>NW_005353839.1:616990-624842 GCF_000412655.1 Myotis brandtii | reverse complement strand
TGGTTGCCCGACGCAGCCTGCTTGTTCAGTCATTTGGTCGTCCCTCACTAACCCCCTCTGCTGGCCTGGTCGTAGGCAGCCATCTTGTGAGGATGTGGTGGTCAATTTGCATATTACCTCTTTATTACATAGGATAGTCTAAATAAAGAAATAAACTAGGAAAAATAAAAACATGTATTGGAGGGTAAGCAACATGATTAAATACATAAAAGATCCAAGGAAGTCAATCAAAGCAAAGCAATAGTGACAACAAAAAATCCTAGAAGCAAAGAGTTCAAAGTTACAGGATACAAGGTATCAATTTTAAAAAAATCAAATGTATCCCTAACTATGAGTGAGGTGGAAAATACAGTGCAAAGAGCTTCTGTTTACAGCAGTACCAAGGCAAATCACATTCCAGATTTAGCATGTGTGACACATAGTACTTATTCAAGAAAACAAAAATTTTAAATATAATTTTATTGATTTTAGAGATGGGAAGGGAGAGGAATAGAGAGATAGAAATATCAATGAGAGTGAGACATCTCCTGCCTGCCCCCCGCCCCCAACTGGGGATCAAGCCTGCAACCCAGGCATGTGCCCTGACCAGGAATCAAACTGTGACCTCCTGGTTCATAGGTCGATGCTCAACCACTGAGCCATGCCAGCCAGGCAATTAAAGAAAATTTAAAAGGGCAAACAAAGAGGAGAAAGATGGCAGCACCTGCAGCTGCAGCTGAGCGCCAGGCTTCCCGGGCTCTGTTGGTGTTGGGAATGGCGGGATCTTTGTCCAGAGGCTCACAGGACACCTGCGTAGCCGAGGCTCTTTACCTTATGTGATCAGTGCATGAAGTTCCCTTTCCTGCCAATATTGATATTGGTGGCACTGTGAAGTCTAAAGAAGTCATGAATCAATACGGACTCGGGCCCAACAGTGGCACAGTGAGCTCACCCAATCTCTTTGCCACCAGATTTGATCAGGTGATGAAATTTGAGAAGGCCCAGACCATGTCTAAATATGTCTTAATGGACACACCTGGGCAGATTGAAGCATTCACCTGGTCAGCCTCTGGGACAGTCATCGCTGAGGCCCTGACATCCTCATTCCCAACGAGTGCCATGGATGTGATGGACACATCAAGAAGCACCAACCCAGTGACCTTCATGTCCAGTACGCTCTGCGCCTGCAGCATCTTGTACAAAACCACGCTTCCCTCCATGGTGATCGTGAATAACACTGACATCATCGGTCACAGCTTGGCAGTGGGATGCATGCAAGATTTTGAACCTTTCTGAGATGCTGCATATGTCAGTAACCTGATTCATTCAATGAGCTTGGTGTTCGATGAGTCGTACAGCTCACTCAGGATGGTGGGTGTGCCTGCTGTTCCTGGGTCAGGCTTAGGTGAACTCTCTGTGCAAGTCACCAGTGCTGCAGAGGAAGAGGAAAGGGAGAATCATCCTGAATCTGAGCGTCTGAGGAAATCACTGGCCAGTGCACAGAGCCTGCAGCAGGAAGGACAGCAGGACCACCTACAGAAAGACGTGGGCTCTGTGGCCTTGGACACAGGAGCTGCTCCAGACCGCTTTTCTCCTGTGCGGGACCCTCTGACTCGATCCTGACTAGAGAACCTCCAATGAAGAGGATGAGGAAGCAGACGGTGACACTGATGGTATGGACCACAGAGGAAAGCCGTGAAGAGCCAGCATCACAGAGTTTTATGCAAGAATCAGTGGCACAGTCTGGAAGAGGAACAATAAACCGTCTCCAGAACTCCAAACATTTGGAACTATCCTTCCCTCTGACTGGGTCGACTATAAAGAACAATTTTTTTCCCCCCAGAATAACAGAGTTTCTCTTATTAGGGAAATCTAACTCTAGTGAAGCCAGGGATAGATGCCAATTCCCCTTGGGTTTTTTGCAAGGAAGGATATTCCGACTGTTTTGAAACAGTAGTCCTTCATGTGTAAAACTTCATGTTTTATCATTTGAACTCGAGTACTTTTCCTGCTGATAGATGGAATGAGAGGGAACATACTGTTCCCTTCAGCTCTCTATTATTAGGCTGAATCTATAGCCTCTAGTTCCCTCACATCTTGCCCTTGACCCCGGAGTTACCCTCGTTTTAGCAGAAAGGAAGAGGGGAAACATGAGCTTATACACGGTGGCCGTGGAGTCTCCTTGGCAACCAGTCAAAGTTGGTAAGAAAGGAGCCTCATTATAGGACACCAGGTTTGTTGAAGAAAGTGGGCAAGACATATAATCCTATCCTATATAATAAAAGCATAATTATATATAATAAAAGTGTAGCATGCAAATTATCCCCTCCATCCGGGAGTTTGACCAGGGGGTGGGGCTGGCCGGGGGAAGGGAGGGAGGCCCCGGCTGGCAGCCAGCAGCCACTAGGGACCCTACCAGTGCACGAATTTCGTGCACTGGGCCTCTAGTTAATGAATAAGGATCCTGCTTTCAATGGTGACTTGGATATAGAGTTTTTACTTTTTAAAGAAAAGCACAGTCAGAGTAATAAAAACATGAAAACGTTGTTATCTGAGCTAAATTCAACTGCTGTTTGGGAATACGGAGTGTAGTAAAGATAAAAATAAGTTACTATAAAGAGTCAATCGAATCTGTGGGGGAGACAGAGGGCTGCTGTAGACCCAGATGTCATATTGTCTTAGACTCACTCACTCACAAACACTTGCTCTAAAATCCAGCACTTTGAAAGTGCCATGAATATATGGGGAGGAAATGAATTGTGGCTTCAGAGTAAAGGGTGAAGGACCGCTCCGCTATCCAGGACTAAAGTGCCAGCAGGCACTGTTGTTGCTTTGGTTGTTGCTTTGTTGAGCCCTCCCCCTTGCAGGCACAGGTGAGTGTCAAATCTGAGTTTCCACTAACAGGGCTAACTCAGCTAGCCCTCAGGCCCTGCCCCACCCAGTTCAGGCTCAGGCCCCAGCCTCTTTCAGAGGCTAATCCGCTCAAGCTGCCCTCCTGGACCCCTGCTGCAGACTTTCCTAAAATCTCTAAAAGGTCCACAAACCCAAACAAGCAGGGCTGGCTCAGCGTGCCCTGTTCCTCTCGCTAAGTTGCTAAGTCATGGAAAGCCAGGCTCCAGAGGCAGCCGGCCTAGTTCACAGCATAACCACTTGCAGGTGGTAGGGGAGCATATGGGAGTCTCTCTCTCTCTCTCTCTCCCCCTCCCTCCCTCTCTAAAAAATTAATAAATACCACAAAGAAAAAAATACTCACTGACAAAGGAAAACACATCATAAAGCAGTGGACCAACCACCACTAAAGCTAGTACAAAATTTAAAAGGCAAAAGTAGAAAGATTATGTTTAATTGCAACAGTAAATTCAGGGATACATACAAACACACACAAAAAGTAAAAAATTAGTGGCAAAAGCATCAATGTGGACAGAGCGGTAAAAATGGTAGTGATTTTAGAATGTGTTCGAACTTAAGCAACCATCAACTTAAAATAGACTGCTAAAAAAATTTTAAAAAAAATAAAATAGACTGCTATAAACATACTTGGCCTAGATGAAGCACCAGGTAACCACAAACCAAAAGCCTACAAGCGATATACAAAAAGTCCAGGGAAAGGAATCCAAACACCACACTACAGAAAGTCACCTCACACAAGAGAGCAGGGAATAAAATAACTGCATACCTATTAATAATTAATGTAAATGTAAATTGATTAAATGTTCCAATCAAAAGACGAATGGATAAAGAAGAGGGGGTATGTATACACAATGGAACATTGTAGTCTCAACCATAAAACAGAGTAAAATCTTACTATTTGCGAAAACATACCAGTAGATGGACCTGGAGGGTATTATGGTAGGTGAAATAAATCAGACAGAAAAAGACAAATGCCGGGTGATTTCACTCATATGTAGAATCTAAAAACAAAACAAATGAACAAACAGAACAGAAACGAACTCATAGATCGATACAGAGAACAAACTGATGACTGCCAGAAGGGAGTGGGGGCGGGGAGCTGGATGGAAGGTGAAGGGATTAAGTACAAATTGGCGGTTACACAATAGTCACGGGATGGAAAGTGCAGTTTAGAAATATAGTCAATAATCTATATATATAGAAACAGGGACTATGCTAATTAGCCGAGCATCAGACGGCTCAGGAGGAGGCTATATCACCACCGCTCAGGAGGAGCTGCCCACGCAGATGGGCAGGAGGGGACTGCGTGCGGCCCCCACCCCAGCAGCCCGCGGGGAGGGTGGAGTTGGGGGCGGCCGGAGTGGAGACACAATACACAGGAGCGCCTGCCCCCGCCCCAGCGAACACAAGGCAGTGGGTCAGGTGCGGGTCCCGGGCCCCCTGCCCCCCCGCGGGGTGCCTCCTCACACAATTTCAATCGTGCTGGGCCTCTAGTATTGTAATAACTGTGTATGGTGTCAGGTGGGTGTAAGACAAGGGGGTCACTTTGTAAATTATATAAATATCTAACCACTGTGCTGTACACCTGAAACTAATATAATATTGAATGTCAACTAATTGAAAAAATTTAAAAAATTTTTAAGAGTCAATCCAATATCAAAATTCTCACTGTATTTTTATAAAACATGACATGTTGGTTGTGACATTCAGCTTCAAGAATGATTGGGCAAAAATATCAGAGTTTTTAAAAGTAATTATGAAGCAAATGGGTAGATAACAGTGATGCTAGCATATTTACCGTAATAGATATTAAAACTTAGCAGACCCAAATGATGATTTTCAAAGCCACACAATCAGTAAGCAGATGAGCCAGGATTCAGGCTCAGGAGTGATTTAAAAGCCCAAGCAAGTCCCTAGCCATTTTGGTTCAGTGGATAGAGCATTGGCCCATGGATGAAAGGTCCTGGGTTCGATTCCGGTCAAGGGCACATACTTCAGTTGCAGGCTCCATCCCCGGCCCCTGATCGGGGCACGTGTGGGAGGCAACCAAGCAATGTGTCTCTCTCACATTGTTGTTTCTCTCTCGCTTTGTCTCTCCCCTTGCCACTCTCTCTAAAAATCAGTGGAAAAATATCCTTGGGTGAGAATTAACAACAACAAAAAAAGCCCAAGCAAAATCTGACCTATTCTGCTATCTGAGCTCTTAGAACTGAGATAATGCCGCTGGAGACGGTGCCTCAGTAATGGTGTGATCACACACAGATACTGAGACTTACGGTTCTCGGTTAGAACTTTCATGAAGCCTTTGTGATGGCAAACCTGGGCTGTTGCCACGGCAACCACAGGGCCTGGACTAGGGGCTCCCAGCATGCCCTGAAGCCCAGCTGGCCCCTCACTCCCACTGCATTGCCCACCTGCTCAGGTCCCTGTGGCATCTTCATCACTTAGGCACTAGCTACCATTCACCGCTCCATCTCCTCACCCTTTTGCCAGGCTCTTCTCACCCCTCCCTATTCCTACACTTCCTCCTCCCATCTCTACCTGCTTCACCCTCCACTCCCCTCACCCTCTTTCTCTAGTCTCCCCGCTCTGGCCTTGGCCCTCCTCTCTTAGTCTCCTTAGTCCTCTCTTCCTCACGCCCCTTTCCCTTCACAACTTCACTCCCCGCCTTCTCCATTCTGCTTTCTCTTTGCTCCCTCCTTTTCTCCCCACAAGTTTGTTCTTCTCAATGCTCTGCCTCCTCCTTTCTCCAGCCCCTCACACCATCATTCCTGTCACTCTCGTCCCTCACCCCCTCCTCCCTCTCTGCTCCCCTACTCCCTGGCTCTGCTTCCTTCCCACCAGGTGAACTGGGTCAGCTGTGTCCAAGGGACCACTATGGCACTTGAGGGGGAAAATGGACCAGTGGCTCCACATGAGCAGAATCCCAGCCCAACACCTAAAGTGGAGCCAAATAAGGGTGAAAAAAAGATATCGAAGAAGAAGCAAAAGAAGATAGATCTAGAGGAACTGAAGAAGGAGTTGGTCATGGTGAGAAAACCCAGAATGGATGCTGACCCAAAGGCTTCTGAAAATGTTCTCAACCCTCCGCCCTTTAACATCTTACCCACAGGCCCCAGCCATCCCCCTTCCCCCAAGTGTTTCTCCCCCTCCCCTGGAAGTGCCCAAACATCACCACCTCTCCCTCAATAACTCTGCTGTCTTCTCAGAACGACCACAAATTAACCTTGGAACAGCTGAGCACCAAGTATTCCGTGGACCTGACAAAGGTGGGTGAAGGCACTCCCCCGGGAGGCGACCAGGACAAAACCCATCACCAATGCTCTTACCCTTAACCTCCACGCAGACACTTGGCAAAGATGATAATGGTGACAGCCCCCAAAGAGCTCAGCATCAGATAAGAGGATGAAAGCATGGCTGAGAGCAGCACATCTCACACCTTTGTCCCGGGGACCCTTTTACACTCAGTTATCAAAGAACCCAAGAGCTTTGCTTCTGCGGGTCACATCATCGATAACTAGCATATTAGAAATTCAAGTGGAGAAATTTAAAACTATTTTCTAATTCATTTTTAAACGAGAGTAGGCCCATCATATGTGTATTAGAATAAATAATAATTTTACGACAAACAACTGTTTTTCAAAATAAAAAATGTAGTGGCATTTTACATTTTTGCAAGCCCCTTTCATGTCTAGCTTTTTAATAGAAGACAGCTAGGTTCTCCTATATTTTCAGTCTTCAATCTGTTGCAATATCATACAGCCTTTGGGAAATTCCACTCTACACTCGAGAGAATGAGACTGAAAAAGACAACCAACAATTTGGGGTGATTATGAAAATTGTATGTAGGTGTGGACCCCCATGAGAGAGTCTTGGCACCCCGTGGGTCCCCAGACCACACTGAGAACCACTGGTTTGACAGTAAAATCATATATTACTACTGTTACTATTGCTACCGCTGCTGCTCCGATCGCCATGGTTTCTACCATGACCACAGGCAGAAACCCTGAAGACAAGTTCTCACAGTGTAGGCTCCTCTTAGGTCTAGAATTTCTTCAGGGAGAGGCTTCATCTGGGAACCAAGGAGGAGCATAGGCGGCTTGTCTTGTATATTTGTCTTGAAAATTGTATATTTTTCAGTGGGAGGTTGGGGAGCAGCTGATGGGGATGAGAGTTTGTTTTACAGTCCTCTAGTAGGTTCTGCTATTTTCTTCCCGAGGAAACAGTATGCAAGCTTACACAAGGCTAACGTGAGAATCTATGCATTCAAGTATGTCACTGTTTTATTTTTTTCCTATTTCTTAGCTAGAGAGGCAAAGTGGGAACAGTCCATTTGTTATTGACATTCACATTGTGTCCCATTATTACATGAGCCTTGTGCATTATTGCTGTATTATAAAGTATCCCCGCTAAAGTTAGAGCTCCATATGCATAGGGACCATTTGTACTCACTTTGGTAACTTACCAGAGAACTAGGCCCACGATGGGTATTCAAAAAGTTTGTGACTCACTTAGACAACTTAACAAAAGGAAG
This sequence comes from Myotis brandtii, assembly GCF_000412655.1. Lineage (NCBI taxonomy): Eukaryota > Metazoa > Chordata > Mammalia > Chiroptera > Vespertilionidae > Myotis > Myotis brandtii. Next base: position 617,419 of record NW_005353839.1, on the reverse strand, counting down.
ATAAATAGCCCAATCAAAAAATGGGCAATGGACCTAAATAGATACTTTTCAAAAGAGACAGAAGGAAGGCCAAGAGACATATGAACATGCTCAAAGTCACTAATCATCCGAGAGATGCAAATCAAAACGACAATGAGGTACCATCTCACACCTGTCAGAATGGCTATCATCAACCAATGACAAGTGCTGGCAAGGATGCAGAGAAAAAGGAACCTCGTGCACTGCGGGTGGGAATGCAGACTGGTGCAGCCACTGTGAGAACAGTATGGAGTCTCCTCAAAAAACTAAAAATGGAACTCCCATTTGACCCTGTGATCCCACTTCTAGGAATATATCCCAAGAAACTAGAAACACCAATCAGAAAGGATATATGCACCCCTATGTTCATAGCAGCACAATTTACAATAGCTAAGATTTGGAAACAGCCTA
>NW_005353839.1:609344-616670 GCF_000412655.1 Myotis brandtii | reverse complement strand
GGGGGGATAAGGACACATATGTAATACCTTAATCAATAAAGAAAAAAAGTTTGTGAATCATTCCATATCCCTCCTATAGCATAAGTTTTAAAATCCTACTTATCTAGGAAGAACTTATAGTCTGACCTTCAGAGAAACTTATTGGTCTCTAGACCCATCCTGGGGCTATAATGGCAGATCGGAGTTATGAAGCCAGACTCCCCTTTGCTATAGCTGTTTTTCTTTTCTTTTAAATATATTTTTTTTATTTATTGTATAGCTGTTTTTCTTTTCTTTTTTTCATGATTTTCTTCTTCACATAGGGCCTTAGCTCCGAAGAGGCACAGAAAATCCTGGCTCGAAATGGACCCAATACACTTACCCCACCCCCCACCACTCCAGAATGGGTCAAATTCTGTAAACAACTGTTTGGTGGCTTCTCCATCCTCCTGTGGATTGGTGCCATTCTCTGCTTCCTGGCCTACGGCATCCAGTTATATTTTCATGAGCAAGCTACCAGAGATAACGTGAGTCTGTTCAACTACTACTGCCCGGCCCCGTCTCTGCTTATCCCTGACACACTACTGCTCAGCAGCCCAGCAGTCCTGAAGCCAAAATCCCTGGTACTCCCAGGACTTCCTAAAGGAGCCCTCCGTGCCTCCTGGCTTCCCTGGTCTTTTCTCTGGAAAGCTACTGCTTCAGCTCACTGAGCTGCATGGACCCCTCTAGAAACTTGCTCTCTTTTGATTATCTTCCCAACTGATCATCATAGCCCTTTGCAGTCCCTCTCTCTTTCCCAGAACGTCAATCTCTTCATCTCTTTCCTCCCCATCTCCTTCACTCTCTGCCCCCCACCCCATAAATAGCCTTGTTTTTTTAAAAAAATATATATTTTATTGATTTTTTTTTACAGAGAGGACAGGAGAGGGATAGAGAGTTAGAAACATCAATGAGAGAGAAACATTGATCAGCTGCCTCCTGCACACCCCCTACTGGGGATGTGACCGCAACCAAGGTACATGCCCTTGACCGGAATCGAACCTGGGACCCTTGAGTCCGCAGGCTGATGCTCTATCCACTGAGCCAAACCAGTTAGGGCATAAATAGCCTTGTTTGAGAGGAGAAGGTAGGCCTTCCTGGACCTGGGATTTTGCTGGCCCCTTACCAGGGTTCCTTCACCAGGAAGCCAAGGAAGCCAGCCCTGTCTCGGACTCTTCTCAGCCCCTGTACTCTCCAACTGAGTCCTAAGGGTTCTTCCACTTGGAGAAATGACTCTTCTCCTTGCAGTTTCCTGAGGGTGAAGGGGAAGAAAAGGATCTACTAACAAGCCCTTTCCTTCCCCCCCCCCCCCCCCCCAGCTGTACCTGGGCTTTGTGTTAGCTGTTGTGGTCATCATCACTGGCTGCTTCTCCTACTACCAGGAGGCCAAGAGTTCCAGGATCATGGAGTCTTTTAAGAACTTGGTGCCTCAGGTAGGACTACTGAGAGGATCGAGTGACAGGAGGTATAGAACGTGGCCAAATGCATTATTATTAAGTCCTGGGGAGGATTATGTCCCACAATGAGTGAGGCTAGTGATGAGAGTGACACTTACTTCAATTTTCCTCTATCTGGCCTTCAAAGTACCCCGAGGAAGGCACAGCATCACCTGTGAAGTGGTCTGCTCTAGATTCATAATTTGACTCTAATGAGCATAATATGAAGCCCCAAATGAGAACATTCTATTTTTTAAAAAAAAAGGGGGGGGCAAAGGAAGTTGAGGAGGCTAGATTCTTCAAATGTCAATGACCTTAAAGACAAAGTACAACTGTGGAAATGTTCCAGGTTAAAGGAGGGTAAAGAGACATGATAACTAAATGGAATGCCTGGCCCTAGGCTGACTCTTGTGCTGGAGGAGAAAGGATGCTGTACAAGATAAATTGGGTCCATTGACAAAACTGGAATGCAAACAGATTAAAATATTGTGCCAGTGTGAAACCACTGAAATTGATAACTGTATTGTGGTTATTTGATATCCTAATACTTGGGAAATGAACACAACAATGTCGAATAAAAGATCATGATGTGTGTAACTTACCCTCACATGGTTCAGGGAGAAAAGGATTCTCATACACCCATATGTAGAACAAAAAACAAACAACAAAGCAAATGGGATAAGATGTTAATAGGTGAATCTGGGTAGAGGTTATACTGGCATCTTTGGTATAACTTTTATTCTGGCAACTTTTCTAAATTTTCAGATAAAACGTATGTTTTTTAAGTACCTGGAAATAATATGACAGTAGAAAGAGGTTCCCAGGCACAGGACTGGAAAGTTGGAAAGGAACAGGCTCCCAAATTTCCAACAGCATGCTGGTGTTCTAGCACTATAGCCCAGGGTCATTATCTCTCTTTGGTGTGAGCATAAGGTAATTCCTTCCTTCGGTAAGAATTCTGGGGACATGTTTCAGTAGAATGAGCTAGGAGTTGGGAAACTATCAGTTAGCTTTTGCTACCTAACAAACCACTCCAAGACTCAGTGGCTCAAAACAACAAACATATTATTTCTCACAGTTCTATGGCTTGGCTGTTCTGATCTGAGTTGAATGTAGCTGATACTGGATGGTATAAGATGACCTTATTCACAAATTTGAGCTCTCAGCTGAGATTACTGGGGCCAGTTAGGGCCGTTCTCCTTATGATCTCTCTTCCTCCAGGAGGCTAGCTTGGGCTTGCTCAGGATGGCGGCAGAGGGATTCCCAGTGACAGCAGGGCAAGCCCCAGTGTGCAAGCACTTTTAAGCCTACCCTTGCATTGCAATTGCCAATGTCCAATGGGACAAAGCAAACTATAGCCAAGCCCAAGTGTAGGTTTGTAGAGATAGACCCCATCTCTTAGTGGGAGAAGCATCAAAGTCACATTGCAAGGAGCCCTGCAAACAGCAATGGTACGAATTTGCAATCTACCAAGAGCCCTTCAGGAATTATAATCCTGTACACCTGAAAATTATATAATACTATTAACCAATGTTACTCCAATGCAGTTATTTTTTTCTTTTTAAAAAATTTTTTATTGATAATTTGAGAAAAAAGACAAGAGAGAGAGAGAGAGAAGAGACAGACATGGATTTGTTACTCCACTTGTTTATTTGTTCATTGATTGGTTCTTGAATGGGCCACAACCCTGGCACTTTGGGACAACACTCTAACCAACTGAGCAACCTGGTCAGGGTCCAATGTTACACCAATACATTTAGTAATAAAAATCTAAAGATGATGTGGTGAGTGACAGTATGAGAAAGGGGAGCCAGAAGGAAGGAGACCGGGAACAGAAGGTTGGAGGCCAGGAGCAGGATTAGGGGAGCAGAAAGCTTTCCGACCCTGTACTATCTTCCCACAGCAAGCTCTAGTAATTCGAGATGGAGAGAAGATGCAGATCAATGTAGAAAATGTGGTGGTGGGAGACCTGGTAGAAGTGAAGGGTGGAGACCGAATCCCTGCTGACATCCGGCTCATCTCTGCACAGGGATGTAAGGTGAGGCGATGTGGGAAGCTAGGGGAGGGAGAGCCAAGCATGGCCTTGAGGCACTGTGGTGACCTGGGCTCAATGAAAGAAAGTACAATCTTATTATTCAGAACCTTGAGAAGTTACAAAGTGCAGATTTGAGGTTAGAGACAAGAAGGTGCTGATGTGTAAATTTGTGTTTCTCTCTGCACATCAATAATGATGAGTTGGTGGCAGATATAGCTGTGTCATCTTTATAAATAAATCTTTTTACCTCGTGCTCACCTTATGACTCCTTCCCCTCTCAGGTGGACAACTCATCCTTGACGGGAGAGTCAAATCCCCAAACCCGCTCCCCTGATTTCACCCATGAGAACCCTCTGGAGACCAGAAACATGTGCTTCTTCTCCACCAACTGTGTGGAAGGTGAATATTGCATTCTAAATACCCTCGATTCAAAAGCAGAGATTGAAAGAATTCAGGAAGTCTCTATCTTCTAAAGGTAGTAGGGTAGGTAACAGCTGGCAAGTAGTCTAGGCTATCCATTATTCATGAGCTGTGTGACCTTGGTAAAAGGTCAAAGCCATCACATTCACATTTGTACAATGATGATGCTAAAAGTCGCTACCCTGTAGATTTTTATGTGGATTAAAGGAATAATACATAAAATGCTTCACACAAGACGTAACACATTGTAAGCGGCCTATGATTATTCTAGCAGGTGAATGGACTATGTTCTGTGAACTGGAAATAGCACAGAAGGGAGGAAAATAATTCAGCCTTCCTAGGTCATTCTTCTCATGAGGTAAACCCTATCTTCTTACTATTCAGAAAGAGGATATGGGCATTGGAAATTTGAGTTCCCAGAGGTGCCATTCAGCTTTGCTCCTTGTATCTCTGGCCATGGGCATTGGAAATTTGAGTTCCCAGAGGTGCCATTCACACTTCAGCTTTGCTCCTAGTATCTCTGGCCGAAGTGGTAACAATGGACTCAATACTATGATGTCAACTTCACCTTTTCCCCTTAAGGAGGTCTGCACGACTCAATGGACACACTTTAAAGTCATTATTCATACGGAAGAATCAATGTTTGGGTATCTAAGAAATAGCTATTTTTATCAATGGAATGCTTAGTATGTGTCAAGTGCTACAGATAACTCTGATTCTCAGAACACTATACAATAGACATTATCCCTGTTTTACACATGAAAGACTAAGGTTTAAAGAAAGTAAATGCAGTACCCAACAGCGCAACTCAACAGAAAAGAGAGGGTCAAGGATTCTAAAGCAAGTTCCAGACCCTCCTTGGGAATAAAGCTTGCTAATGACCTATCTGGTAATAAAATTAGTTTATTTGGAATTAACTTATAAGATAAAGTAACATTAAGGCAAAAAAATTCAACTGGAAAGTAAAAAAATAGATCAAAATGAATTTTTACAAAATTTGATTGAACACAAAGATGCAAGTTAGCAAGCTTTCCCCACAAATTTTAGGAAGAAATTTCGTCAAATTTCTCTTTCCAAAGGACAGAAAAAGACAAATGCCGGGTGATTTCACTCATATGTAGAATCTAAAAACAAAACAAATGAACAAACAGAACAGAAACGAACTCATAGATCGATACAGAGAACAAACTGATGACTGCCAGAAGGGAGTGGGGGCGGGGAGCTGGATGGAAGGTGAAGGGATTAAGTACAAATTGGCGGTTACACAATAGTCACGGGATGGAAAGTGCAGTTTAGAAATATAGTCAATAATCTATATATATAGAAACAGGGACTATGCTAATTAGCCGAGCATCAGACGGTGACCTATCTGGTAATAAAATTAGTTTATTTGGAATTACCTTATAAGATAAAGTAACATTAAGGCCAAAAAAATTCAACTGGAAAGTAAAAAATAGATCGAAATGAATTTTTTAAAAATTTGATTGAACACAAAGATGCAAATTAGCAAGCTTTCCCCACAAATTTTAGGAAGACATTTCGTCAAATTTCTCTTTCCAAAGTAAATTTTTCATCAGCAAAGTCTATGCATCAGATAAGAGGGAAAGTGGGTGGTGGCATTCCTCCTGAGAAACAAGCATCTGGCTAGAATGGAGGAGCTTTAGGAGGAGACCAGAGGGATCCAAGATGTGGCCAAGAGGGTGGAGCTCGGTTGAAGGAGCTCTTGACTGTTCAGTTGAGGGGTTTCTGTGTAATCTGCACACTAGTAGCATAGCTTTAACCTTGACCCCGGATCTTTGCCTCTCTGCTTTCATCTCTGTGGACTCTGACAGGGCTGCTTGTACAGGCATCGCTCTTTGGGTTCTCATGCATCTGCATGGGGGCCCAAGCTGTAGCTCTGGCATTATATAGAAGGCTATAATGGGATATAGGAGGCTTGGCCTTGTTAACCTTCCCCACGGTTGCCATCAACCCACCCTGTCTCTAGACACATTGAGATTAGTTATTAAACCCCTTCTCTCCAAGCATGGGGGAACAAACCATAGCACAAGGAGTGAAAATGAAGAACGAGACTAAACTCTGAACTAGCCTATAGATATAGGTGAAAGAGATATAGGTGACACCCTGCTCTATTCCCCCAAAAATATAAACCCTTTGAGCACCTCTCAATTATTTTAGTATTTTCCTGTCACAAGCTCAATGAATGCCTCTGGCAACCAGTCTGAAACACGTGTGGAGAGTACCTCCGACTGGGAACTTTCCAGAACCTCCACCTAACACTGACCTGACCTGTCTGCTGTCTGAACAGGACCCTGTTCTGAGACTCATCCAGCTGACAGGGACTTTGAAAATATATGACAGATGTCTTAGGAGCGGCCAGATTAGAGCTGCCCCGCTAATTACACATGTGACTTTATGTCTGTCCTTCTGGAGACCCCGAATTCATCTAAATGAAGAAAAGGATTAAACTAATATTTGAGTGCCTACTATGTACCCAACCCTCTTCTAGGCTCTTTTAGAAACATTTATTCCTCACAGTTTTGTAGGTGCTTCCATCCCCTCTTAAAGGCGAGGAAACCTGCATCTCACAGCATCTAAGTAACTTGCCCCAGGGCACACAGCGGGAACATTAGGAAGTTGAAATTTCGGCCCTGAGTCTTTCTGATTCTAAAACAAGTACTATTTCCATAATATGTTGCTTTTCTGGGCAGTTCTGGCTGTGACTTTAATGGTAGGAATTTCAGCCATTGTGGTAAAGCAGGAAGAATTGTTGTGAGTTAAGAACCTTGCCAGGCCCCTCACTTCAAGCCATGCAGGGGAGTGGTCTGCAGCAGGTGTGTGTAAAGCCAAACATGACGTCCCAGCTCCCCTTCTCATTGGGGCAGTGCTGGCGGAGGGAAGAGCACAGAGGCCTAGCTGTGATGGCCTATCCTACCCAGCAGGGGTCAGGCTGGCTCCAGCCAGCAAAGCAGGGAGGGGGCTCAGGTCAGAGCAGGGTTCCTCACCTCAACACGATTGACATTTGGGCAGAATAATTCACTGTATGGGGAGAAGAGGCCTGTCCTGGGATAGCAGGATGGTTAGCAGCATCCTTGCCCTCTACCCACGAGATGCCGGTAGCAACACCCTCCCACCCAGTTGTGACATTGTCTCTAGACATTGTCGAATGTCTTCTGAGGGACAAATGGCCCCCAATTGAGAACCAATGGGTCAGAAGATAAGAAAATACTGGAACAAAGATAGGACTCTAGCAGATGAGTGACCTCTATTTCTGGGGATCTGGAAACTTTCAGTTACTGAGGGCATACTAAGAAACATATAGACAATAGAAGACATTTAAATTAAGTGTAATGTAGACCTTCTTGACAGTGAAGACCATCAGGCAATAAAATTGGGTATCTCTGTGAAATCTCTTCA
>NW_005353839.1:597377-602398 GCF_000412655.1 Myotis brandtii | reverse complement strand
ACCTGGGCTCAATGAAAGAAAGTACAATCTTATTATTCAGAACCTTGAGAAGTTACAAAGTGCAGATTTGAGGTTAGAGACAAGAAGGTGCTGATGTGTAAATTTGTGTTTCTCTCTGCACATCAATAATGATGAGTTGGTGGCAGATATAGCTGTGTCATCTTTATAAATAAATCTTTTTACCTCGTGCTCACCTTATGACTCCTTCCCCTCTCAGGTGGACAACTCATCCTTGACGGGAGAGTCAAATCCCCAAACCCGCTCCCCTGATTTCACCCATGAGAACCCTCTGGAGACCAGAAACATGTGCTTCTTCTCCACCAACTGTGTGGAAGGTGAATATTGCATTCTAAATACCCTCGATTCAAAAGCAGAGATTGAAAGAATTCAGGAAGTCTCTATCGTCTAAAGGTAGTAGGGTAGGTAACAGCTGGCAAGTAGTCTAGGCTCTCCATTATTCATGAGCTGTGTGACCTTTGGTAAAAGGTCAAAGCCATCACATTCACATTTGTACAATGATGATGCTAAAAGTCGCTACCCTGTAGATTTTTATGTGGATTAAAGGAATAATACATAAAATGCTTCACACAAGACGTAACACATTGTAAGCGGCCTATGATTATTCTAGCAGGTGAATGGACTATGTTCTGTGAACTGGAAATAGCACAGAAGGGAGGAAAATAATTCAGCCTTCCTAGGTCATTCTTCTCATGAGGTAAACCCTATCTTCTTACTATTCAGAAAGAGGATATGGGCATTGGAAATTTGAGTTCCCAGAGGTGCCATTCAGCTTTGCTCCTTGTATCTCTGGCCAAAGTGGTAACAATGGACTCAATACTATGATGTCAACTTCACCTTTTCCCCTTAAGGAGGTCTGCACGACTCAATGGACACACTTTAAAGTCATTATTCATACGGAAGAATCAATGTTTGGGTATCTAAGAAATAGCTATTTTTATCAATGGAATGCTTAGTATGTGTCAAGTGCTACAGATAACTCTGATTCTCAGAACACTATACAATAGACATTATCCCTGTTTTACACATGAAAGACTAAGGTTTAAAGAAAGTAAATGCAGTACCCAACAGCGCAACTCAACAGAAAAGAGAGGGTCAAGGATTCTAAAGCAAGTTCCAGACCCTCCTTGGGAATAAAGCTTGCTAATGACCTATCTGGTAATAAAATTAGTTTATTTGGAATTACCTTATAAGATAAAGTAACATTAAGGCCAAAAAAATTCAACTGGAAAGTAAAAAATAGATCGAAATGAATTTTTTAAAAATTTGATTGAACACAAAGATGCAAATTAGCAAGCTTTCCCCACAAAAGACATTTCGACATTTCGTCAAATTTCTCTTTCCAAAGTAAATTTTTCATCAGCAAAGTCTATGCATCAGATAAGAGGGAGGTGGCATTCTCCAAAGTAAATTTTTCATCAGCAAAGTCTATGCATCAGATAAGAGGGAAAGTGGGTGGTGGCATTCCTCCTGAGAAACAAGCATCTGGCTAGAATGGAGGAGCTTTAGGAGGAGACCAGAGGGATCCAAGATGTGGCCAAGAGGGTGGAGCTCGGTTGAAGGAGCTCTTGACTGTTCAGTTGAGGGGTTTCTGTGTAATCTGCACACTAGTAGCATAGCTTTAACCTTGACCCCGGATCTTTGCCTCTCTGCTTTCATCTCTGTGGACTCTGACAGGGCTGCTTGTACAGGCATCGCTCTTTGGGTTCTCATGCATCTGCATGGGGGCCCAAGCTGTAGCTCTGGCATTATATAGAAGGCTATAATGGGATATAGGAGGCTTGGCCTTGTTAACCTTCCCCACGGTTGCCATCAACCCACCCTGTCTCTAGACACATTGAGATTAGTTATTAAACCCCTTCTCTCCAAGCTTGGGGAAACAAACACAAGGAATGAAAATGAAGAACTAGACTAAACTCTGAACTAGCCTATAGATACAGGTGAAAGAGATATAGGTGACACCCTGCTCTATTCCCCCCAAAAATATAAACCCTTTGAGCACCTCTCAATTATTTTAGTATTTTCCTGTCACAAGCTCAATGAATGCCTCTGGCAACCAGTCTGAAACGCATGTGGAGAGTACCTCCGACTGGGAACTTTCCAGAACCTCCACCTAACACTGACCTGACCTGTCTGCTGTCTGAACAGGACCCTGTTCTGAGACTCATCCAGCTGACAGGGACTTTGAAAATATATGACAGATGTCTTAGGAGCGGCCAGATTAGAGCTGCCCCGCTAATTACACATGTGACTTTATGTCTGTCCTTCTGGAGACCCCGAATTCATCTAAATGAAGAAAAGGATTAAACTAATATTTGAGTGCCTACTATGTACCCAACCCTCTTCTAGGCTCTTTTAGAAACATTTATTCCTCACAGTTTTGTAGGTGCTTCCATCCCCTCTTAAAGGCGAGGAAACCTGCATCTCACAGCATCTAAGTAACTTGCCCCAGGGCACACAGCGGGAACATTAGGAAGTTGAAATTTCGGCCCTGAGTCTTTCTGATTCTAAAACAAGTACTATTTCCATAATATGTTGCTTCTCTGGGCAGTTCTGGCTGTGACTTTAATGGTAGGAATTTCAGCCATTGTGGTAAAGCAGGAAGAATTGTTGTGAGTTAAGAACCTTGCCAGGCCCCTCACTTCAAGCCATGCAGGGGAGTGGTCTGCAGCAGGTGTGTGTAAAGCCAAACATGACGTCCCAGCTCCCCTTCTCATTGGGGCAGTGCTGGCGGAGGGAAGAGCACAGAGGCCTAGCTGTGATGGCCTATCCTACCCAGCAGGGGTCAGGCTGGCTCCAGCCAGCAAAGCAGGGAGGGGGCTCAGGTCAGAGCAGGGTTCCTCACCTCAACACGATTGACATTTGGGCAGAATAATTCACTGTATGGGGAGAAGAGGCCTGTCCTGGGATAGCAGGATGGTTAGCAGCATCCTTGCCCTCTACCCACGAGATGCCGGTAGCAACGCCCTCCCACCCAGTTGTGACATTGTCTCTAGACATTGTCGAATGTCTTCTGAGGGACAAATGGCCCCCAATTGAGAACCAATGGGTCAGAAGATAAGAAAATACTGGAACAAAGATAGGACTCTAGCAGATGAGTGACCTCTATTTCTGGGGATCTGGAAACTTTCAGTTACTGAGGGCATACTAAGAAACATATAGACAATAGAAGACATTTAAATTAAGTGTAATGTAGACCTTCTTGACAGTGAAGACCATCTGTGTGTGTGTGTGTGTGTGTGTATACATATATATATTAGATTAGGAGATCCTTATTTGTAGAAGCTAAATATGAGAATAGAACATGATGACTTCTCAGAGGTTCTGGAGTTTCCACCTTGTGTTTGACCACTGCCAGCTTTTGTATTAACCAAATCTAATATCCTTCCCAATTGAGACTCCCCACTTCATCCACAGGCACAGCCCGGGGCATCGTGGTTTCCACAGGAGACGCCACAATGATGGGCCGCATTGCCACCCTGGCCTCAAGCCTGAGAGTTGGCAAGACCCCCATTGCTATAGAGATTGAACACTTTATTCAGATGATCACCTCCCTGGCCGTCTTCCTTGGTATCGCTTTCTTCTCGCTCTCCATTTTCTTGGGCTACGGCTGGCTGGAGGCTGTCATTTTCCTTATTGGCATCATTGTGGCCAATGTCCCTGAGGGGCTGCTGGCCACTGTCACTGTGAGTAGCCGGGGTAGAGGGTGGCCTCAGGGCAGACAAACCACTACTAGTATCTCTTTCATTGTCTAACCCAGGGGTCCTCAAACTACGGCCCACGGGCCACATGCAAATACAAATATTGTATTTGTTCCCGTTTTGTGTTTTTACTTCAAAATAAGATATGTGCAGTGTGCATAGGAATTTGTTCATAGTTTTTTTCTTTTTTAAACTATAGTCCGGCCCTCCAACGGTCTGAGGGACAGTGAACTGGCCCCCTTTTTGAAAAGTTTGAGGACCCCTGGTCTAACCTCTTAAGTACAGCGTATCCGTGATGTATATACAGATGTCAAATCATTTAGCTTCCAAATTACTTTTATTTGCCCCCACCACATTTTCTGGTGCATTCTTTTCTTCTCAATGAGAAAGGAAGTGAGTTGCATTGCAGAAAACATTAGATTATACATCTCGGGGAGTGAATTCCAGTCCTGGCTGGTGAACTTGTCCGAATCACTCACTTCTAGGCCTCAATTTATTCCTCAGTTTATAAAGGGAGATTAATTTAGAATCACGGAATCTTATTGGAGAGGATTCCAAAGCCCATATAAATTCAACTTTCCAGTCAATGCTGACTATCTTGCACAAAGTGCTTGGGAGATGATGGTCATTTCTAGTCATGGGAAGCCCACCCCTTTTTATTCTCTGTTCATTTCATTGTTGGGCTGCTCTAGTTTGATTGCATTGTGTTGAACAGAACTGTGTTTGGTCTCAGTTTTCCCCAGCTGAGGAAATACAAAATAAGTCAATTCTCTCTCTCCTACAAACCACCCTTTAGATTTTTGACAGTAACCATCATGTTTCCTCAAACTCTCCAGGTAGGTGGTGAAATAATAATCCCGTTTCCCTTAGCCATATGACACGGTCTTTGGGCCCCTGGTCTTGTTGATCACTTGTTTAGGGTATGCTTTATCTTACTAAAATAAAAATGAGTGTACTACTCAGGGTGTGGTTGGACTAGCACAAAAACATTGGGACTAGGAAGAAACCAAGATGGCGGCATAGGTAAACACCGGAAATTGCTGCCTCGCACAACCACTTCAAAAATACAACTAAAAGACAAAATGGACATCATCTAGAACCACAGGAAGGCTGGCTGAGTGGAAATTCTACAACTAGAAGGAAAGAGAAAAGCACACTGAGACTCAGAGGAGCTGCGGAAGTAAAGTGCAGAGGTACGGAGGCTCGAGCGCGCGGAAAGGGGCTGGCACCTGAGGAAGCGGCTGTCTTTCTGAATCGGGAGGGAGTCATAAGCTCCCGACTGCTCTGAACTCCAGTTCCGGG
>NW_005353839.1:595550-596311 GCF_000412655.1 Myotis brandtii | reverse complement strand
ACCAACATCCTAATTATGGGGGTGCCAGAAGAAGAGAGAGAGCAAGATATTGAAAACCTATTTGAAGAAATAATGACAGAAAACTTCCCCTACCTGGTGAAAGAAATAGACTTCCAAGTCCAGGAAGCGCAGAGAACCCCAAACAAAAGGAATCCAAAGAGGACCACACCAAGACACATCATAATTAAAATGCCAAGAGCAAAAGACAAAGAGAGAATCTTAAAAGCAGCAAGAGAAAAAAAGTCAGTTACCTATAAGGGAGTACCCATACGACTGTCAGCTGATTTCTCAACAGAAACTTTGCAGGCCAGAAGGGAGTGGCAAGAAATATTCAAAGTGATGAATAGCAAGAACCTACAACCAAGATTACTTTATCCAGCAAAGCTATCATTCAGAATTGAAGGTCAGATAAAGAGCTTCACAGATAAGGAAAAGCTAAAGGAGTTCATCACCACCAAACCAGTATTATATGAAATGCTGAAAGGTATCCTTTAAGAAGAGGAAGAAGAAGAAAAAGGTAAAGATACAAATTATGAACAAGAACAATACTTACCTGGCAGGGGAGATACCATGATCACAAATTATGAACAACAAATACACATCTATCAACAAGTGAATCTAAAAATCAAGTGAATAAATAATCTAATGAACAGAATAAACTGGTGAATATAATAGAATCAGGGGCATGAAAAGGGAGAGGACTGACTATTCTCGAGGAGGAAAGGGGTGTAGTGGGTGCGGGAAGAGACTGAAAAATCGTG
>NW_005353839.1:573620-595461 GCF_000412655.1 Myotis brandtii | reverse complement strand
ATGATCTCTAAAATTCAATGGAAAAAAATATCAGGTGAAGATTAACCAAAAAAAAAATTATTTTTAGTGCTGCAATATTTCTTCTCAATTTCATCATTTTTCCATTGTTTTTTTAAAATAAATTGGTACATCCATACACACACATTCCATACATAGCATCTTATTCCACAATAAAAGATTAGCTAATGCGGGCCTTGGAAAGATTGAACTTGAAAAAGAGGTGTGGTCTGAACTTGAATGAAAAAGAGGCTGCTGGATAGAAAAGATGAAAGGATCATGGGGGAGTGGAATATATCAGGGAAAATCAGATCATCATTCTCTAGAATGTCTGGTAAAGAAATACACTCTGGTTTTAAAACTCTGCCTTGAAGCCCAAACCAAAATCACTTTCCTAATTTCCTTTCCTGTAGCCATAGATGGAGGGTTTTTGTTTAACTAGATAGGAAATTAAGGGAAATTAGTACAAAAAATTAAAATAGCCAAAAACAAATCAGATTTCCAAAACACGATGTGGTATGAGTAGCCAATATCTTCTCCCCACTTGTTCTCTTGACTTTTCATGGCCTTAGGTGTGTCTGACCCTGACAGCCCAGCGCATGGCGAAGAAGAACTGCCTGGTGAAGAACCTGGAGGCGGTGGAGACGCTGGGCTCCACCTCCACCATCTGCTCTGACAAGACGGGCACCCTCACCCAGAACCGTATGACCGTCGCCCACTTATGGTTCGATAAGACCATCTTTGAGTCCGACACGAGTGAAGAACGGCTTGGTGACTAGTGGCATCGGTGGGCCAAGAGTGAAAGGATTTGGGGGAATGTGATGAGTGAGCTGAGAGGGAATGGTGAGTTCAGACAAAGAGAAGACAGCTGGAAGGCGAGTGAGAGAAGGAAGGCGCGGATGAAAGATGTCTCTGTGAAGTTGTGGGGTACAGACAGGATGGAAATAACTCCCTGCTTTAAACTCCCCTCTCCCTTGCTCACGTCTGTTCTTTCTCCCCAGCACATACATTTGACAAGAGCTCTGATACCTGGCCTGTCCTGGCCCGAATCGCTGGCCTCTGCAACCGGGCTGACTTTAAGGCTAATCAGGAGGACGTTCCGATAGCTAAGGTGTCAGGCCCCAGGGGGTGGAGGGTACCTTAGTGTCCAGGGTATAACCCACCCTCTCCCCCCAAAAGATCTCTTTCCTGGTCCTCAGTGATTTCCCCAGGCACCCCCTCCCCACTGGCCCCTCTCCTTGTCCCCGGGGCTTATATAGAAACCCCCTTCTGACAGCGGACCACAGCAGGAGACGCTTCTGAGTCGGCCCTCCTCAAGTTCATCGAGCAGTCCTACAGCTCCGTGAAGGAGATGAGAGAGAAAAGCCCCAAGGTAGCAGAGATCCCCTTTAATTCTACCAACAAGTACCAGGTACAGAACCCACGAAAGTAGGAGAATGATTGGCGAGGGGGGCGTATTTTGGGGGAAAAGGGGAGTTTTGTCTGCCGCCTCACCTCTGAGCAGTAGGATAGAGAGGGCGGACAACCAGCATCCCAACTAGGAAGAAGGCTCACCTCAAGGAAAGGTAACAAGCAGGTGAAGGGAGCAGCAGGCGATAAAAGGGAGAGGTGCTGAGCCCTCAGCAGAGTTGGAGACCCCACTCCCTGTGAAAAGAGTGAGTCATCAAAGGCTCTCTTAAGGCGGGGGGGGGGGTTTACGTGACAGTCCCTGCAGCTGTCAGGAGGCATCTCTCTGACTGCTGCCCTGCTGGCCAGCAGAATAGGCTGGGTGTACCAGACACTCCCCAGAGGCGCCAGATTTCATTAGTCACCTTGTGTTTTTTTTCATTCCATGCCCACAGTTCTAGTGGCTGCATCGGGTAAGCGGGTAAGCCATCAGGGGTCTCCAGCGTGTTTGTGAGTTTCATTTCCCAGGAGCAATTTGTCCGCTATCCAGGGAGGAGTGGCAAGGAAGGAGAAGTGCCGAGTGAGGGGCACTGGTGGCATTAACCACACACTCCATGAGAGGACAGGGAAACCGGGATTTCTTCCCCACGTTGGAATCCTGGCACACTTTGAAGTGTGGAAGGTTGGGAGTGGTGGCATTGCCAGGACGGGAACTCTACCAGCTAAGGTTTGAGTTCTGTGGGACAATTGTGATCTGCTCAGGAGAGTGGTGTCCTCTAAGTTCATGCACGACTGTAAAGGTCAGACATTCGGGTGCGGTAACAGAGCAGAAAGGAGACTCCCAAAGCCAGTGCTGTATTTGAGTCTTAAATTGCACGTAATCGTCAATAGCCAAGATATGAAAGCAAGCCAAGTGCCCATTAATGGACGACTGGATAAAAACATTGTGGTTTAAGAAAATGTGGCCCTTTTTTATAAAAAAAAGAAAAAAGAAAAGAAAATGTGGTGGTACATATAGATAATGGAATGTTACCTGGCCCTAAAAAAAGAATGAAGTCTTACCACGTGTGACAGCATGGATGGACCTAGAGCAGTGATGGCGAACCTATGACACGCGTGTGAGGGGGGACACAGGAACTCATTTTTGGTTGATTTTTCTTTGTTAAATGGCATTTAAATATATAAAATAAATATCAAAAATATAAGTCTTTGTTTTACTATGGTTGCAAATATAAAAAAATTTCTATATGTGACACGGCACCAGGGTTAAGTTAGGGTTTTTCAAAATGCTGACACGCCGAGCTCAAAAGGTTCGCCATCACTGACCTAGAGGGTACTATGCTAAGGAAAATAAGTCAGTCAGAGAAAAACAAATACCATATGATTTCACTTATATTTGGAATCTAACGAATAAAATAAACAAAATTGAAACAGACTGATGGTTATCAGAGGGGACGGGATTTAGGGGGCTGAG
This sequence comes from Myotis brandtii, assembly GCF_000412655.1. NCBI lineage: Eukaryota > Metazoa > Chordata > Mammalia > Chiroptera > Vespertilionidae > Myotis > Myotis brandtii. The sequence continues at coordinate 592,604 of NW_005353839.1, read as the reverse complement.
TGCAAAAGGTGAAGGATTAAGAAGTACATTGAGAGTTACAAAATACTCAAAGCACAGGGAATATAATCAATAATATTTTAATAACTATGTATGGTGCCAGGTGGGTACTAGACTTATTGGGGAGAACACTGTGTTAAGTATAGGATTGCCCGGCCGGCCTGGCTCAGTGGTTGAGCATCGACCTATGAACCAGGCGGTCATGGTTCGATTCCTGGTCGGGGCACATGCCCAGGTTGTGGGCTCGATCCCCAGTGTGTGGTGTGCAGGAGGCAGCCAGTCAATGATTCTCTCTCATCATTGATGTTTCTACCTCTCTCTCCCTCTCTCCTCCTCTCTGAAATCAATAAAATATAATTTTTAAAAAAGAGTATAGGATTGTCTAACCACTATGCTGTATACTTGAAACTAATCCCAAATAATATTTTTTAAATGATAAAACTAAGAGCAGAAATTCGTGTATAAACATTTTTAAATCATAAGAAAATATTTTCTTAAAAAAAAAAACACACACCAAAAAACACATGGAATAGTGCTGGCGCCCAGAGAATATATACTAAAATTGGAACAATACAGAGAAGATTATTGTGGCCCCGATAACATGCAGATTAGTTCACCATTCCGTATTTTTATATTTGAAACTTGCTTAAGAGGGTAGATCTTAAAGGTTTTCATCACAAAGAATATTCATAAAAAATATTCATAACCCAAAATAATAAAATAACAAAAGCTAGATAGATTCTAAAAGCCCAATTACCGATATTTTCACAATGAACACCGAACAAGTAAGGGTTAAAGAACTAGATCCATCGTTTTTTGTCTCAACCGGCTTTTAGTCAGTGTAATCAGATAGGTCTTTTAGGCTCAAACTGCAAACTTATTTCCACTTTTTTCTGACATTTAGTGGCCTCACTAACCAGACAGGAATGTTGTGCTAGACAGGCCTGATTAAAGCCTTTGACCGGAAAGAATTAGGTGCCTCTCCCTCTGTATGGTTCAGAATAAAAGCAAAACACAGCCACATTTGTTGGAATGCCCAACGAAATAGCAGCGCTACCCAAAATGACTACGTTAGTGCTTTCTCTGAGCTATTGAATATCAAACAGCAAAACCCTCCTCCGTGATGTGCCCGTGTGCTCAGCCAGCCACCAGCACACAGCTCTGGCGCGCTTTGCAGGGGCCTGCTTGCCGGAGGTCCCAGGAAAGCCCTCTGGCTACGTTCACTCCCTGCAGACAGCTGCCTTCGCTAGCTTGCTCGTGGGGTAGTTGGAGGCCCCAGTGTGCAAGGTATTTCTTAGCCTGCGGTCCCTTTCCCTCCCTGAGATAGAAATGAAAGAAAAAAGGTTCTCTGTTCTCATATTTCCAGATTATTTTTCCCATATTTTCATCTGCAATTTCTATCAAGATGTGATTTTTCTGTGACCAAGTTAACAGCTAACGTAGGCCTTGCTGTCATCCCCACTAATCTCCAATAAATATTCTGCACAGATGTATTCAGCACTCAGAACATTAAGCTTTTTAAACCTTTGCAGCTTCTGCTTAAATAAGGCAAGGTGTTTCCTCTCAACTGCTCAAGTGTATTCTCAATATCACCGAACCGGTTTTTTGGGGTTTTTTTTGAAAGTTGCAATGGACCGACTTTGCCCAGGCTGCACACACAGGCTTCCCCCTTGCTTACCCTTTGGGCAGTGCAGCCTGGCCTCTCTCTGCACCAGCTCATGTCCTATCCATGTGCTAATTTTGCTACCCAACAGGCTGTGTAGCAGGAATTTCCTGTGGATCCTAATAGGAACCCCACAGAGAGTTCCTTTGCACAGATCAGAGATCAAGGGAAAATGCAAAACCAAAGTTGACCTGATTTCTCTCTCCTCCTTGTGTGTTGTTCCTCAGGTTTCCTTCATGAATATGCCCTTCTCTCCCCCCACTAGCCATACTGACCCTGACCCTGACCCCCCACGGCCCACCCACACCATCCAGCCCCTCTCAGGGGACTTTCTCATGATTTTAGGAGAGAGTGGAGAGGGGACTAGAATGAGTAACCTATTTTTGAATTGTGTTTCACAGTTTTTAAAGGGTTTTGTTTTTGTTTGCAAATATTAACTATCATACAAACTCAGTGAAGTAGGCACTGCCGACCCTTTTGCATTTCATCAAAAAACACTGAGATTTTGAGAAGTCAAATGGGTTGACCTGAGGCCATGAGGCATCCAGCCAGCTCAGGACACAGGTCTTTGGGCCCTAAGCTTTCTCTCCTGCCCACTCTGGCCAGCCCACCACTTCTCTCCAGCCCTCCAGGCAGAGAGGAAGCATGGAAAGTGAGGCACCAGCTTCTGCCCTCAGCCTCCAGAGGGGCTGAGAAGACAGAGATCCGTGTGCAAACAAAACCAGCTGGAGGTTCCGGGACAGGGGGAGGGGTGGGCTGGCCCTGGGTGGAGGAAGGGCTGCATTAGGAGGGTATAAAACTGGTTGCCTGTCTGTCTTACCCTCAAAAACCTTTCCCTTGCTCTTTTGCCCCCACCCTGCTCTCCTGTCCCACCAGTGCTTCCTCTCCTCTCCCTAGATGTCCATCCACCTTCGGGAAGACAGTTCGCAGGCCCATGTGCTGCTGATGAAGGGGGCTCCTGAGAGGATCTTGGAGTTTTGCTCTAGTTACATTCTGAATGGGCAGGAGTACCCACTGGACAGTGACATGAAAGAAGCCTTCCAAAGTGCCTACATGGAACTGGGAGGTCTGGGGGAACGCGTGCTAGGTGAGGGGGCTGGGGGACAGCACCCTTGCAAGAATGGCATCGAAGTGATTGATTCATGGGGTGCAAAATCTAGGATGTTGGGGTGAGCGGGATGGGGACATACATCGCTAGTGACTACTGGTCCCTTGTGTCTCTCTCCAGGGTTCTGCTACTTGAACCTGCCTAACACTTTCTCCAAGGGATTCAAGTTTAACACAGATGAAATCAACTTCCCCATGTCCAACCTTTGCTTCGTGGGGCTGATATCCATGATCGACCCTCCCCGCGCGGCAGTGCCCGATGCACTGAGCAAGTGTCGCAGCGCAGGGATCAAGGTAAAGCTCCAGCACCCCAGAAGCTGCGCCTGTCCCCGATCGATCGGGACAGCAGTAGAAGGCCTTGCACAAAGTTGGTTCTTAATAATACTGATCTAATGGGTTTCTGTTTTCTTCAGCTTAGAATGTTTTCGCCTTAAGAGACTAAGAGTAATGGGTTTCTGTTTTCTTCAGCTTAGAATGTTTTCGTCTTAAGAGACTAAATGTCCTCTATGGTTAGACTCCTGTCTTTCATGGAACATTAGAATCCTCAAGAGAACTTTAAAGATCTGATGCCCAGGCCACATCCCCGACCCATGACATTAGACACTCTCAGGGTGAGACCCAGGCATCTGCATTTTTTAAAAACTTGCCCAGAGAGTCCAGTGTGCCGAGAGGTTTGAGAACCAGTGTCCTAGGACGGTGCTCCTACCTGATATGCTGGATCCCAGACTTGGAAGAGGGCAGGTTGCAGTGGGGGGCAGGGGGCACATTGAAGGTGTTTAAGGAGAGCTAGCTGCTATCTGTTAGAGCTGGCTTTATCTTAGACCCTTGACTCTTGGCAGTTGGTTTGGAGGCAGCCTGGGCCAAGCTAAGTTCAAGGATTGGCCATAGAGGAGTGAGAGCCAAGGAATGGGTGTAGAAAATTATGTTGAGTGAATCCCCTAATTACTAAAAGATGTCTGGGGGTGATCGAGTTCTTTGTAGAGACAGCATTATTATAACCCATCTACATAGGCTAGCCAGGTTATCCTGATATGCCCCAATGGTTCTATGCGCTGCCATAGCATATTGTGGGAGCCACGTGGAGAAGGGCTTCATTTGCATTTCCGAGCTGTGAAGTGGGCTGCTAGAGTGAGGAATAATGCGGTGGATGTGCCTAAAATTCATCTCATCTGGGGGTTCGTGGATCTCTGCAGCAAGAAGTAACAATTGTGCCCACGGGTGGGGAGGCCCGAACTGGAGACAAAGGGGTGACTTTAGCCAGGACATCCTCACAGCCCGAGGCAGAACAAGGCTGGCCTAGAGCGAGCAGGGGCCTCGTGCTTTCTGGGCCTCGGCTCGCTCTGCACACGGGCTCACAGGTCTTGTAATTCCTTGCTCCTTCTGGACCCTACGCCGACAGGAACTTGGCAGCCTTGGTGGGGAGTTTGAATCCTCCCTTGCCTTACAGGGAAGGGAAAGGCTTGCCATGACCACACGTAGTGGACACACGGGGGGTTGTCCCACAGGGAAGAGCCTTTCAGGGTCCACTCCGTCACGAGGTCGATGAGGAACTGATGGACAGCACTCGGCTGCTGGGAGAGGGCGGGTAACATCTGCGGGGCAGCAGCGTTTTACAAGAAGTGACTGTGGAACTGGTATTTCCCAGGTAGAGCCATGAGCTCGGGTCTTTGGAATAACCGATTTATAAAAAACACAAAAATAAAAATATCTATTTGCCACTACCTGAGGCTCTCGGGAGCGTGGAGCGACTCGACCCACGCGCTGAGCCTGGCCTCCTCTACAGACTGCAGCAGAGCGGTGAGGCCCGCAGCAGCGCTGCCAACCCTGGAGCGCGCCTCTCAGATGCATGCGAGCCGGGGGAAGCGGGTACAAGAGGGCAGCTTGCAGGATTGCGTGGGGACATCAGAGGCCCAGTCAGCAGGAAGAAGTTAGCAATGAAATTCTTTTCATACTTGACAAATTCCAGAGACTGCCAGATGCCCTTTACCTCGCAGGGAGCCATTCTCTGCAGAACTGCACTTCTATTGTCTGGTATTGTCTGCGCGCATCTCCACTCGCTGTGAAACTGCGTCCTGGGAACTCGCTCTCGGGGTGCCTGGCATGGAGGTGGTACTGCCAGGAGCTGCTACAGAACCGTCCATTTGAATGTCAGTCTGGGCTAGGGACCAGGGATGTACCCGGACGATACCACGCCCGGCCTATTGGTCTCAGGTCACTATTGATGAGCCACTGGGAAGCTGAAGGCACTGTAAGCCCAAAAGGCACCACTGAGGGCTCAGTCTGAACCACGTCTGGAATCTTCTAATCTTCTGTGCAGTTCCCTCCCAGACCCTCACCTTATCCCACCCCCGCAGGCCGAGCCTGGAGAGGATCCAGTCCCCACAAGGGAGCCAGGGTGCTTGAAACCAGTGGTGTGGCTAACAGCTCACAGTGTGACCTTCCTCCGCTCTGGAATCACAGCTTAGCCACACCCAGCCTGGGGTGCCGGTATGGAATGATGAGGGCTCCGAGGAAAACTAAAAGGCTTCTCTCCACGCTCTGAACGTAGATAGACTGGCTTTTCCAGGACCTCTGCTCCGGAAGCAGTTGGATAGTTCAGTCACAGTCAGATAGTGTCCCTCTTGCTCCCTTGGAGCCTGAAAACCCGGGTCCTAGGGAACTATGGGCGCTGGTGCCCAGGAAGCAGCCATTCCTTCATTCCCTTTTAAAATATATATATTTTTATTGATTTTAGAGAGGAAGGAAGAGGGAGCGTGAGATAGAAACATCAATGATGATCCTTTCACCACTGAACATCCTGTGAATGGCAGTGTCTCCCACTCACTTAGCTTATTGTCAAGTCCATCATTCTGACTCTGAATCGTGGGTCCTTGCTGGGCTCTGCTAACAGCTTCCATCAGTTTAATGTCATATAGTTTAGACCAGTGATGGCGAGCCTATGACACGCGTGTCAGAGGTGACACGTGAACTCATTTTTTTGGTTGATTTTTCTTTGTTAAATGGCATTTAAATATATAAAATAAATATCAAAAATATAAGTCTTTGTTTTACTATGGTTGCAAATATCAAAAAATTTCTATATGTGACACGGCACCAGAGTTAAGTTAGGGTTTTTCAAAATGCTGACACGCCGAGCTCAAAAGGTTCACCATCACTGGGCTAGGGCCATTCCTTCACTGCTTGATTTGATCATTGTTTGTTGCTGGATTACTATGTGTTAGGCAGCATGCTAAGGCAGGAAACTTCACAAGGAGGCAGAGATACGGCCCCACCCTTACAGAGCTCTCAGCAGCGTGGGGGAGAGATGTGTGAGCAATTGTCCAGGGTAAGCAGAGAATGCTAGGGAAGCACAGAGCACGGACCCCTGACCTTTGGGAAGGAATGGGGCCCGGGCTGGTAACAGCTATGGAAGAAGGGCTGAAATTTAGGGGCACAGGGAGGCAGTGGGGAAAAGAGAGGAAGGCGTGAGACTCAGAATGCACCTGGGCCTTGATGGAACTTCGCTCGGCAGATGGAATATTCTAGATGTTCCTTTATTACCGTTCGTTCTATGTGTAGGGGTTTCTGTCTTTGAGCTTAAAGAAGCAGAATAGCTTCTGAAGCAATTAAATGAAATTCTGAATATAACAATATACCTCAGTCTCTGACTTACTCCTAGAAAACCTAGTACCCAAATTGCCTTACATTTTATGACCTGATGATCCTGGCCCACCCCCAAGGGTTGACGGGAGAGTTCTTGGGAATGAGCTCCTGAAAGCAGTGGTCCGTGAGCTCGCAGAGAGAACGGTGAGGGACCCAGGACCTCCCGGAAGACGGTTCCACTCCTCTGCTCTCCCTTCCCAACACAGGTGATTATGGTGACGGGGGATCATCCCATCACAGCCAAGGCCATTGCCAAGGGTGTGGGCATCATCTCAGAAGGTAATGAGACCGAAGAGGACATTGCTGACCGGCTCAAGATCCCTGTCGACCAGGTCAATAGCAGGTGAGACCCCTGAAGAACTCAGATCTGCCACGTCTTCCCCTCTCATCAGCCTGCCCCACCCAGATCCCACTCACTACCGTTCCTGAAGGGTCCTGCAGCAGGTCGGATGGGCAGGGTTTACATAGTGCAAAGTAAAGTGTAATAGGAAAGCAACCACGTGGGTTTCAGAAGACGTGGAACAAAGATCGAGACAGAGAAAGGGGAGGGATGGTTGGGAAAGGGGGGAGGGGACGGCATGTGTCCGTCTGGGAACAGTGAATGGCTGGGGGCCAGTGAAGAGGCTGGGCTGAAAGGAAAAACAAGGAGGTTATAGTAAAAGTTGGTTAAGGGGCAACTGATGAATTCTCAGCACTCTGAACTGACCTTTTAAAATTCTTTTTGCACCCTGGCCGGTGTGCCTCGGTTGGTTGGAGCGCCGTCCCAAGCACTAAAAGGTTGTGGGTTCGATTCCCAGTTGGGGGCACGTACGGGAACTGATCCATGTTTCTCTCATACACAGATGTCTCTCTCTTTCTCTCCCTTCCCCTCTCTTTAAAATCAGTAATAAATAAATAATCACACAAACCCATATCCTCCAGTGAGGATTAAAAGCAAAACATAATTTAAAAATAAAATAAATTTTTTTTTGCTCAGGGATGCCAAAGCCATTGTGGTGCACGGCTCAAAACTAAAGGATCTGAACTCAGAACAGCTTGACTATATCCTCCAAAACCACACGGAGATTGTGTTTGCTCGGACCTCCCCGCAGCAGAAGCTCATCATTGTAGAGGGATGTCAGAGGCTGGTAAGGAGACAGAGGAGCCGGGGGATCTGCAGACATCGCGTGGCATGGCCCACGACACCAAGCAGAGCAATGCCTGCGGGGCCCACGGACACGCCAGAGTATCCCATCTTGAACCTTGGAGATGGGCAGCAGTTTGCGGGCTCCCTGCGAGGGTTTTTCCCCTGAGAGTTTCAATATGTTAGGAGGAACAGGAGAAGGAAGGGCGAAGAGGCCTGCCTCAAGCATGATTATATCAAGAAACGGGGGATGATGAAATCAAACTGATTTGGGGAACTGGTCTTGAATCTGACAGTAATTCTTTCGCTCCCTCTGTGCTTCTCCCAGGGAGCCATCGTGGCGGTGACGGGCGACGGGGTGAACGACTCCCCGGCGCTGAAGAAGGCGGACATCGGCATCGCCATGGGCATCGCGGGCTCCGACGTCTCTAAGCAGGCAGCCGACATGATCCTGCTGGACGACAACTTCGCCTCCATCGTCACGGGCGTGGAGGAGGGTGAGGAAGCAGAGTTGGGACTTGACCCTCAGGCTCATGTGGGAGTTGGTGTGCGGTGCTCTCATTCCCATCGTCCATCATCCAACTTGGATGATGCTGTAAAGACTGGGGGAAATCTATTATATTTAAAATCATTTTTCTTGAAATATTAATGCTTATTGCATGTCAATGGCTAATTATTTTGTATCTACAATCTGGTAATAGGTTTCATTTGTATATTGTAAAAAAAAAAAAAAAAGACTGGGGAAAATCACTGTAAGACAAAATTTTGCAAACTAGATTCAGTTGGTACTTCGACCATTACAATCAGGAGCCCTTTTTAAAAAATATATTTTATTGATTTCTTACAGAGAGGAAGGGAGAGGGATAGAGAGTTAGAAACATCGATGAGAGAGAAACATCGATCAGCTGCCTCCTGCACACCTCCTACTGGGGATGTGCCCACAACCAAGGTACATGCCCTTGACCGGAATCGAACCTGGGACCTTTTAGTCCGAAGGCCGATGCTCTATCCACTGAGCCAAACCAGTTACAGCAGGAGCCCTTTTTTTTTTTATTAGATTAGAGGAAAGGCCAGATTATTTAGGAAGATTAGGACTGTACTATAGTATCTTCTTTCTTTCATATATACATATATATTTCATATATATAATTGATTTCAGAGAGGAAAGGAGAGGGAGAGAGAGAGAGAGAGAAACATCAATGATGAAAGAGAGAATCATTGATTGGCTTCATCCTGCACACCCTACACTGGGGATCGAGCCCGAAACCCAGGCATGTGCCCTGACAAGGAATTGAACCATGATCTCCTGATTCATAGGTCGATGCTCAACCATTGAGCCATGCCAGCCGGGCTGTAGTATCTTCTTTCTTCTCTCATGGAGATTCAAGCAGGTCCACAATAAATTCCAAGACATAGCCATCTCCCTGGACTACTTCATGCTCCATAATGTCAGGAGGGCCTTGTAGGGACCTATTCTATGAATGATTTTGACATATTAAGATCAATTGGAGCCTGATCTATAAATTGATTGCATGAGCCAAACTTATTACCTCTTTCCCAGAGAATTCTGAAGACAATACCCACTGGTAAACGAGAATTCCAGAATTCTGATTCCCAGGCTTCCTGCTTTCTGCCTGGAGCTATCTTACTAAAACTAACATAATAGGACAATCCACATAATAGGAATAGCTATCATTTTATTGAGACCTCAGGTGATCCAGACATTGTTCAATATTTTATATTCAGTTCAATACATTTTTTTGAGCACCCACCATAGTTGTACCAGGTACTATTCTAGATGCTGGGGATGCAACAGTGAGGAAAGAAAAGACACACATTCCTGTTCTCATGTCATTTCATTTCTAGCAGAACAAGACAGACAATAAATTGTAGAGTATAGTAAAGGACGCTAAGTGCAATGAAAACAATAAAGCAGGAGTCCCGGTAGAGATGACAGTTTTTGAAAGGGTCATCAGGGAAGAAATCAAACCATCTTACAAGGCAGAAGAGGAGGGGCAACCAAAGTCACAAGCCAGTTATGGCAGAGAATGAGATCAGAACCTAAGCCCAGGTTCTTTCAACTTTGGCCTTAATCTTCTCACCACTTTTATATAGGGGTTCACAAGCACCTCTAAGTATTAACCAGGCCCAACCCTGCTTAATAAGCCATGTTGAATCCAAGAACAAAGAGTGCATAGATATGGCGTGTTAAGAAACCCTGATAGCCGAAACCGGTTTGGCTCAGTGGATAGAGCGTCGGCCTTCGGACTGAAAGGTCCCAGGTTCGATTCCGGTCAAGGGCATGTACCTGGGTTGTGGGCACATCCCCAGTAGGAGATGTGCAGGAGGCAGCTGATCGATGTTTCTCTCTCATCGATGTTTCTAACTCTCTATCTCTCTCCCTTCCTCTCTGTAAAAAATCAATAAAATATATTTTTTTAAAAAAAGAAAGAAAAAAAGAAACCCTGGCTATAATTAATAGTCACACAACTTAGAAACAGAGTTCGGACCACCGAGGCCTAGGACCTCCAGACACTTTCATGGGTCGTGACACTGCCTTATAGTGGTCTCTCTGTCCAGGAGCTGGTCTCTGGGAGGTGTGTCCTCTCTATTCTTCTCACAGAAGGTTGACCATTCTCCCCAGGCCGCCTGATCTTTGACAACCTGAAGAAATCCATCGCATACACCCTGACCAGCAACATCCCTGAGATCACGCCCTTCCTGTTCTTCATCATCCTCAGCATCCCCCTGCCTCTAGGCACCATCACCATCCTCTGCATCGACCTGGGCACTGACATGGTAAGGACCAAACCGGGACCCGGCTGCAGAATTCCTGTGAGATGGACTGAGCAGTAGGAGGACTCTGTGTCCAGGGACAGGGACCGAGCTGGAATGACTTTTGTGTTTCCTTCTGAATTTTGTGTCCCCCTGTTACTCCCACCCTCCATTCTCCAGGTCCCTGCTATCTCTTTGGCTTATGAGACAGCTGAAAGTGACATCATGAAGAGGGTTCCACGGAATCCAAAGACTGATAAACTGGTGAACGACCGTCTCATCGGCATGGCCTATGGACAAATTGGTGCGGCCAGAGCGCGGGGGAAGGGAGTGGGGAATGTTTGCACCTGTCTAGTCATTGGAGCCATCTCAGTTTGGAAGTCAGTTTGTTCTTAACCACAAACTGTGTTAGGCCCTGGGAATACAAGAGATCATTGATCTATGGTCTGCTCTTGACTTAAAGCCCAGCCAGGAAGGGACAAATATATATAAGATGATAGCATCTTTCCAAGGGCCAAAAAAAATGAGCATAGACAGGAGTACAAAAGCAAGCAGGCTCACCAATCATGAGGATTGTCAGACGTTTTATGAAGGAAACAGGACTTAAACTTGATGCTGAAAGATAGGGCTTAGATTAAGTGCAGTTAAGTGGGGGGGGGGGGGCAGGGAAGAAGAGAGGAGAAATTCACATGGTCTGGTTGTTGAAGGGTGAATAAGCCAGTTTATTCCTGATAAAGGAGTAGTGGAAAATAAGGCTATAGGCAATTGGTCCAGGTTTGAAGTACATTTGAAAACCATTAGATGTCTTTGTTCTTGAGTTGTCAGGTGCAGTAGGGTGTTTTGGGAGTAGAGTGAGGGGTGGACAGGGAAGAGATTGAGGACAGGGGAACTTGGCTCAGAGAAAGGCTTCAAAAGGCAAACCTTGGAAGGGGTCCATCCCAACATCTAAAGGAGGAAACACATAGAAAAAGTAGGGATGTAGGAGCCAGACCTATGTTTGGATCCCCATTTTACCACTTCCTGCATGACCCTGGACAATGACTGAATCATTTTTGTGCTTTTGTTTTTCACTTAAGAGATGTAAATAATAGTTCAGACTTGTGAAGAGCAATGTCCAGGGCATCTGCACAGTGCACAGGTCTATAGTTGGTAGGCTACTGCTGTGGTCCAAGTATGGGGAATTCAGGTTTTGAGTAAGGGAGAGACAAGGGCCTGATGAGAGAGAGGAGAGGAGAGGAGAGGAGGTGGCCTTGCTTCGGTGAGGCTTGCGTATGTTGTTCCAAAAGAAAGGAATAAAGGCGCTCTAGTGCCTAAAAGGGAGTGGAAACTTAAAACTCTCACCGCGTGTTCCAGGACGCTCCCTAAGAAAAGACGCAACAAGGTTGCACACCAGAGAAAGGGGTGAGGGGCGCTGTGAAAGGGGGTAGGAGGAGTGCAGAGGGGAGAGGAGGGGAGAGGAGGGGAGAGGAGGGGAGGACTTTGTGAGTGTTCTAATGTCAGAGAAAATGGAGAGGGAGGAGTCCAGCCCTTACTCATTGGGGAGAGGGAAGAAATTTTCTCAAAGGTCCTTTCAGATTTTAAGATTACATGATTGAAAGATGACTGGGTGAGACCTTAGAAATACACATCAGGCCTTGGAGGCCAGTCCAACAGAAATGATGGGATCAGATCATTGCTGGAAGCATCCTCAGCATTACAGCTCCACACACACCAACCCAGCTAGAAGCAAGTCTGTCTTTTCAAGTCTTTCTCTGAGCCAGGTTCCCCTGTTCTGTGATTCTACCACTCACAGGGATGATCCAGGCTGTGGCTGGATTCTTTACGTACTTTGTGATTCTGGCTGAAAATGGTTTTAAGCCTATTGATCTGCTGGGCATCCGCATCGACTGGGAAAATCGATACTTCAATGATCTGGAGGACAGCTATGGACAGCAGTGGGTGAGTAAGAGGGGTGGGGTGGTAGATAGTGACTAGTAAGAGTGAAGAAGTGACAGGGGCCCTGGCTGGTGTGGCTCAGTTGGTTGAGCATTCTCCCATCACCAAAAGATTGCCAGTTCAATTCCCAGTCAGGGCACATGCCCATGCATACAGGAGGCAGCTGATTGAAGTTTTGATGTTCCACTCTCACATCAATGTCTCTCTCTCTCTCTCTATCTATCTATCTCCCTTCCTCTCTCTCTAAAAATCGATAAAAACTCTTTTTTAAAGAGAAGTGACAGGGAAGAGTGGGTTTATCAAATTTTTGAAGAGTGGGAAAATGGAGGAAGTAGATAGAGTTGATGCCTTATCTCTAGTCCTAGACGAGTATTGTAACTTTCAACCTCATTCTCTAATCATGTCAGCAAATATTCTTCTCTTTGTTTACATGACTTCACGTGTGTTCATTCCTAGTGTCTGTTTCTGTTCTTACATTCCTATATCTTTTGGCTTCCTGGAAGTCTTCTTTGCCTTATCAACTTTTGAGGTCTGATTTCTGTTTTTCTATCTTCTAAGCATCATTACCCAGTAATGAGTGCTGGGTCCTTTGTCTCCTGTTACGCTCTCTCTCTCGATGGGAGCTCAAATAATATAATTTCAAATCCTAAAACCCATTTTCTTTGTATATCCCTTCTTTGTCATTCTAAATTTTTTTTAGAGAGAAGAAGGGAAAAAGAGAGAGAGGGAGAGAGAGAAACATCAATTTGTTGTTCCACTTATTTATGCATTCATTGGTTGATTCTTGCTTGTACCCTGACTGGGAGTCGAACCCGCAACCTTGGCAGATCAGTATGACGCTCTAAGCAACTGAGCTCTCTGGCAGGACTCATTCTAAACTTTTTAAACTTATAGGATTCCTCTCTGTGGTAGTCTTTTCTAACACTCAAGATGAATGAGACCCAAACTGAAGCCCTAAACCAACATTATGTGTTTAAGAATTTTAGTAAGCATGATTTTTTTTAATCTGTGAATACTTCTGTCCCAAGTTCTAAGACAGTGGGAGATGTGACACCAGTTATTGCTAGAACCTTGGTACCATAGAGAAAACATAGGCTACTATCATCATACTATAAATGAGGACACTGAGTTGGGAAAGACTTAGTGACTTGCTCAAAGTCCTACTGTGAATCCTAGAAGAGTTGGACTAGAATTCTGAATTGATTCCTGCCTGATACTTTCCTACTTCACCATAGTACCTCCAACCAAGTGAATTGCAAGTTTCTCAAAAGTATATTAAAATCTGGGGTGTTGCCCTAGCTGGTTTGGCTCAGTGGCTAGAGTGTCAGCCTGCGAACTGAAAGGTCCCGGGTTCGATTCTGGTCAAGGGCACATGCCCAGGTTGTGGGCTTGATCCCACCAGGGGGCATGCAGGAGGCAGCCAATCAATGATTCTCTCTCATCATTGATGTTTCTATCTCTCTCTCCCTCTCCCTTCCTCTCTGAAATCAATAAAAATATATTTTTTAAAAATCTGGGGTGTTGAAAAGATTCCCCTCACACACAGTGAGCCTCATGAAGTCATCAGATATCAGTGTTTCCAGCTGCCAACACTGCTCCAGAGTCAATGATGCCCTGAGTCCCCATTGTCCATATCACCTCAATCCCCAGCTCAAGCCCTTGTTAGTTTTATGTCTTTTTAAAAATATATTTTTAGCCCTAGCTGGTTTGGCTTGGTGGATAGAGCGCCAGCCTGCGGACTGAAAGGTCCCAGGTTCAATTCCGGTCAAGGGCATGTACCTTGGTTGCGGGCACAACCCCAGTGGGGGGTGTGCAGGAGGCAGCTGATCGGTGTTTCTCTCTCATAGATGTTTCTAACTCTCTATCTCTCTCCTTTCCTCTCTGTAAAAAATCAATAAAATATATTTAAAAATAAAAAATATATATTTTTATTGATTTCAGAGAGAAAAGGAAAGGAAGAGAGAGAGAGAGAGAAACATCAATGGTGAGAGAGAATCATTGATCAGCTGCCTCTTGCACACCCCCTACTGGGGATTGAGCCCGCAATCAGAGCATGTGCCCTGACCAGGAATGGAACCGTGACCTTCTGGTTCATAGGTTGACGCTCAACCACTGAGTCACACCGACTGGGCAAGTTTTATATTTTGATACCATCTCCACGCTGCCAAGATGCAGCTTGACATGTATTCATTTATAATAAATTAAAGGTAATTAAAGTTATTTTGAAATAACATCAAAAATATCCTGAGGGAATGCAAAATGGTTTGAGAATAATCATCCTGAGGCATAAGCTCCATAAAGGCAGGGTCTCCGGTATGTCTCTTCCACAGCTGTGACTTTGAGATAATTGAGTACAGAGCTCTGCACCCTGGAAGTACTCCACATAGTACTAGAAGCAAGGATAGCTCCTTAGCTTCTAAATATCTCTCACCAGTCATTCCATTGACTACCACTCATTCACTCATTTAGCAAATATTTCTTGAGCATCTTCTATATACCAGTTACTGTTTTGGCCCTGGATATATGGTAGTGAACAAAAATGACCAAGTTATTGGTCTTGTGGAGCATATATTCCAGTTAGGGGCAGAGGAGGAAACAGATAATAAGCAAATACAGGACATAATGGATCAGGTGGGGTTGGAATTGAGATATTAGAGTCAGTGAGATGGAAAGGTAAAGATAATGGTCAAAGAAAAAAGGAATGCTTGACATTGAAACTACAAAGAGATTGTAGCTATTGAGAGCACCCTGGAGTTTCACCTGGGAAACAAGCCCAGGTGGGGAGTGCTAAAACCTTCACGCGATGACAGAGGGCGCGGTGCTCAGCAGCCGAGTGCAGTGAAGGAGGGCGGTGGTGAGATCTGATGCACACAAGGAGCCCATGGATCTTTCCAAGTTCAATACTTGGCTCTAATTTTCAGCCTTTGTTTTCTGATCACTTAAGGCTCTGTAGCTCCCTCCAAGTACAACTTTGACCACATTCCATGATCTCTAGTATCTCAGTATTGTTCAGTCCTATGTAGCTTCAAATTCTTTATTCCATCTACAAGAATTATAAACATGCTCTTTCCAGTCTCATTCAGGTGCACCTCTTCTGTGTTCCCATAGCCCTGTGTGATGGCTCTCTTACAACTTACCTATTGTACTCACATAACACATCTCTCTTCCCCACTAGACTATAAGTTCCTTACATGGAAAGTGGGAATGAAGGAATGAAGGAATGGAAGAATGCTGTCTCCCATCTGGTACCACCCTCAGACATCCTCTCCCGTCTTCAGATTCCCCTTCGGCCCAACCTTCCTTACTGGCCTCTTTTCTCCGACTCTGCTTTTCTCTTGAAGCCCACCTTCTTCTCCTACACCACCCTCCTTATTCACTTAGTCCCGAGCCAAGCTATGAGCCAGTCACTGAACTAAGCGTGGGAGAGGGACACGAAGATAAATATGACTTAGGACTCTCTCAGGCCAGGAAAACAACTCGTCCTATGGCATGAGAAGTGCTAGGAGAGAGAGGAGCGAAGTATTGTTGGCAATCTAAGGACCTAACTCGGCCTTGGGGTCTGGGGAGGCGGCAGAGGGAAGACGCCTTTGAGGTCGTCTGAATCCCTTCTGGCACTGCCCACCTCCCCGCAGACCTATGAGCAGCGGAAGGTGGTGGAGTTCACCTGCCAGACGGCCTTCTTTGTCAGCATCGTCATCGTGCAGTGGGCCGACCTCATCATCTGCAAGACCCGCCGCCTCTCGGTCTTCCAGCAGGGCATGAAGTGAGCGCCTCCGAGGGACCCAGTGCGCCCCCAAACCTGCACACAGTGCCGCACCATTGTCCCTTCCCCTCCCTTCCTCCCTGACTCCAACCTACAATGAAGCATTTTTTCCCCAGAAACAAGATCCTAATATTTGGCCTCCTGGAGGAGACATTACTGGCTGCTTTTCTGTCCTATACTCCAGGCATGGACGTGGCCCTGCGAATGTACCCCCTCAAGTGAGTAAGAAAGGGATGCAAGTAGGGGGATCTCAGTGCCCAGGGAATATGTGCCTGAGCAGGGAAGGCCCAGCTGGGGCTGCCTGGGGAAATGGGGTACACTCAATGTTGTAAAAAGAATTGTCTGTCTCAGACAAATGCTTCTTATTTAGAGGGAGATTGGGGACTGTGACAAGTGATCACAACCCCCTAGACACGCAAATTGGCAGACTTACCACAACCGCCGGAGTGGCTTTTTTTTTTATGATGCTATCTGGTTAGTTGTTCAAGGATACGTATGCTCAGGGCTGAAGCAATCATAAAATTACCCAATATGCACGGCTAATTCTGTCGTATGTATGCAAATATGTTTTAACATGCCTCTATGTGAATTGGCATACTGAGTCTTATTTGGTTCCTTGTTTTGTTCATTTCTGTGTTTTTGTTCTTCACATTAGTATATGTTTGTGAAAAAATTCTATTTAAAAACTTTACAGAGAAAAAAGCAAAATTCCCATTCCACTCTACCCCCACTCACCTCCCCCTCCCCTGCATAGAAGCAACTCTGTTAATGATTTGGTGTGTATTCTTCCACTCATTTTCTCTGCACTTACGTACTTTGCTCACCTTTCTGTCCCTTGCAGTGTTGGACACAGTGCTTTGTATACTGTAGGTGCTCAGTTAATGTTTAATAACAGAGATTGTCACGGTCTTAGATACTGACAATCCCAGGTTTGAATTTTTTTCTTTTTTAAAATTTTATAATTATAGTTGGCATACAATATTATATATTGGTTTCAGGTGTACAACTTCGTGATTCAACATTTATATACCTTACATAAGTAATCACCAGAGTAAGTCTAGTAACCATCTGTCACTGTACACAGTTACCCAGGTTTGAATTTCAACTCTACAGTGTATTATTCTGGTGCCTTGGACAACTTCTTAGCCATTGTAAACCCCAGCTTCATCTGCAAAGTCTCACTAGTACAAACCAGGCAGACTGTTGTGAGAATTAAATGCAGAAATCCTTATAATGCACCAAGCCCAGGGTTTGGGTCAGAATTGGTGCTTCATTAAAAGTAACTCTGTTATTGTTGCTATTGATGCCAAAGTATAAGTAACAGTAAGTGCAGCTGGACATTGCCTGTTCTCCCAAACACTCTGCATGTACATTGACCACAAGACTCATCACCTAATATTGAGATTATTTATTTTGTGTGTTTCTTTATCCTCTTTTCCTTGTTTGCCTGAGCTCCTTGAGATCAAAGACCATACGTCATCATTTTTATTTTCCCAGAACCTAACACAAACAAAAAGACGACATATGACGATTGTTGTTGAATGAATGGGTGGCAGTATGTCCATCACTGTTTATATATATTTGTGTGTGTGTGTGTGTGAATGTGTGTGTGTGTGTGTGTGTGTGTGTGTGTAAATAACCTTGGCCTAAGCCTGTGCTGTCCACTATGGTAGTCACCTGAGTTCTTGAAACATGGCTAATGAGATGGAAAAACTGAATTTGTAATTTTATTTAGCTTTTGTAAATTTTTAAAAATATGTTTTTGTTGATTTCAGAGAGAGGAAGAGAGAGATAGAAACATCATTGATGAGAGAGAATCATTGATCAGCTGCCTCCTGCATGCCCCCCACCGGTGATTGAGCCCACAACCCAGGCATGTGCCCTAACCAGGAATCGAACCGTGACCTCTGTGGTTCATGAGTTGATACTCAACCACTGAACCACACTGGCTGAGCTAGTTTCAGTAAATTTAAAGTTAGAAACTAAAGCAGTGCCCTAACTGGTTTGGCTCAGTGGCTAGAGCGTCGGCCTGCGGACTGAAGGGTCCCAGGTTCGTTTCCCGTCAAGGGCATGTACCTTGGTTGTGTGCACATCCCCAGTAAGAGGTGTGCAGGAAGCAGCTGATCGATATTTCTCTCATGTTTCTAACTCTATCCCTCTCTCTTCCGCTCTGTAAAAAAATCAATAAAATATTTTTTTTAAAAAAGAAATGGGTATGCTTTCCATTAGTGATAGACTGAATCTACTTTTTTTAAAAAAAAAAAAAAAACTTAACCAGTGTCAAATATTTTTCTATTAAACAAAACTTTACTGCTTGGGGTAGACTACAAACATTTTCATTTAACCACTGAAAATTTAGTGTCTGATTTGCAATGTGCTGTGAGTGTAAAATACTCACTGAATTTCAAAGATGTAGTATTAAAAGAAGACTCATTAATATCAATGATATCAATTACATTTTGAAATGATAATATGTTGGATATATTGGGTTAAGTAACATATATTATTAAAATTAATTGTTTCTCTTCTTTTAATGTGGCCACTAGAAAACATTACATTTCACATGTGGCTCTTAACACATTCCATTCCGACAGCACTGACTAGGCCATCTCTCTGTCCTCCGAGAGAACACGTGTGGTTCTGCTTCATCCCCGCCCAGAGTCCATCTCCCTGGGCTCTCATCACAAGAGAGGTTCAGAAGGAAAAGTTTCCCCATCACTGCAACACGGAGGGGTGTGCATATTCCCGGGAAACATCCCCACAGTCTAGTCTCCGATAGGCCTCTCCTGCCTGGACAACCTCCCCTTGGTGGGTAGAAGGCCTAGAGGACCCAGAAAGCGAAAGGGCCTCCCTCAGCAACTCCCCAAAGTTGGTAAATAATCCCCAGGCACACTGCCTAGACCCGTGGTCGGCAAACCGCGGCTCACGAGCCACACGCGGCTCTTTGGCCCCTTGAGTGTGGCTCTTCCACAAAATACC
>NW_005353839.1:555684-573550 GCF_000412655.1 Myotis brandtii | reverse complement strand
TAGAAGTCGGTATTTTGTGGAAGAGCCACACTCAAGGGGCCAAAGAGCCGCATGTGGCTCGCGAGCTGCGGTTTGCCGAGCCGCAGTTTGCCGACCACTGGCTAGACCCCTGATGTGGCATTTATCTCTCCTCTCTTATCCCCAGACTCTGACCTCCTCAGGTGGGGACCAGCCCTCCACCCAACGCCTGTGCGCTGTTCTCTGCAGCTGCCCTTCTCTGGCCCCTCTGTCTCCAGCCACACTGACCAACTCTTGTCCCTACAGGATACTCTGGTGGTTCTGTGCCACTCCCTACAGCCTTCTGATCTTCGTCTATGACGAAATGAGGAAACTCACCATTCGTACTCATCCTGGAGGTAGGCTCCCTGCACCCCCCTCTGACGGAGTGGTCACCAGCCTCCGAACTAGCTCTCCCATCCCCCCCCTGGTTCCGTCAGAACCATTGCCCTTCTCCCCTCCTCACTGCCCGGGCTGTGCATGGACCCCGGTCCTTCAGTCCTTGATTCCACCATCCTGCTCCTTCCAACCCTCGGCGCCCTGCGGTCCTCCCTCAGGCCTCCCACCTGGTCCTCGCTTACCCTTCTGCTCACCTCGCCTTGCTGCCTCCCATTGCCTTTCCTGGGTCAATCCGGTCTCTTCTCTCCCGCAGGCTGGGTGGAAAGGGAGACCTACTACTAAACTCAGAAGAGGAAGAACGTCACGTGACATGGGCTGGTGGGGGGGTTAGGGAGGATGAGTTCGGCAGGACATCTGAGTTGGGACAGAGAAATGCTGGGACGAATCACCTTGGATGAGAGAGAGAGACAATCCTGGGGCCGGGCTGGTCACACCACGGGAAGGAGAGGGAGTGGGTTGAGGGTAATGACGCCCAGTCTGCGTCTGACTGGACCCAGCAGGGAGGGACCTTGTCCTGTTGAATCAGTAGCCAGTCTAGACAGTAAACGTTGACAACATCTCTCACGTGGTTGGTCGTGTCGCATCAGATCTGGGGAGAGTGGTGATGACTGTGATGCTCTCATTCTAGGTCTCCATGGCAGCCAGGCAGCCAGGGAAAGTCAGGGACCACAGTGGAGGCTGGGAGGGGATCGGAATCAAGCACCGTTGCCCTTGGAGGGCTATCCCAATCTTAAAGTCACTCCCCTACCCGATGGGGAGCAAGGACAGGACAGGCCAGCTGGAATCAGAGAAATGGGAGAGAGGAGAAGAGAGCAGCAGACCACACGCGACAGGGGACCCCAGCACCACAGCCAGTTCTGTTAGGTGGACTCACCCAGCCCCCACTTTTGGTCCTCGGATCAGCTTATAGAATCAAGAGTTTTCGTGCTAGAAGGGACCTTGTTTCATCAGTGGAGAACCTGAGGTCAGAGAGGTTAAATGACTTGGGAAGGGTTGTATGGTGAGTGGTGAACGTGGGGCCGAGGAAGGCACAGGTGATCCCTGCCCTCCACCCCCTGTGCTGGGCAGGTCATCTCCGCCCCATCCCCTCCTCAGCCCTTTCTCTCTGCTGTTGCCTTGAAATAGAGGCTGAAACAGCACTTTCTGTATCCCTGCAGCCTTTACATTACGCAAAGCCCCCCCCCACCCGCCGCCTCGTGCCCCAGACTCCACAAGGGGTGATGGTCGTTCCCCACACCCTGGTTGCCAGCCGGGGCCCACACACGTCGCTGAGTGTCTGGGGCTGAGGAGTCCGCAGGGAGCCTCTCCCTCCTGCCTGGCTCTTCCTCCCTCTCCACCCATTCAGGCTTTGCTCTGTGAGGCGGCCTACTTTGCCCTGTGGGTCAGTTCATTTTCAGGCTTCTGTTAGAGGAGACCATTGGCTGTGCCCCAAGGTGTACAAAGCAGGAGAGAAAGGGGAAGGAAAGCCCGGTGGGGGGGCGGGGGGATGTGTTTGGTGGCTGCGTGCTATGCCTGCCGTGGGACAAGGGCCTTATACCGCCCATGAACTCACACAGCGAACATATTCTTACCACCCGCCCCATGTTAGAGATGAGGAAACCAAGGTCGTTCTGATTCCAGAACTCGTGCCCTTCTCCACTTTTCAGACCTAGTCTTACAACGAGGGCTGGGCCAAAAGTACACACAACAATAAACAAGCGAGAGAATAGGACCGTGATGGGAGAAGGGTCATGGGCAAGTCCGGGTGGGAGGCCAAGGAGAAGGGCCTTGTAAGGTGCAGTCAGCCACTGTCCCCACACCCGCCTCAGACGTCTCCCCACCCATGCCCCCTCCCTCTTCCAATGCAAGGTCTCCTAGGGACACAGCTATGTCAGTCTGGGGTCCTTCCCTCCCCCCCTCCCTCCACCCGGCTGCTGACACGGCTGAACCAGACCCTGGGAGATGGAGGGGCCAGGGGGTGTGTGAATGAGGTATGGAGGGGCCAGCTCCTCGGGTTTCAGGAGCAAGAGCTTCGGGTGTCTGGTGGGTTAAAAATACAGAGGCCCCAACTCAGGGTCATTTGACACCAGTGGCTGAGCCGGCTGAGCCCAAGGGCCTGAAAGCAGGGGCTCAGAGGGAAGGCGCGGAGCAGAAAGCAGAGAGCCGAGCAGCGGAGCGCAAAGGGTGGGGGAGGGTGCAGCTACTGGAAAGCATGGGGTGGAACTGAGGAGCCAAGAGCAGGAGAGGGAGCGGGATGGGAGGAGAAGTCTGGCAGCTGCAGGAGAAGAGGAGGAAACGGAGCGAGCCTGGGCCACCACTGAGTCCCATCTCACGCCCTCGCGGGCACACGGAAGGTCAGACTCATCGTGGACAAGTCTGATATCCCAGGGTCTCTGTCCACATGCTCCCCTCCCCCAGCGGGCAGCCGACGTGAGAGACGGGGCTGGATGTCATTTAGAATCTACCACCTACTGCTGCCCCGTGGGTCTGCCCAGCCGTCCCACTGGCTGCTCTGGCTGCGGGGCTGTGCGCACTGAGTCACACTCCCGTGAGCCAGGAGGTGGGCTCAGCGTGCCCCGCCTAGGCTGGCTCCGGCCCCTCCTGCGCCAGGGGCAGCTGTGCTCCGGGACTCACTCTGCCACGCGCCCGAGGCTTTCTGTGGCCTCCGCCCTGCAAGGCCTGCCCACGAGAGCGTGGGAAAGTTCACTCCTCCTACAGAATTCCACGCCGCCGCCTGGGTGCAAAATGAACACCGTCACTCCACAATCGGAGCTATCTCGGGTGGGCATGGGGGTTCCTGGCTTTGACCCAGCCCCGCCATGGGGGTGCCTCCGTTTACCAGCGAATGGTAAGCGCCTGGAGAAGGTCCCTCCGCCCCAGGTACCCAGAGCTGAACTCATCCACTTGGCCCTCGCCCCCAAGACGGGCTCCAGAAAGTTAGAGAGAGCCTTTCCCAACTCGGCTTGGCTCTCGGGTGCACAGAATTAACCTACATCCTTGGCTCAGGGTTTCCCAGTGCTAATCCCCCCGCCCCCTAGTGTTTATACCTGATCCTCCTTGTGAAAGACATAGGAATGAATGACTGCTATTCGCCGCTCTCCTCGGCACCAGCGGCCCGGGGACCCTCCCTCTCCCCTGTGCGCAGAAAACCGAGGATCAGAGTCCAGGGCAGGAGCAGGGGGCAGCGGCCTGGGGCTTTCTCCATTCCGCAGGGGCAGAGGCGCCCCAGGCCCATCTCGCAGCGCTGCCCGCCCCCCGCCCGTCCTGCCCCTGCTTTCCAAGTTAGGAGTGCTGAGTGAAGCAGAGGAAACCGGCTGGAACTGAGCCCGGCCTCCAGTCCTGGACGAGGCTCCATCTTTTATGCAGAGAATGACCTCATCCTTGGTCCCGGTTCTTTAAAGGGAAGGGCAGGGGGTCTCACGCCTGCAGCCTGGGTCGCCTTTGCGCTGCCCTCTTCGCTACAGGATCAAAGAAACAGACTTCACCTGGAAGGGGTTCCAGGTTCTAGGACTTCGAGTTAATACTGCGTGTGTCCCTTCTCTCCTGCTTCGTGGATTTAACCTCTGATGCAGAACATCTCCCTCTCTACCCCCACTTCCTCTTCTCTGAGTCCCCTGGCCCTCACTTCCCCTACTTACCCCAACTCCGCCTTCACCAGCCCCCGTTTCATTTACCTCTCGGCTCATCTGCTCTTATTTTTAGCTCCAGCCCTTTCCTTTCTTAATATGGTGATAAGCTATGCTGGTGTGGGGCAGGGGCCGAGGAGCCCTGGACATTGTGGGGAGGGGAGAGGAGGGAGGCTCTGGGAGCCGGGGGAGAGACTCGGGAGGTGGAGATGCCAGCCTCATGGAGCTGTCCTGGCCTCAGAAGGTTACCCGTCTCCCCTGCCAATTCTGAAAACATATTTAGAAGGACCAGGTGGGGCTGAGGGGTGCCAATCTCAGGGGCAGCTCGGGTTCCCTCCCCGCCCCCTGCTCTTAGTCCTCCTCCTGACCCTTTTTCTCTTGGCTCTGTTGACAGTGTCTCCAGGACCCAGCAGTGTCCTCTGTCCGCTGCCCTAGGCCCTTCCCCACCCCACCCTCACTGTGAGCCCCCAGCTCAGGAGTCAGGACCCAGGGCCCCTCCCTCCCCAGCGAACCTCTTCTGGACCAGCAGAGTCGACCCGAGATCTCACTACCTCCATGCGCGCCGCTGTCAGGATGGGGGCCAGAGCTGTGCCGGGCCTGCAGCTGGCACTGCTGCTGCTGCTGGTGCTAGGGACACCCGAGTCCGGGGTGCGGGGGCAGGACGGGCTGGACTTCCCCGAGTACGATGGCGTGGACCGTGTGGTCAATGTCAACGCAAAGAACTACAAGAACGTGTTCAAGAAGTACGAGGTGCTCGCGCTGCTCTACCACGAGCCCCCGGAGGACGACAAGGCCTCACAGAGGCAATTCGAGATGGAGGAGCTGATCCTGGAGGTGAGTGCGGGGGGCTGCAGGCCCAGCCCCTGTGTGCAGCCCCCCGACCCCCATCCTACCACCCCATGCAGGCCTTTGAGGGTGACAATGGGGCAGGACCCCTGTCTTGACCAATAGGACCCAAGGGGCATGTGGCCTCAGCCGAAGGAGAAAGAGACTTGGGGACCAAAAGTACCACTGGAGTCAGCGGTCTGGGGGTGGGGTGGGGGAGGGGAGGTAGACTGCGAGGAACATCTCCTCCACGCTATAGGAGGCTGGTAGTACCAGGTTTGGCTAGGACGGGGGTGTCCTCAGAAGGGGGGCAAAAAAGAAAAAGGGAGGTTCTCCAGGGGAAGGGGGGACATGCCCCTCTGTGTACACTTTAGGAGCAGCACCCCAAAGAGGGCTAAACTGAGTATAAATGTCACTGTTACTAACATCTTGGAAGTCATTTACTTCATGGCTAACGGTGTACCAGAGCCCAGCAGGCCTCCACATGCCTCAGTCCCCTGCTCTGCCTGCTCTGCCTCCGCTCCCTTGCTCCCCACCTGCCCCTATTGGATCAAGCAGGCTATTCTGGTGGGAAAATTCTTGTGACTGGAAGGAGGCTTCAGAGTGCCTTCCCCAGCTTCTCTCTGTGGGAAGACTCTCCTCACCCCCAAGCTGACCTCGGGCTCAGAGGAGAGAAGGGCTCTTCTACAGGAAAAACACCTGCGCCTGGAGATGACTGGCGATGCAGTCCACATCCCTCCGGGGCCGGCATGTGAGCGCTCCTCGTCCCGGCCTCAGCAGCCCCTTCTCTCTCCTGGCTGGACAGACAGGCCCCGCTTACCCAGGGCTTGGAGTATTTCAGGGCGAGATACCAGGACCGCGGGCTCTCATGTCTGTGTGCCCCTGCCAGGCTGGAACCTGCCATCTGAGTAATGAGCTGAGTATTTTTATCCTGAGGGCTCAGCATCCGTGGCCCTGCACCTGCCAGCTGCCGCCCTTCCTGTCCCCCTGGGACTCCAGGAGGCTGTGTGAGGTGGGGTTGAGCCGAAAGCCACACCCAAGGCAGAGCGCACCAGGCTGAGAGTCTAGCCGGCAGGCCGAGGGGCGGCGACCTGGGGAGTGAGAGTGAAGGGGAACGTTCACCTGGATGAGGGGCGCCCAGCCGTGTCTCCTCTGGCTCTGGCTCTCTCCCTCTGAGGTGACAAGTGCTGGTCCCAGTGACCTCTACTTTCAGGCGTTCCCCGCTCATCAGCAATGTGACCAGCCCACCCCAGCCCACTACCCTCCTGCTCTCCAAAATTCTCCCCATCGAGGGTCACCTGTGAGAATCCCAGGGATGTTGCCCCCCTTGGGCATGGCCTTTGGTGAGGATGGATGTGTGAGCTCAGCCCTGAGCGAGGGAAGGGCCTCAGTCTCTTAAAGCCAGATTCCTCCGCATTCCTGAGGAAGCAGGCGCATCACGCTTAGCGCTTTGAAGTTCAACGTAATAAGCTCATGGCAGCCCTAGCTGGTTTGGCTCAGTGGATACAGCATCGGCCTGTGAACTGAAGGGCCCCAGGTTCGATTCCAGTCAAGGGCACATGCCCAGGTTTGTGGCTCAATCCTCAATAGGGGACGTGCAAGAGGCAGCCAATCAATAATTCTTTCTCATCATTGATGTTTCTCTCTCTCCCTCTCCCTTCCTCTCTGAAATCAATAAAAATATATTTTTTTAAAAAATAAGCTCATTGCAAGCGAGCAGTAGATGTTTAGGCATTTACTGAGCGAAGGAACATAAGGGTGGGGTTGTAGGAAAGGTGGGGGTTTTCTGGATCCTTACACAGCGTCAAGGTCAACTCTTCAACTGCATGCACCCCAAATGGCCCACTTGGAAGCATGCGGTGGGGAATAGGGGTTACTATGAACTCCAGGGGCTGACTTTAACCTCACCCTCCCTGCAGTTAGCAGCCCAAGTCCTAGAAGACAAGGGTGTTGGCTTCGGGATGGTGGACTCTGAGAAGGACACAGCTGTAGCCAAGAAACTAGGTAAGGGCGGGGTGGGAGCGCAAGGAGGGGAAGGTGGCCTGGAGACTGGACAGGCAGCCCTGGTCCGGGCTAGGAACTCCACCCTGCTATTCTGAATGGAGAAAATACTGACATTAGAAGGGTTATGGCCAAGGGTCCTGGCCTCTTTTATTCCTTACAGAGACCCCTGCTCAAGTCTCAGAAAGAGGTGGACACGGCCTTCTTCATGTTTTTCAGATAACTAAAACACAGGACCAGGTGCTGGAGGAAGGGGAGTCAGGGAACTCAGGTGGGGCTGGAGAGGCCTCAGTAAACGCCTCTTCCCACCCCTCCCGCTCCGGAGCCCTGGATAGGTGTTACAACACCGGCCACCAGGGGGCAACACAGGCCTGAGACTGGCCGTCAGACATGGATGGGGGTGGGGGAGTCAGTGATTAAGTCTTCGAGTCAGTAACAGCAGAGGTTAAAGGACTGAACTGGCAGCTGGCCACTGGAGTCCTCAGGGGAGGTCACATGAAGATCTCTCTTTAGTATGACAAACAGAGAAAGAGAAATCTTTCTACCTCCTCCCCTAACACCCCCACCTGATTTCAGCTTCTCCCTGGAGAGCCCCTTGAACCAGGGCGTAGACCCCAGGGGTGTAGGGCTAAGGGGCAGAGGAGGTGAGCGAGGCTGGGGAAGGGGAGGGGAGGTGGTGGGGTCCAGTGGGATTAGAGAACGGGCTCTGGCCCTGACTTTGGACTCTGGGGTCTGTGGGAAGGTTGGGGTCACGCTCTTCTCTGGCCCACTCCCTAGGACTAACCGAAGAGGACAGTATCTATGTGTTCAAGGGAGATGAAGTCATTGAATATGACGGCGAACTCTCTGCTGACACCCTGGTGGAGTTTCTGCTTGATGTGAGGATTCATGACCCTGGACCTAATGTCCTTGCTTTAAGACTTTGTGCCTATCCTTAACCAAACCCAACCGTATACATGCATGCACGCGCACACACACACACACACACACATACACCCCAGTGAGCACCTTCCTCCTGTTCCCAGCCCTCTTCTCCTCATCTCATTCCTCTCCCACCAGTGAGGACGGAAACGGCACACACACACACACACACACACACAGACCAATGAGCACCTTCCTCCTGTTCCCAGCCCTCTCTCCTCATCCTCATTCCTCTCCCACCAGTGAGGACGGAAACTCACTCTCTTCCTTCAATGTCCCTGCTCTTCCAGGTCCTAGAGGACCCTGTGGAATTCATTAAGGGTGAACGAGAGCTGCAGGCATTTGAGAACATCGAAGATGACAACAAACTCATCGGCTACTTCAAGAGCAAGGACTCAGAGCGTGGGTAACCCTCCGACTCCACGGTTCTCCTCCCTGGACTTCCCGCTCCCCCACACTTAACCCACTTCACGGCCCCTCTATCTCCTAACTCCTCGCCACAGTCAGCTCCATCACCTGCCCTGATCTCCGGCACTCTGGTGGTTCCCAGAGGGGCACCTCCAGCCTTCCACCTCCCCCATCACATGCTTTAGTCACTCTCAGAGAGTTAGAGAGGGGGGTCTCAGAACTAGGGGAGACAGACGGGAGAGGGCACCTTGCACAGCCTGCTCTCCCAGAGACTGACTCTGCGTCCCCTCCAGATTACAAGGCTTTTGAGGACGCCGCAGAGGAGTTCCATCCGTACATCCCCTTCTTCGCCACCTTCGACAGCAAGGTACTCCACCCCAGAACATATTGGGTCTCCCTCGTCCTCCTCAGCAGCCCTCCAATCCCTCTCCCAGAATCTATGGGGGCCTATTCCCTCCCTGCACACCACACTCCCACCTCTACCTCGGGGCTCCCCCACCCCAAAGATTTTAGATGATCTAACCCAGTCCTCTCATGTCCAATCAAAGCCCAGAGAAGTGAAGACACTTGTCCAATGTCACAATGGCAGTCTGACTCCCTTCCTCTTCCCTGCTCCCCCATCACACTGCTTCTCACCATAACCCTGCATCCCCTGCTCCACCCCCACCCCCAAAGGTGGCAAAGAAGCTGACCCTGAAGATGAATGAGGTTGACTTCTATGAAGCCTTTATGGACGAGCCTGTGACAATCCCAGACAAGCCCAACAGCAAAGAGGAGATTGTTAGCTTTGTGGAGGAGCACAAGAGGTAGGGCAGGGGCAGAGCCCTGAGCAGGCGAGAGCACCTGCCTGTGACATGGGCGGGGGCGGGGGGGGGGGGTCTCAGAGAACCAGGAGGCTTCTCTCACCTTGCGGTAACCCACTTCTCGATGCCAGTGCTCAAGATACGCTGACTCTTTTCCACAATCTTTTGCACCCTAACCAGCCCTGAGCCCTCACGCGTAGAAGGTTCTCCATAAATGTGTACTGTGGGTTGTGATGAGTGTTGAGTGCCTGGGGTCTGCCAGGAACTGAGAGGTGCTTTCTATCTGTATTCTTCTATTTAATCCTTTTAACACCCTCAAGTAAAGAGGTTCCACAGGCAACAAGTGTCAGAACTGAATTCCAACCCAGACCTGGCCTGTGCTCTTTCTCATACATTACCCTGTACCAGTCGTACTCAACAGGGTGGAGGGACTGGCGAGGTAGGGGGAGGCTTTTGCTCTCCAGGGGAGATTTGGCAGTGTCTGGAGAGAGTGGTTGGTTGGGGGCAATGCTGTTGGTATTTAGTGGGTAGAGGCCAGGGATGTTGCTAACCATCCTGCAGTGCACAGAACAGACCCCACAACAAAGAGTTACCTGGCCCCAGATGTCAATAGTGAGAAACCCTGCCCTACACTCAGACATCGCTCTCTTCTTTCATAGAACTTCACAGCTGGACATACCCTTTCATCGGTGTAAACCGCGCTCACTCTTTCCCTCTAGATCAGGGGTCCTCAAACTACGGCCCGCGGGCCACATGCAAAAACAAATATTGTATTTGTTCCCGTTTTGTTTTTTTACTTCAAAATAAGATATGTGCAGTGTGCACAGGAATTTGTTCACAGTTTTTTTTTTAAAACTATAGTCCGGCCCTCCAACGGTCTGAGGGACAGTGAACTGGCCCCCTGTTTAAAAAGTTTGAGGACCCCTGCTCTAGATTATGGTCCCCTTTATCAGGGTAGAAGTGCGTTTGCTTTAACTCTGTCTACACAGCACCTAGCACAGGGCTCAGAACATCTCAGACACCCAAATTTATTGAATGAATGAGTGAATGAATGAATGAATGAAAAAAATGAATACTCAGATGCTCAGTTCTTACCTTCCTACCAAAAGGCGCTCTTGCAGTCCCCTTGCCCACCCTCCATTCTCCCACCTGTTTAAACCATGCAATGATCTGAGCCTGGTGCCCAGAGCTTAGACTTGGCCAGGTGTCTTTGTTCTGGGCTACAAGCTGCCCGTGCCCTAGGCAAGGCCCACAGGCAGCCTCTGCTATGGGGACTCTCTGGGGGGTGTCCTCTGTCTGTTCTAGATCGACCCTGAGGAAACTGAAGCCTGAGAGTATGTATGAGACCTGGGTGAGTACCCCCAGACAGGGCCAGGCCCTGGGGGAACATAGGTGGGTGCAGAGTCAAGCCCTAGAAACGTCCTCATGCCTCACTTGTAGGAAAGACAATGCGCCAGCAAAGGTTGGGGGTTTTTGTTCTGAAGAACATGTCACCTATAAGTTGATGAAGATGACAAGGTACCCTAGCTGGTTTGACTCAGTGGATAGAGCGTCGGCCTGTGGACTGAAGGGTCCCGTGTTCAATTCTGGTCAAGGGCACATGCCAAGGATGCGGGCTCATTCCCCAGTAGGGGGCGTGCAGGAGGCAGCCAGTAAATGATTCTCTTTTATCATTGATGTTTCTATCTCTTTCTCCCTTCTCCCTTCCTCTCTGAAATCAATAAAAATATATTAAGAAAAAAAAAGATGACAAGGTAGAGCCACAGTTCTGGGGCTGAAGGGTTTGCCAGAGGAGGTATGGGGCCTAGAGCTGAAGGGAGGTGTCACTTGGAAAAGGGTCACCACCCTAAGAAGTCACCTAATCCAGAAGCTGAGTTTCCGTAAAATTCAGGTTCAGGGAAGAGGTAGGGTCTGTTCAGGTCTCTCTGACTTCGGGGAGTACGGCTAAGGCCCCCCTCCTTCCTTCACCGCAGGAGGACGACATGGATGGAATCCACATTGTGGCCTTTGCGGAGGAAGCTGATCCCGGTGAGGGAGGAAGACTGGATGAACTGGGGGGAGACGGGGTGTTTTGGGAGGCATTCCTGGGAGAGTGCAGGTGGCCTGGGCTAGACATGTGGAGGTGTGGGAGGTGAGGAGAGATCCGGGTTCTGTCTTCTGCTTGTCCCTTTTCTCTCCACCCACCTCATGCTTCTCACTTGTGTTCCCTCTAAGACGGCTATGAGTTCTTGGAGACGCTCAAGGCTGTGGCCCAAGACAACACTGAAAACCCTGATCTTAGCATCATCTGGATTGACCCTGATGACTTTCCCCTGGTAAGAGGCACCGCTCAGGCCCGCTGTCCTGTTAGGGTCTAGGCCAGTGGTCGGCAAACTCATTAGTCAACAGAGCCAAATATCAACAGTACAACGATTGAAATTTATTTTGAGAGCCAAATTTTTTAAACTTAAACTATATAGGTAGGTGCATTGTTATTAACTTAATTAGGGTACTCCTAAGGCTTAGGAAGAGCCACACTAAAGGGGCCAAAGAGCTGCATTTGGCTCGCGAGCCGCAGTTTGCCGACCACGGGTCTAGGCTATGGCACGTTCTGAAGGGAATAGGGTACTCCTAAGGCTTAGGAAGAGCCACACTCAAGGGGCCAAAGAGCTGCATTTGGCTTTCGAGCCGCAGTTTGCTGACCATGGGTCTAGGGTAGGCTATGGCACGTTCTGAAGGGAGCTTGTTTCTGAGTTCCCATCCCATCTCCTGGCTGGAGGCCCTGGGAGATGATGCCTGCTGCATGCTCAAGGGCACCGTGGGCATGGAGAGAGCCTGAGAGGGGAGCGGGATGGGAAGTGAACCACATGGGACATCACCCACATGACTCCCAGAGCGGAAGCTGGGCAGAGGTTGGCTCGTTCTAGAGAAAAGGAGAATTTGGGGAGCAAATGGACACATGAACCCTGCACGTGGATGTGCACAATCATAGAATCAAAGGACAGAGGTTCCTGTTTCAGGGGACAGCTTTGTTCCCAGCCTGATCCCCAACACCCAGCATTCATTGTTGAAAACTAACTGAATGAACAAACAGAACTGTGAGGAAATGGGCAGTTACCAGGCAGAACTACCTCAGTTTAGGGATGTGGGAACGGAGGGCGGGGAAGAAGTGACTTGCCCAGAATCACAGGGTCACTCAGTAGCAGACCCAGGATCAAAACAGGGAGGAGTCCAGATGCCTGGCTGGTCCTCCTGATAGAAATCCCTTCGGATTTCTTCCCTTTAACTCAGTGGTTCTCAACCTTCTGGCCCTTTAAATACAGTTCCTCATGTTGTGACCCAACCATAAAATTATTTTCGTTGCTTCTTCATAACTGTAATGTTGCTACTGTTATGAATCATAATGTAAATATCTGATATGCAGGATGGTTTTAGGCAACCCCTGTGAAAGGGTTGTCCGACCGCCAAAGGGGTCGCGACCCACAGGTTGAGAACCGCTGCTTTAACTGCTTAGCTCTACCTATGCCCTCAGGCCCTGCAGCTGGGCCCCTCCTGCTCTGCCTGGGCTCCTAGTGTTCTTTATCCCTGCGCTGACCCTCACACCCTCCTGGACTCATGTGCCCTCGACCCCATTAAGCTGCCCATGTGTCTCTCCACAGCTGGTTCCGTACTGGGAGAAGACGTTTGACATCGACCTGTCAGCCCCACAAATAGGAGTCGTCAATGTTACTGATGTAAGTTTCCGTCATTCACCCCTGGTTGACCCTCAGCTCTGCTTCCCAGAATAGCTGACTCCCCTCGGCTCTGCTGAGGAGGAGCCGAGTCTTCCCAGAAGAAGCAGGCGTGCCCAGCCTCGCCCTAACCCCCCCGAACACCGTCTCCACCTGTTAGAATCGGCTGCTCATCCTTTAAGGCCCAGCTCAAACATCCTCTTCTCCATGAAGTCTTCCCAGATCTCTCACTCAGAATCATTTCTTCCTTAGCGCTCTCAGAGCCCATTGGCATTGAAATCATGACTTTCATGTGACTATTATGTACCATACGTGTCCCTTTCAGGAGACTTTGAGCTTTTTGAGGGCAGAAATCTCATTCGAATATGACAGGTGCTTTGATAATGTTTGTTGAGTTGAACTTAATAAGCCAGTCTTTGCTTTCATATACTTCTCAGTCTAACTAGGGAGGCAGGTATTCCATTCACTACCAGGACAAGTCTGATAAACTCTATAATAAAGATACAAATAAAATGCTAGGAAGGCAAAAAAAATCAAAGTGATTTTTTGCTTGAGAAAATCAAAGAAGCGTTTATTTTTTATATTTTTATTAATTTCAGAGAGGAAAGGAGAGGGAAGTAGAAACATTAATGATGAGAATCATTGATCGGCTGCCTCCTGCACACCCCCCACTGAGGACCGAGCCCACAATCAGGGCATGTGACCTGACCAGGAATTGAACTTGTGACCTTCTGGTTCATAGGTTGATGCTCAACCACTAAGCCACACTGGTCAGGCAGAGAAGGGTTTAAAAGGAGTGTGGCATTCAAAGTGGAGACTGCACAATATAGAGGAGTTCTACAAGTGAAAATTATGAGAAATCACTTCCAAACGAATGGAAAAGTTAGTACAAAAGGTCAAAAGTAGGAAAATGAATATTAGGATCAGGAAAAGGCAAGTCATTTTTTGTGGCTGGAGAGTCTAGAGGTCTCTGAGGATGGTGCTGGGAAAGCAGGTTGTAAAAAGCCTTGAATGCTGAAGTTTCTGTCTTTACTCTTTAGGCCATGGAGAGCCACCAGTGGTTCTGCATCAAGGGCAGGATAGAGAGGTCTGTTTTAGGAGCTCAGCATGGCAGAAAGACTGCAGGGAGAAAACCTATTTGCCCATCCAGCCGTTCTTTCTACTCCTACGGTCACTGTTCTAACCTAGACCTTCTCCCCTGGCCCCTGACATGAAGGGAGGGGACAGAGGACTCAGGGAAGGATGTGCCGAGACCATCGAGTGGGAGGACAGGTCCAGAGCACTGAGTCGGGCTTAGCTCAGTCCTGTCTGTGCTGTGTCCTAGGCGGACAGCATATGGATGGAGATGGACGATGAGGAGGACCTGCCTTCCGCTGAGGAGCTGGAGGACTGGCTAGAGGATGTGCTGGAGGGCGAGATCAACACAGAGGATGATGATGACGACGATGATGATGATGATGATGATGATGATGACGATGATGATGACTAGTTGCTATGGCAACCATCTCCGTGCCCCACCTGCTCTCCTCAGGCTCCCTCCCGCCTTCCCTGAAGTCCTCCAGGGATACTAGGTCATTTTCTGCTATCGGGCCCCTGGGGCCTATATGCTGTGTGCTGAGACCCTGGTCCCCCTCACCTGATGAGGAGAGGAGCTACCTTTCCCTACACAACAGCCCAGCTATCTCATCTGACTTCTGTGTCCTGTCCCACAATGTCCTATATCTATTATGTTCCTTCCATTACTCCCTAAACTCTTCCTTGTGATTTTCCTCTTGTCATATCTCTGGGCCCCCCTCTCTCCTCTGTTCCCCCCACCTGTGCTTCCCCCACTTTC
This sequence comes from Myotis brandtii, assembly GCF_000412655.1. NCBI lineage: Eukaryota > Metazoa > Chordata > Mammalia > Chiroptera > Vespertilionidae > Myotis > Myotis brandtii. The sequence continues at coordinate 559,047 of NW_005353839.1, read as the reverse complement.
TCAAATCCTATATCCTTGGCCAAGAGGAAGGGAGGGCCCTGTGATTGGGGCTGAATCTCAGCAATCTTTTGTTAATGAATTTGGGTCAAACAGGAGGCCTCAATAAAGGATCTGGGGCAGCTGAACAAGTGTCTGCCGGTGAGGTCTCACCCCGATGGCAGGAGGGAGCCAGCCAGACAGGGCGCGGGGTGCGTTAGGTGTGGGTGCCTTTTGAGAGGTGGTGATGCGGAGTGGGGGGGAGGGGCTCCCTTCAGGCAGTTAAATCAGACGCGTGGATGTTTATCTGCTGCAAGTCAACAAGCCCTTTCTGAGCACATGGTGTTTGTCCGGCACCGCTGTGAGGCTCGGGGAGAACAGAGCGTGCCCGCCTGTCCCCGCGCTCGAGCTGATTAACCTCACTGGGAAGGCAAGACAAGCACACGGAAAACAGTTGGAGCAAAACACAAAGCAACCTGCAATTAAGTGATTCTGTTTTGCTCGATAGCACCCTCCCTGCCGCTCTTATTTGAACGCCAAGACTGAGTGCGAACAACCCTTCCCTGGCGAGGCCCTTCCAGAGGTGGCCCTCCCGCAGGTCCCTCCTCCCAGTTCCCTGCACCTCTATTCTAGCACGTTCCAGCCTAGCTCTTCATTCACATGTCTGTCTGCCCCCACTAGACTGTGTGCCCCTTGAAGGCAGGAGCCCAGGCCTTTTCTGTGTCCACAGGGCCTGGCACTCAAAAAATTGTGGTGAGACGGCACAGCCATGGCATACTCAGCCCCAGGGCGCCTTATGTGCCATGCCAGCTCAGCCTGGTTCAGTGACCCTGAGTTGGGGAGGTGAAAGGATTAAGAAAAGACAGACAAGAGAATGAAAGCTGGGTCTCAGTGGGACGCTGCCTCTCTGATGGACAGCGCCGACACCCACCAGCCGTGTTATTTTATAATAGCAGATGCCACGAGGCAAAGTAGGGGTGTGATCAAGATGTTTACAACATTCTCGTGGGTTTCACTCCTACTCAACTACATGCACCTGAACTCAACCAAGCCCACATCACTCAGGCATGTGGGGCCACGTGTTTGGACCATAGGTTCAAGCTTACAACGATAGCTGTTGGCTATAATTGTGCTGGGAGGGCTCTGCCCTCCAAGCTGGGACTTGCACGTGGCAATGAGAGGACTGTGCCCTCTCCTCAGTCCAAGGCTTGAACCTGTCCAAACACTGTAGCCGCGCCCCACAAAAAGTAGTCCCTAATAAATGTTGGTTGAAAGAAGGAACAAACAAATAGAATGGGCTCAGAAGAGAGAGATCAGAGTGGGCTTCGATGGCTTCATAAAGGAAGGGAATCGTTTTCTGGGCCTTGAATAAAGAGTGGGATTGGATTAGGGGCAAAGGAGTTGGGAGGGGATGTTTCAGCCAGTGGAAAGGTCAGAAGCACCAGAAGGATGTGAGTGTCCTTTTGGGGAGACAGAGGAGACCAGAAAGACAACAAGAGAAGCCTAAGTGGTGGCTGCGACCTGGAGTGGGCGTGATGGACCTGGACTGCCGAGGTGTTTGGATTTAATCCTGTGACCTGGGAGGAAGGGGACCAGGGAGGGGAGATGAGGGACAGACCAGAGGCTGGGAGCCCAACTCTGAGGGTCAGAGACTGTTATCATAACGGGCTGGCGCTGGGAGAACGTGCACCCGAGTGGTGGCCATGGGAATGGAGAGGAGACGCTGAGTTTTGTGCACTGAGGACCCCCCAGACCCGGGCTGGCAGGAGTTCCCGGCAGGAAGGAGTCACATTGTCTCCAGCACAGCCCAGGCTGGGGTGCCTGTCTGTAAAGGAGTCAGGGGTGGGGGGCGGGGGAGCCCAAGCAACTGAACAAGCCCATAACTAACAGACAGTTCTCATGGATCAGGGATAAGGGTGTTGCTGGGAGACTGACTTTCTGAGTAGGGAAGAATGAGACCTGAGGTTAGAAAAGGTCTCCCCCTCCACAGACTAATCCAGAAAGTGCTCCTGGGGAAGGTGGCAGAAGTAGAGAGTAAAAACCACGCATTCATCCAACTTGTGCCCACTTAATAGCTGTTTAATACATAGTGGGGGTACGGGGCCAACACATTAAAATCATGGAGCCCACTGCTTAGCACAGCTCCCATTTTAAGCCCCCATCGGTGCCAGTCCCTAGAGACAGACAATTTCTAAATCACGAGAGCTCTGTGGATAGGCCCCAGTGTCCCCATCCTGCCAGCAGGGATGCCAGGGAGGCTCAGAGGCATAACCTGCCTGAGGAAGGGGCAGAGGCAGCGTGCAGCCCTGGTCTCTGTACCTGCTTGTGTCTGGAAGACCTGGAACTTCCTCTAATGCAGAGAAACCATTTAGCTTCTTTGAGTCTCAAACATGCGTCAACGAAATCGTTTTGGCCCCACCACACAGAACAAATGAGATACAGACCAAGGCAAATTAAGAAGGTGTTACCATCGAAGGGGCAGCACAGGGCACACTGGGGGGCAGGGCGCAGAGCGAGAGAAGGGCTGGGAAGCCCGACGCGATGCCGCAGGAGCCTGCGCCTCTTCCGGGGGGAGTTTGGGCTTCAGAAAGGACTCCCCGTGGCTTCCGGCGGGGTCTCTGCCAGGTGGAAGCTGAGGGGAGGCCAGGGCCCTCCCAGAGGCCGCCCAGACAGGAATGGGCCAGACCTCTCCGCAGGGCCAGACCCCGCCAGAGCTGAGCCCAGTCTTCAGGCTGGAGATGGGGGTGAACACAGATGCTTCCCCACTTCTTCCTTCCTCCTTTCAGTCTGGCTGAGGGTCCGGGAGGAAAGTCCCTGGGGTGGAAGGGAAGTGAGAGCCGCCTGGGGGCCTGGGCAGAGGGCGGCTAGGAGCTGAGCCGCCTGTGGCTTTGCAAGTTGTCTATATTTGCATGCTGAGCTCAGTGCTGCTTTTTCTCCTTAGAAAATAAAATGACATCATGGTGGGGGAAGCCGTGGGGTGGCATATTTGGGAAAGGTAAAACAACAAAAACACACCCAGGCGGGCTGGCTGGCTTCATCTTGGAGGGAGATCTGTGGCCGCAGGGCCAGTGAAGGAGGCCCCAGAATTGCTCCTGGTCCCCACCCTCTGCCTCCAACGTGGGTAGTCGGGCGGTCATTACCCACGACCCAGAGGTGGGGGTAGAGGTTTTTCCAAATCCCAAGTCAGGCCGCTAAGAGGACCCCGAGCCAAAGGCCTTCGGACCCCCCCTCCACTGACTCACTCGGTGCCCCAGGGCCCCGGCCGCGGTAGTCACGCAAGGTCGTCGGGGAGAAGGGTGGCCCCGAGGGACAGGACTGAACCTGAGAATTGGGGGTTGAGATTGGGGAGGAGGCAGCTCCCCCTCCCCGGAGGCTGCAGAGCCCCAG
>NW_005353839.1:544191-555138 GCF_000412655.1 Myotis brandtii | reverse complement strand
GCGGGCCTGGGGGTGTAGAGGAGTGAATGTAGCTAACGTGGAACCCTGATTAATTTCACACAGTCACCTACCCCATCACACACACACCTCCCAGGGACCCGCCACACACGCGGTGACACACACCCATGTGACTCCTACACGCCCGCGCGGCGGGTCACACGCGTCCCTGCGCTACACACCCACCCCCACCCCCACCTCGCCGGCTCTCCAGTCTCCCGGGGGAGCATCACCGCGCAGTGGGGGGCCTGTCCCCGCGTCCACCCTCATCTTCCGGGCGTCTTCTCCCTGGGCTTCAGGTTGCCCCTCTTCGGAACTGGGAAAAGGGGGGCATTTTGACTCCAGGACAGGGAGACAGCAGCTGAGGGCCAGCGAGCCTGGTGCTCCGAAGCTGGTGAGTAGGGGAGTAGGGGTGCTGGTGGCCACTTCTGCTGGTTACCCTTAGAACCCAGGGTTCTGAGAATGGCTGGGTTTGGGGCACCAGAATGGCCAAGGGATGGAGGAGGGGTGGGAGCAAGGGAGAGGGAGAAAATGAAAGAATGAGTGAGTCAGCCAAGGATGGAGCCCAAGTCAGAGAGAGAGAATGAAGGGAATGTGTGTGAGAGGGACGGAGATGCAGCCAGGGAGCTGGGAGGGAGGAAGTGAGCCACAGAGCTGGTCCTTATGGACGGAAGAGTGCAGGGGTGGCGAGGACAGGGGCTCTGAACCTGGGGAGGAGGGAAGCAGTGAGACCACAGGGAGTTGGGCAAACGTGCTGAATCCGTGTTTTGTGGCCCTACGAGCTGCCTGGCCCCCAGGCTGTGGGAGCGATTAGCTTTAATTGCTCTTCCCTTTGTGGTTAAACATTGCGTGGGGGAAATTGCCAGATATGCCCTAGGCTGCTGACAGCCCCGCTTGCCTGCTCCCTCACTCCCTGACACCTGTGCCCATCGTGTGTGCAGGCATCGTCAGGTCAGGCACGAAGGAGAGCCACAGCCCCGCCTGCCCTGCCATCCTCTCTCTCTGCCACCCGGCGCCATGGGGGGCATCATCAATGTGTGTGCAGCCAACCCACCCGGGCTCCTCCCCACCAGCCTGACTGTCTCCGCAGCAGGGAAGCTACTCCTTCCTAACAGAGTAGTAGCTCTGCGTGTGCAGATGGGGCTGCTGAGCCACAGAGCCCGGGAGTCCTACGCATGCATGGCCACCACCGAGTGGGATGGGATGGAAGCCCATTGAAGGGAAAGGGGAAGAGACGGAGGGGTCAGGGAGAGGGAATGGACAAGGAAGAGACAACCAGATGAGGGGAGTGGGGCACACGCCTCACCCCTCCTCACTGCCAGGTGGCCCTGCGCTGCCCTGCCTGGTCCAATGCCAAGTAGCTCCTCATCTCCGGCTGGTCTTTCTCCTCTTAGACTGAGGGCCAAGGGCTTCACACTGTCCCTGTGCCCAGGGGCGACCCATTTTGCTGCTTGAACTGGACATCGAGAGACCAGGTGTCCTGCCCCTGTCACTCCCAGGCTGGCTCTGGAGTCTTCGAGCCCTATTTTCCATTACAGGAATAGAGATACCCCCCTCCACCACACACACACACACACACACAGGCTGAATGGAAGCTAAGGGAAGAAGTCAGTTGAGTAAGAGTATATTAGTGAAATAATTAGGGATGAACTACAGAACTGCTGGAATTTGGGGGCCAGATAAAATTTAAAATAGGAAGCCTGCACTCTCTCCACCTCTCTGCCTCTCCTCTCCCCCCACCCACCCCAGGACTGACAGACGGATGCCTACAAGCCGCGCCCTCCCCCCCTGCCCACTGCAGGACCTCCTGGCCCCTCCCCTGGGCCTTAGACAGCTGCCCCAGATGTGAGGGAGAGGGGCGGCAGCTCCCAATCCTCAGGCTTCTTCCATTTATTGAGGATTTGGAAGCAAATGCTCGGGAGAGGGGAGAATCATGAATTAATGGCAGAATGCACAGAAATGCTCCTGGTGCTGCCACCACCTCCACAGGTGGTCATCCCATGAGCCCATTTTGCTAGGCTTCTTAAGGTGCCCCCCAGGCCTGCTCCTTCCTCCCCACTGTCCATGGAGCACCTACCTGTCATGCTTCCAACTTGGCCCCTACAAGGTCAGTATATACTATTCTTGTCCCTTCCCCTCCGCTTCAGTGTTCTAAGTTGGACGGACCTTTGACAGGGCTCCACCTGGGGCCAGCTTGGAAGGAGAGGGAGGGAGGAAGGAAGGAAGGAAGGAAGGAAGGAAGGTGTGAGCAGAGCACAGAATGATCGGGGAGGGGAGGGGCTGACTTCCTGGCAGCTTGGCCCCGGTTCCCGGTTCCCAGTTCCTGGTTCCTGCCCTGGTATCCTGTCCCAAGAATGGCCTCGCCCAAGCTGTCTGGTGTTCCCTGGGCAGCCTCTGCCCTGCTCCAGACCTGGAGGGCTCCTCGGAGCCAGGAGGGCATGAGCCCCCGTAGACCCTCAGGGATTCTGGGACTCAGTGAGGAAAGTGACATGGAGCGTGAAGGAGCCAAACTTCTGCAAAGCCCCAGCATGGCCACACCACCCCAGGGACAATTTTCAGCGAGACTTGCGAGCCATGTAAGGGGATTCCACCTTGCACCCCCAAACCATCCTGCTCTTGCCTCAGCTGGGATCTCTCCAGGGAGGGAGGCCACTCAGCTGCCTCTCCCTGCGCCTCAAGGAGCCTTACTCCTGCTTTGTCAGTCTGTTCTTACAACTCCCCACACACCCTCCCATCCAGTGGTGTCATTGTCCTGACAACTGAGGTGGGGGCACCCAGAACAGAGGTTGCCATGGTAACTGCTGAGCTGAGACAGCAACCTTCTCCTGGACTGTGCTCCCTGCCCCCCTCCCCCATGATTCCTCGCTTGCAGCCTGTTCTTTCTCCCAACCCCAGCTCTTCCTCCATTCTGTGGGGCCCCTCACCCCTTCCTCTTTTCTCTGGATGTGAGCCTGTGGTTATCTTCCTTACATATGCTCTCAGCTGCTTCAGTCACATACACACAGATCACACTCACATCCACACACCCACTGCCTGCTCCCGAACACATGCCCATACCCAGGGGTGGGCATCCGCAGTGGAACCTGGCACACACACACTTCCCCCTCCACTCAACATGCCACCCCACTTCTCTTTGTATCTGTTTCACTCTTAGAAAGCTCCTACCCACCCATGTGGGTGAGTATCTCACACATTAATCCCTTCCCTCCCACCTCCCTATAAATCTGTTTTAGATTCAAAGCCCCAAATCTTACCTCCTCCCAGGAAAGAGAGAGAGAGAGAGAGAGACACACACACACACACACACTCGTTCCCACCAGATCTATTTACAAACTTCTTCCATGTGAAAGCCAGGCAGGTGACCCTAAACCCTGTCCCACTTTGCCACTGGGGCAGGGTCTTCTTGGGGCTTCCTGCCTCCTTCCCAGGCCCATTCCTTTTCAGTCCTCACACCCCTGCCTCCATCATTGTTCTCATCCCTGGACTACTCCCTCCCCACCATCCCTTTTGCCCTAACATCCCTCCCCCCTTTTCTGCCCTCGGATTATCAGTGGAGGGGGCAGCTGGGCTCCAGTCTGCTGCTGTGACCTACATTTCAAGGCAGAGACGGTTCCTGGTGCTGACAGTCAGAGAGCATTGTTCCTGGCCCAGCCTGGCAGGGCCACTGCGGGGTCCTTCTGTCTGGTTGGACCTGGGTGTGTGAGTGAGTGTGCCTGGAAGTGCCTGTTTCTTGTGGGGGTGGTGCTGGCCCTGCTGCCTGGCTCATTGTGTATTTGTGTCACACTGCCTGCCACCAAGGGAGGCTTGTTCTGGTCCAAGTAGGGGGCTGGGAGTGGCAACTTCTGGTTCCATGCCCCTTACTATGCCATGCCTCTCTGCCTCAGTTTCCCTGCATATAGGCCAGAACTAAGGAACATAGAGGGTGTCAACCAGCCCCCTTTTACCTGCCACATTCCCAGCCCATTGTTGGTGTGATTTGTGGGTAGTCTGTCAAATACAAGGTCATTTTGCAACTTGTCTCACTCTGATCTAGCCGCAGAGTGTTTGACATAATTTACTTTTAAAAATGCTTTACTTTTATTTTTAAAATATATTTTATTGATTTTTTACAGAGAGGAAGGGAGAGGGATAGAGAGTTAGAAACATCGATGAAAGAGAAACATCGATCAGCTGCCTCCCACACACACTCTACTGGGGATGTGCCCGCAACCAAGGTACATGCCCTTGACCGGAATCGAACCTGGGACCCCTCAGTCCGCAGGCCGACGTTTTATCCACTGAGCCAAACCAGTCAGGGCTGCTTTACTTTTTCTGATAAAATATATACTCACTGTGTGTGTGTGTGTGGGGGGGCACTTTTAAAACTCACTAGAGATTCATATTTTATCAAATCCAGAAAGTTCAAGCTAAGATCTGACCCGTCTTCTGTCTCAGCCGCAGTTCCTATCTTAGTGAGTAGGAGGGCCTTGAAGGTTCTCTCCCACCCAGGGGTCTCCAGGAGAGGCGGGGCAAGGCCTGGGGGAGATCTAGCCTGGCCCAGCCCCTTCTGAGAGGTCTTGCTGAAGGTAGTGCCAGTAGGATGCTGATGCAAACAGGAGTGGCAGCCCCCTTCCTGTCAGACTCTCCCAGCGATGCATCGAAACCCCTTCCCCGCCACCCAGCAGCCTGGGAACTGGCAGGGGGCCAGAGCTAGCCGCTTGGTATTCTTGGGCGCTGGGGCTGAAGGCACAGCACAAAGGCTAGGAGATGGCTGTATGGAGGACCAGCAGCAATCAAGGGGGAAAGCGGGCTCCACAAAGGTGGGGGCGGCCCATTGCTTCCCCCTCCCCGCCCCCACACCTTGAGCCCTAATGACTGAATACAAGGCTGAGCAGAGGGGCCAGGGGACCATTAGACCAAGCAACTAGGCATCCCTCCAAAATGAGTCATTCGTGGGGTGGTGGGAGTTGAGTGAGGGACCCCTTTGCTTCTGGGGAAAATTGGAAGCTGGAACACAAGACCAGCCAACTGCAGCCCCTTCTCACTTCTCTCGGCCACAGTAGGCCCATCCCTGTGGTCATTGTTTTAGAGTTGTTTTGTTGTGTGTTGTTGTTTTTTTATGGGTTGCAGGTGGGTGAGGTGATTCTGGGGGGACTTGGAGGCAGCTGGTGAGAAGCTCCAGAACAGGTTGCCATGGTAACCGCCTCCTCAGTCTGGGGAGCTGTTGCCAGGGTTACTGTTAGAAGGGTAAAATGAAGAGAAAAGATGGTGGGGGGAAGGCAGTGTAACTTCTCTCTCCAGGCTCCAGCCTGGTCCCTAGCTTCCAAATACCTCCCTGTCTGCTCCCCCTCCCTCTCTTCTCCTTCCAGCCCTGGCCCTCCCCAGCCTCCATGTTCTAGGCACTTGCCTGGTGGGGTGGAGGAGGGAGTGGGAAGTGCCAGTGAGTAAACCAGATTCCACACTTCAGGCTCAGCCTCCCTCCCGTTGTTCCTCCCAACCCCAGTCATGGCCGAGTACGGGACCCTCCTCCAGGACCTGACCAACAACATCACCCTGGAAGATCTGGAGCAGCTCAAGTCGGCCTGCAAGGAGGACATCCCCAGTGAGAAGAGTGAAGAGATCACCACGGGCAGCGCCTGGTTCAGCTTCCTGGAGAGCCACAACAAGCTGGACAAAGGTGGGGCGGGGCCCCAGGCCTCCTGCCAGCAGCTGTTCTGGGGCTCAGTTCATTCAGCAAATAGAAATGAGCTCCGAGCTCCTATACACAACCGGGTGCTCCCCTCCGGCAAGGCAGGACAGAATTAAAATGCTCCAAGAGTGGAGGGGCTCTAGGGCCGTGGCCTTTACATTCTTCAGCTTGTCCTTGTCGGTAAAAAACATTATTCAGAGAGTGCTATTCTATATAATACAATATTAAAACATAAGTTGAAAGTGACAAAATAAAATCCCAAGTTCGAAAATTTTATCCACTTTTTAAAATATATTTTTTTAAATTGATTTCAGAGAGGAAGGGAGAGGGAGAGAGAAACATCAATGATGAGAAAGAATCATTCATGGGCTGCCTCCTGCACACCCCCTACCGGGGCTCGAGCCAGCAACCCAGGCATGTGCCCTTGACCCTTCAGTCCACAAACCATCGCTCTATCCACTGAGCCGAACCAGCTGGGCGGTTTTATCCACCTTCAGAGACCACAACTGTGGAGGGGCTTTAGGGAGCAATTGGTGTATAAAAATAACCCTGAAAGGCAAGTGGGATTTCAAAGGCAGAATCCAGAGGAGGGATGCTAGGCCAGGACCATCGTGAGGAGGTGGGAGAGTAGCTGGTATGTTTGGAAAAGCAAGAAGCCCTGCTTTGCTTGCTGGGGCACAGAGTATGTGCAGAAGTGGCTGGAGGGTAAGTTAAGGCTGTGCTGTGAAGGGCCTTGAGTGACAGGGCATTTGATAGGTGAGGTGAGTGATCTGAGTCGGTGTAGCGGAGGGAGGCTGAGAAGGAGGTTCCAGTTACTACCGCAGTGGTCAGCGGAGGAGCCAGGGGAAAGGCCTTAGAGCTGGCCAGGTCAGGGAAATCCTCCTCTGGTCATGGCTGTGCCTTCTCTCTTGGGCCCAGAAGTAGCCCTAGGTTGTCTAGATCCCACCCTCCAGTCCCACCTGTGCTATCAGGAAATGTTTTCTGAAGCTTGCTTGCAGGAAAAGTGGAAGCAGCTCAGGGTGGGTGGGGAGTATTTGGAAGCCAGTTAATTTTTCTCTTTTTCTCCCCCCCCCCCCCCCCAACGTCACATGTATTGAACCTAAATCCCTCATTCTAAATCCGTGATCTAGAATCATCACTGATGGATGCTCTGCTCTCCTTGGGAACAGTCATCTGTACTGCTCTTTGGCGCCTTAGCTTTCTTTTCTCGGCTTAGTGGCTCCTCCTCTTCTGTTGCCCCCCTGATACCCACTGTGAGCAACTCAGTCTTGGTTCCAGAGGCCTGATCTGGTAGAATGGGGGAGGCTGACCCGCACCCCCCTCCCCGCCACACACACACACACACAGCTTAGCTCTAACCCTCCGTTTCCTGCCTTGCTCCAGACAACCTCTCCTACATTGAGCACATCTTTGAAATCTCTCGCCGACCTGACCTACTCACTATGGTGGTTGACTACAGAACCCGTGTTCTGAAGATCTCTGAGGAGGATGAGCTGGACACCAAGCTAACCCGTATCCCCAGTGCCAAGAAGTACAAAGGTAAGAAGAGGCCTTGCCTTTACTGTGCACTTGTGCCCTCTCCCGTGGATGATCCCTGGAGTTGCTTGCACTCTGGGAGCATGAAGGCTGATGTTCAACAGGCCTGCCTGGTGTCTCCCATATTCCATCCCCGGACATGTCCCTTTTTGCCCCCAGACATTATCCGGCAGCCTTCTGAGGAAGAGATCATCAAATTGGCTCCTCCACCGAAGAAAGCCTGAGCAAGGGGGAGGAAGAGGAGGAAGGTTGGACCTTCATAGGACCACTCCCTTCCCCCAGCCTCCAGGGGAGGGGGCAAAGGCACCCCCCACCCCCACAAATCTACCCACTTACTAACCTGGTCCTAACCCCCTTACTGTGTGCGTGTGTGTGTGTGTGCACACGCTCTGGCTGTCTGTCTACATGTCTAGCTCATCTAGCTCCTCTTCCTTGTGAGGGGCTGGGGGTCAGAGGCTGGGGTGGGGGGCTGAGTGTTCCCACTCTCGGGAAACTGCGTATAGAAATGGGCACATTCCTCCTATTCCCCCTTTCTCCGCTTTCCCACCACCTCTCGCAAGCGTGAGAGCAAAATGGACCTGCATGTTCCTACATTGAGGAGCCAAAGTGGGAGTGAGACACAGGAGATGCAGGCGGGAGGGAAGGTGAAGAGGCTACCCAACCTCCACCTGGGAGGGGCAAAGAAAAGCCCGAGTTCAGAGTTCGGTTTTACCCCACGCTGGACTGGCTGTGGAGTCCAGCTATTCCTCAGGTTGAGGGGCCTCGGTACCAGCAGGTCCCGTTGTGCTCCCCTCAGATGGGTATGAGCCAGGATCGAATGACAGGACCATGGATCCTTTCCTAGCCCCAAAGCAGAGCACCCAGCATTAGGTTCCCCCACCCATCTGCTCTGGAGAGACTGTGCTGGGAGAATGCCCCACTGAGCCTGAGCCGGGGCTGAGGGGCTCCTTCCCCTCCTTTATTCCTACTCAGACTGTTGCACATACTGACCCCGAGCCTCGGGAGGTTGGGGAACGAGATTCTTACGTTTTCACTCCAATTCTGCCCCCACCTACAGAGTCCCAGAGTGGTTATGTAGGAAACTTTCCCTTTCCCTGGTCTAGAACACCCCAAGCCCGAAGTAAGGGAAGGAGTTAATGACAGTGTTTTCCTTGCACTGACCCCCAATTCAACCCAGGAAGGGACTTGGGAACCCCTCTCCCGCATCCTGGCGCCTTGGGCTTGTGAACGCCTCCTCTCTAAATCACTACAAGTACAGTGACCCCGGCCTCCTGCCTGCCCCTCCCCACCCTGACCGTGCTAACTGTGTGTACATATATATTCTACATATATGTATATTAAACCCACACTGCCATGTCTGCCCTTTCTTGTGGTGTCTAGCATTAACTTATTGTCTAGGCCAGAGTGGGGGTGGGAGGCGAATGCCACAATGAAGGGAGTGGCAGAGTCAAATTCCTACATAGTCAGAACAAAACTTATTTTTTAACTTTAAATTCACATGTAATCTCAAGAGACTAGAGAAAGTTTATGTTAGGAGCTTCTAGGATGTGGGAGCAAAACTTGAATGGGAGGGGTGGCTGTTGGAAGAGGGAAGAAGCCAGACTGGTTGGAGAGCACCTTCCACTCCTAGCCCAGCCCAGCCTGCCTGTCCCCTCTGGCCACTGCTGCGGACACCTGCCTTAACACATACACCTCGAGTACTCCAGTTTTGCCTTAAAGGACCTTCCCAAGTTCCCCAGCCCTGTCTGGCTTCTCCCTGAAGGAGAGAGAAAGACTTGTAGAATTGGGAAAGGGAAATGAGCATGAATTAATTGTCTTTCCAGTAAGGGTATATTATATGAGAGCAAGAGACCGAGAATGAGGATGAATGAGAATGAGTAGGAGCCTTCCTTTGAAGAGAGGAGAGGATGAGATAGGGAGAAGGCAGACAGGGTCGTTTCAGCAGTCTAGTAATTGCTCTGTAAGGCAAAATCATCTAAAAAGACTAACTGTCCCGTTCCCCCCCCCCCCCCCCCCCCCCCCCGGGTATTGCTGTGAGACTGCTCATTCCTGTGCTCCTCTGTGTAGTGTGCACGGCCTTGTCCTAACCCTGGAATAAAGGTGATTGACTGAACTGTATCTGACTGATTCTAGAACTCAGATGAATGATCAGGATTTTGGAGTCTCTGAATGGCTGGTAAGGGAGGGAAAGCAGTATTTACCCCCAAATCCCTCACTGCAGCCTGGAACAGGCCAGGAAAACACCCCTAACAGTATCTCCCCTGCCCCATCTCCTAGGTATCACTGAGCTATGGGGCCTATTCCACCTACAACAGTCTCCAGTTGGGAGCCCAAGCACTGAAAACATGGATATTCCAGATTAGATTTCCTAAAGTGTAATAAGGGCAGGGCCAGGTACCTATATTGGAAGGAGCAAAAATAGCCCATCACAAGTGAATGGCCCACTACCACACAGAGAGCAGTCCGGGGCGGGGGGCTTTACCAAGAGAAAATATACAACCAATTCCGAGCGCATGGTTTTGTGCCCACTCCATCACCTCACCCATTAGCAACAGGAGCACAGATCACTGTCAGCACATAGTCCCAACCTCCGAAAGAAGAGCCGCTAGGAAACGGGGCAGAAGGAAGGAGTGTCGGGAATTCCACCCTTTTCCTCTTCCCTTCGTTCCTAGCCTGTTCTAATAGAATGTGACTGCCGCAGGATGCAGAATTCCTGGTTGAGGGTGCAAAGAAATAGCAGCAAAAGCATTTAAGGGCAAGAATTCAACTGGGACTTTCATATTCAGTGACCAGTGAGAAGAAAGGTGTCCAAGGTCCAGCCACCTTAATCAATCCTTAGATGAATGGCCTGTCCCTCACGCCCAAGATAAGATGGGGATAAGGTATAAAGGAAAGCCCAGGCGGTCTTATCCTATATATATTCTTCCAGTATTAGGAAGATTGCTGTTGTGGGGATTGATGGTATAAAGAATCAAGCAGCTAAAAAAAAAAAAAAAAAGGCAACAACAGCTAAAGCGAAGAGTGTCTTCTGTCACACACGATCCTAGGAGAGACCGTCTGCAGTGGCAGGACCTTTTCTGAAATCAAAGTTCAGTCAAGTTTTAAGGATGAGCCAGTCTCTGGTTAGAAGAGCCATCCTGGGAACCCCCGACAAGAGAGGTAGGAGACCTGAGGCAAAGAGCTGAAAGCAATGTCCTGTTTCCCCAACCCCGAAACAATGGAAGCAGGGAACGGGAAAATGGAGAATCCTTCCATTCTTGAGCCTCTCACAACCCAAGGGGTTAGCCCCAATCTCTAATGGCCAAACAAGAGTAGGCTACCCCCTCCACACCATTACTCTCCATCACTCTCTCCTGTAAGCCCCTTTATTGCCATCACAGAGAATAGGTAGGTATTTCAGCTTGAACAATAATGTTAACATGATACATTCAGATTTGACTTGCTTTTTAATATATTTATAATAGATATAAAATTAGGCTTCTAACAGTGATAGGGACAGGGAGATTGCTGCCACCAAACAACTTTTTTTTAAAGTAACAGAAGAGGTAACATCCTTCCTATTCTTCCTCCACTTCTGCCCCTCTTCCCACTTCCCACCAACCTCCCTCACCAGATATTAGGGGGTGATGGGATGAAGAGAAGAGAGTAAGGGATACATAATCAAGTGCAAAACACTGTGAAAAGTAGAGAGGATGGATGGGTGGGAAGGAAAGTGAAGAGTGTGGATGGTAAGGGCTCTAAGGACT
>NW_005353839.1:504809-544161 GCF_000412655.1 Myotis brandtii | reverse complement strand
AATATAACTGTCATAGGTTTTTTAACAATAAAGGAAAAAAAGGTCAAAAACCTAAACCAAAGAGAGAGTGGAACTTCTACCACCCCGACTCTGGCTCCTTGGTACTGAACAGCCAGTTATATCCCCAAACCCCCACCCAAGAAACAAGGGAGATTAAAGAAAAGGAAACCCCACTCCTTATCCCAAACCAGGTAACAAAATAGGCTCCCTTTCCTACTCCCCCAAAAGGCTTTGGGGAGAGGCCATTTCTACCGAGTCTTTCCATGGAACCCCTTCCAGGGCTCAACCCCACTCCTAGGTACTCTGTAGGTTCACTCCTCTCTGGTTTGTCCTCCTGGGATTCTTTCTTTTATCTAAAGCAAAAAGTCCAAAGTGCGTTTCAGCTGAATGTAAGGACAGGAAAGGGCTCCCAGGCAGGATCAGGTTGGCAGCCCCAGCCCGCCCCTCCTGGGTACGAGGCCTCAGGACGGCATGCACTGCACCCGGTCAGGGCCCTCCTCCTCGTCCGATGTATCTGAGGAACTGGGAGACTCATCAGAGTCTGCATCTGTGGCCCCGACCCCAGGATCTCGCCAGCGCTGTAGAATGGGAAAGGCTTGTCAGTAACTTTCCTGAACGACAAACCTGTTAGATCTTAGCTATATAATTCAGATACTCTAGGCCAGGGGTCAGCAGAATTTTTCTTAAAGGGCCAGACAGTAAGTATTTTAGACTCTTGGGCCATATAGCTGTTATAACTATGCAACTCTGCTGTTGTAGTGTGCAAGTAGCCACAGACAATACATAAATGAATGGGTATAGCTGTGTTCCAATAAAACTTTATTTACAAAAGCAGGCAATAAGCCAAATGCCATAGTTTACCCTACCCTAGGCCTCTTCTGGCATGAGAAGAAAAACAGTAGGGTCTCCCTGAGACTTATTCCTTCTCAACTCCTTCCCCACCCTCATGACCTTGTCTTTTTTAAGACATCACTGTGCATGAATGGCAATGGAGAACAAAAAGCAGATGCCACCCATTTTTGCCAGTGGCTCTCCCAAGGCCACGGCAGGGCTCTGATGGGAATGCGGGACAGTGAATAGAAGCCCAACCAAGACCACCCGGTTCCGCTTTAAAGCAGCGAGGAAGTGTGCACTAGAACCTGGGAGCTCCCTTCCCACTCCAGCTTACCCGGTGATGGCGTCTCTGTCTCAGGTGATGCATGAGGAACCAGAGCATGTGGCTATCAAACAGGTCAGTGTGGTGCAAGCTATCTTCATCCCGTTCCCGCTTGTTCTTCTTAATCACCTGGAGCAAAAAAGGGTTAGGGACATGGGAGTATGTAATGAATGGGGACCCTGGACCTGATCAGAAAAGGCTGGTGTTCTAGCCAATAAAGACTTCCCTTAGAGCCGTGAAGCTGAAGTAGAGCTAGATTAGATTAGGAAAGGGTGCCCAGGTCCATCCACTGACAAGGTGGAGACTTTAAATAGAATGATTCTTCCTAAAAAATGTCCCCTGCCCCCACTCTAGCACGAGCCAGAGGCACTTCAAAGCTTCGCGCCAGACTGGGACTGTTCCTAGAGAGGCAGGGACAGACACGCGGGGGAGAGGGGTTAGAGCAGTGCTTTTGAATAACTGGGCAGCAAATTATTCCTTCCTATGACAACGAAGAACTTTTGCAATCAGCTACTTACATCCTTTAGCCCTATAAGCTCAGTAGAAGCTTCAGCTGTGGGTGCCCAGATCTTGACATCATGGTCCAGGCCGCTGGTTGCCAGCACAGGCAAGTGAGGGTGGGGCTCAAGACAGTTTACCTAGTCAGGAGGAGAGGAAAGCTCAGGCTCAGGGGTATGGAGGAATATGGTTTCAAAACCACTACTCACCTTGAGCCAAATCACTATCCCTGAGCAAGGCTGAGTAGCTACTGGAAAGGCAGGCTCACCCATTATGAGGCTAAGCCAGAGCCCTGGAGGTAAGAAACTCTGGCACAGACTGGGTAAAAGACCAGGCCCATTTCTCATTTCCTATGTATAGGCAGGGGTGGCCTCATCCCCAGAAATAGCCCTAGAGGTGGGCAAGTGACTGGCCACGCTTAATGCTGGCTTCAAAAAAAGGCAATGAGGTCCAGATAATTTCATTCACTATACATTCCACAGCTCCAACTCACCCAAGACTGGAAAAAATCATCTCAGGGGCTTTCACCAAGTGGCAAATTTAAAAACAATGAAGAAAGCAGCAGAGAACAGTCAAAGATGTGGCACCGTTTACTCGAACTGGAGGAAGGCATAGGCTAGGAAGAGGCTGAGGTGGGGAGTGGTGGGGTAATGGAGGTACATTCATGTCTGCTTGGGAACCCTGCACATTTCAGGGGACAGCATCCTGATACCTGCCCTAAAAACACAGGAGGGCTAGCTCTAGGGTGGCCGAGGATACCAGAGCAGCTTCTTAGGGCAGCCATAGCCTCAATCTCAACCACCCTCTAGTTGTACTCATTGAGCAGGAGAAATAAACTAGGGCAGGCAGACAGGCCTCTGGCTTAGGCAGCTTCCTCCTGTCCAAGGCCCCCCTGCCCCCTGCTGTCTGACTTGGAAACTTCAGCCTTCCGAACAACAGCAGGGCAGCTCCCATGCCCATTAGAAGTGCTGGTGCAGATGTAGCTGCTAAAACATTTTCAGCCTTTTAGTCAGGTGAAGACTAGACAGGAAAGGCACCAAGAATGAAGGTGTGTGTGGTCCTAGCCATGACTCCTCTCACCCCACCCAGGCTTGCAGCCACCCTATAGTCCAAGAAGTCAACCCCTGGCAAAAAGTCTCTCTCTGGCCAGAACCGGTTTGGCTCAGTGGATAGAGCGTTGGCCTGCGGACTCAAGGGTCCCAGGTTCGATTCCGGTCAAGGCCATGTACCTTGGTTGTGAGCACATCCCCAGTGGGGGGCGTGCAGGAGGTGGCTGATTGATGTTTCTCTCTCATCGATGTTTCTGGCTCTCCTATCCCTCTCCCTTCCTCTCTGTAAAATATCAATAAAATATATTAAAAAAAAAAAAGTCTCTCTCTGTTCTCTGGACCAACCTCCTCTGCCTCATCTGACCTTGCAGAACAGATGAGGGTAAGCTGGGGCCAGCATGGAAAATAAAACTGACATACAGACTTCTAATCTTCTTTTGTTTTATATTTACAAATAAAAAAAATGCTCAGTAAAGAGCCTAAGAGTAAAGTAGAAACCCATTTCCCTTCTTTGCACTCCGTGTATCAGCACACTGCACTTTCTATTTGGGCTCCTTCAGCTAGTGTGTAAGAGGTTCCAGCATCTAGAACATGAGGAGGCACTAGATAGAAACTCCAATGCCCAGGAACATTACCAAAAGCTAAATGACAGCTTATACACAAACCTTGAATTCACTGATCTTACCTTGTAAGTCCCTCTACTCTGACCTGGCTCTGCTTGAACAAGTCAGTAAATTTAAAAAGCACAGGGTTCTTGAGAAATTCCTTGGAACTTAAGACTAAGGACAAAGCCAATGGCAAAAGAAATAACAGATAAATTACACTACAGTACTCAAGCTGGAGCCTGCTGAAGGAGCCAATAGTTTCTGGACCAGGATACCTGAGCACTTCACCAGACCTTGCCTGAATGCCAAGACTTATCTGGTCAATAATGCCTGAGCAGAGAAAGGAGCTCTGGCCTTAGTTGTCCTTTGACATCACCCCCAACCCTTGTCCTTGAATGGGAACAAAGCAAGGACTAGAGTTTGAGGCAAAAACAGAGTCAAGAGACCTAGGCAAATGTGGACGATCATTTCTAAGATCCCTTCTGGTTCTAATATTCTACTTGACAATACAGACCTGCTATCAGTCTGCATTGAGGCTGGTGCCTGGTGACCCCACTGCTGGGAGTTTAAGACAAAAAAAAAAAACAGAGGAAGCCAAGTGAGAACCATATGAATCATTCAGCTTGCAGAGGTGAGAATAAGCCAGGAAACACACTGTAGGTCTAGTCCCTCACATGACCACCCAAACACAAGCAATTACCCTCTTCATCTGGGCACCTAGATTAATCATCAAACCCTAAGAGTGGCTGAGCTGAAAGCAAATTGGCCTGAGAAGTGATTTTGGAGAATAGACAAGCGCAGCTCTGCATCTCTGGAACGGAATTCAAGACAACAATTTATAATCAAGAAAGGATTCACTGGCTAGCGCAGCTCTGCATCTCTGGAACGGAATTCAAGACAATTTATAATCAAGAAAGGATTCACTGGCCCCTTTTGACTTCCTTCTGACTACATGCCTGTTATAGAATTCTCATTAAGACTCCATTATTTTGGGTTTGTTCATTGCAGATGAGAGATGAGGACTTAAGAGTAGAAAATAAAGCAGGCGGCCTAGCAGGTTTGGCTCAGTGGATGGAGCGCCGACCTGGGGACTGAAGGGTCCCGGGTTCGATTCCAGTCAAGGGCACATGCCTGGGTTGCGAGCTCAATTCCCAGTGGGGGCGTGCAGGAGGCAGCCAATCGATGATTTTCTCATCACTGATGTTTCTATCTCTCTCTCTCTCTCCCTTCCTCTCTGAAATCAATAAAAATATATTTTTAAAAAATAAAGAAAATGAAGCAGGCAACAGACACTCCTTCAAGTTCTAGATTCCTCTTCACTTATACTCAGGCCATAGAAGTCTTGAATATCTACTGGTTCTAGGTCCAAAAAATTTACAGGAAACCAGAAGAAAATCTCAAATAGCCTCACACCAGGGCAAGAAACACACAGAGGAATGGGGTCCCGATTGCAAGAAACTATTCTAAATTATAACACCACTCTCTGGGTAAACCTCATCAAAGGATGGCTGGGCTCTTTGCAGCTCTCCACAGCTCAGAAGGATGAAAAGGAAGAGAGACTAAGCTGACCAGCCATTCCTTAGAGGCTCTTAACCAGACTATCTTGGGTAACCAGTATAATGTAGTCTCCCAAACAGTCTCGCTCATATCTTCTGCAGTCCAAAAACCTTACAATAGAAAGCTATTCAACTTCTTTGTGACTCTGGGTCTTAAAAAAGAAAAAAATATATATGGTTAGCCAGATACATCTTAAGCTGACCACGCTTCACTCCCCAACTCAGGATCCTCATGCTTCCTTTGTGCCCTATCTCTATGGAGGTTGTCTGGAGAAGTCAAAGGACAAGCAGACTGATGTGATCATGGTTTGTAAAGCAGGCTGCCCAGTCATTATTTAAAAAAAATTTTTTTGACCATATTTGTTCTCTCACATATGTTGTGTGTTTGTAGCCATTTGAATATAAGCATGACACTTCACACTTAAATACTTAATATGTATCTCCTAAGTACAAGGATATTATAAATAGAATGCTATCACCACATCAAATAAATTTAACACTGAATGCTATTTATCTAATATACAGACCTTTTTTCTGATTTTCCCAATTATCTGAAAAATGCTCCTTCCAACTTATATCCACTGATCCAGAATCTAGCTAAGATCACTACTTAGCTCCTGGTAAGGGATGAGACATAGAGACCTCTTTGGCATTATATAGGAAGGTACCCACTCAACTTTCATGCTTTCCTTTTGCAAAAGGTCCATGCCTAGAGATACCTCACTCAGGCCAGAGGTTCTTCCCTAAGATCCATTTCTCTTTTCAATAAGCCATGTCTTACAGGGGCAAAAGATAGGAAAAGCAAGAAAATACCCTATCAAAATCTCAGCTCTCCCAGACCACACTGTCTTTTAGCTGGCCAGCCCTCTAAGACATGGTATCATGTCGTCACAGTGAGAATTCAGAGGCCCTGCCAAAACCTACCTTAATGACTGGAGAGAGTAGGGAGCCCACCAGCACATCATACTCACCACGCCTCCCTTGTCCCCCTCCATGAACTGAATGATCTGGCAGGATGATTTCTCCCAGAGGAAGATATGCCCGCAGTCACTACCGCTCACCACAAACTCACTCTTGGGGCCATAGAAATTGACGCCTTTAACTGAAATGATAAATGAGGGAATAAACCACATGACGGTTGGCATCAGGCCTATACATATTTACCTCAGAAGGAATTTAGTCACAAACTCTAAAACAGCTAAGAGCCAAAGAGTGCCTTTCATTTTCACAGAACTATCAAGGGAATACATATGTATAATAGTCATAACAAGAATCATGCCAGTCCCTGAGACTATTTCTATTGTCCCAAAGAGACCCAAGGGCTGAGGAGTTGGCAGTCCCTAGCAATAGTCTAAGTCTCATCATTCCACACCCTTTCAAGCAACCACAGGCCTCACTAATGCCTTACTGTCCCAATCTGAATCACCCCAGCTCTGCCTACTCCTAGACAGCTCTGTCCTAGGCCCTAGGATTTTCTTGGGGTGTATACTTCATTGGTACCTTGTCAACACTTCCTTTCATCAGCTGACCTGAGACTGATGGAGGTACACATCACTACTGCCTAAAGCAGCATCTAACTGTGCTTGTTACCATGCCTCTGCACAACGGGGCTCCACTCTCTCAAGTTAGTGAAAGAAGCCAGGAGTCCCAACTACGACGCCAGTCTTTACCAGAAATGGGACTGGCCCTCCCTCTGTCTGGCCATGGACTAAGATCCAAGTACAGGTTTTCCATCTCTTCTCACCAGCTCAAGAGAAAAAGGAAAACTAACTGCTCTCTCCAAATCAAAATTATGACAGATATCTGTTAGGCATAGTAACAATAACGAAGAGCAGTGATTCCCCAATTTTCCTGTACATTAGAATCATGTAAAGGGCTTTTAACATCCCAATCGGGTCACATCCCTTACCAATTGCATCAGAATGCCTGGGGTTGGGAGCCAGGCACCGGTACTTTTAAAAGACTATCACATGACTCCACTGTGCAGCAAAGAACAAGACAGAACAAAAAAGGACAAACTCTATTACAAACTTGGGCGAGGTACTACACCATTCCTCCTCCTCTGCCTCATTCAAAAGAATCACTTCCTCCTCCTCCACTCTAGAAGTACAGAGTCACCCTCTTTTAGGCAATCCAGTACCACTGACTGAGGAGGGCTTTCCCAGACTTCCTTAACAAGCCTTTGAATCCTGAGGTTAACTGAAACCATAAGAAAAATAGTCCAGTCTCCTTATGCTCAAACCAAATAATTGCAGCGATGAGAGATGCCCCCAAACCCTCTCTCCTCTAGCAAAGTAGGCCCGCGACAACTCCAGCCCAATTAGGGATCCTCTCCCACAGCCCTCAGTGGCAGGCAGTCTACTCCTATAGGTAGTTCCTATTTGCATAACCCAAATGAAACACTGGTTCTCCAAGCCAGCAGACTTGGCTACAAAAACCTAGAAAGACAGCCTCACCTGTGGCGTTATTTCTGTGGCCCTTATATCTCTTAACATACTGGGCCCCATCACTGTGAGAGGAGTTGAAGAGATAAATGTCTTCATCGTTGTAACTGGCCAGGAGCTCTGCCAAGAACAAGCACACAGCAGTGAAGGCAAAGGCTGAAAAAAAAGTTGGGATCGGGAGCTGGGGGTAGGGGTGGGGCTTCTTGCCAGTAGTGCCCCCTCCTAACACCCATGTATATTAACACCCATCTTACTCAGTTGGAACAGCAGGCAAGTCAGCTGTCTCAAGCAGACTGGGAACATGCTGCCACACAGAGGTAGCAGAATGCTCAAGATCACACCCATTAACTCAGGAACAAGTCAAGTCTTAAGCACCTGCTCAGGCATGTGGTCTGGACTTCAGGACAGGCCCTGTCAAATCTCATCTGCAGCATTCCACAAGTGTACCTGGCATCTCCAAGGGTCATCTGCTGCATCCTCCCACTGTGTGCTCACCATCAGCAACTACTTGGAGCTCTAGCACAGTGGTGAGCACTACAGGGCACATGCCTCATTGTTCAGCAGCTTCCTAGACAGAGGGGGCATGCCAGCCTAGGAGCTGGGCCCTGCTCACGTACCTGTGCCGTCGTGGCTGTACACAAGACAGGTGATGTTTGCTTTGGACTCACTGTTCACCTGCAATAAGGAGCAGATACTGACTGATGCCCTACCCCCACCCCCCATTTGTTATACCATCTTCAGGAAAAAGGTTTTCCTTCAAACTCCCCTAATGGTCTCCCAGAGATTGAGAGAAAGAGACAGAGAGAGGACTACAACCGATGAGATGTAACCATCTCTGGGGGAGAGGACTTTCTGTTGGCTATCTTCTGTGTGCTAGCCACTTTATATATTCGTTGTCCAATGAGCCTTACCATCATGGCACAAGGCATTTACGTCTATGTTGTCAGTAAGAAAACTGACCAACAGAGGTGAGGTGACTGCCCAAGATCACAAGCTGGTAAGTGGTGGAGCCAGGATTCAAATCCAGGTGTCTGATTCAAAAGTCCAAGCTCTTCCCACTATACCAGTAAGTTTGGGAGTAGCCTTGGGGTCGAGTCAGGGAAGCCTAGAGCCACTGGCCTTCATGACTCTTACCAGGTGATGAGGACAGAATTTCTTGAGTACTCCATTGTTTTCATTCTCATCAATTTTCCTCTGGTCATAAATCCTATGGTGGGAGAAGCAATGAAAATGTCAAAAACTTACTCTCTCCTTCCTTCATTCCCATCAAGCACCAAACTATCTTCACCTTCCCTAATCTCTCCAATTCAAACTTTAATCATTCATTCAAATGTTTATGACACAAATCACATCCCAAGTATTATGCTAGGTGCTGAAAATACAGTGAAGAACAAGATCACATCCCAAGTATTATGCTAGGTGCTGAAAATACACCCTAGCCCTAGCCGGTTTGGCTCCGTGGATAGAGCGTTGGCCTGCGGACTGAAGGGTCCAGGTTTGATTCAGATCAGGGGCACATGCCTGGGTTGAGGGCTTGATCCCCATTGGCAGGGAGGGAGGTGATGATTTTCTCTCATCATTGATGTTTCTGTCTCTCTCTCCCTCTCCCTTCCTCTCTGAAATCAATAAAAATATACTTAAAACACACACACACACACAAAGCTCCAATGTCCACACCCATCATTCTCCTTCAATCTCAGAGCCTCCACAGCTGCTCTTAATCTCGTTCCTCCAATAACTCTGGTGATTACTCCATTCTTAGCCTCTTCCTCATCACTGTCTGTCCATTTTCTAAAAATTCTCCTTCTACTGATTGTCCTTTCCTTGGAGTCAAATTATGAAAAGAGTAATCTACATTCAATATTTTCACTTCCTCACTTCCTATTCACTTCTCAAACCATTCCCACCTAGCTTTGGCCCTCAACTCACCACTGAGCTCCTCTGGCTAAAGTCATCAGTAACCAAATTGCCAATGCCAACCGGATACTTTTCAGGCCTTCCTCTCTTGTCCTGACATGTTCATTACTCCTTCACCTAAAATACATTCTTTCCTTGATGTCCAACCACTCCTCAATGTTGTTCATGGGCCTGTCTTTCTTTGTCTATCCCTTAAATATTGACCTTCCACAGAGGTTTAGTCTTAAGTTCCCTGACTCTATATAAGGAAATTTTAACCTAGCATCTTAGTAGTATGTGAACATCCAGAAACTGTACTTATGTTTATTTTCCAGGGAGAAGGGATCATAGTTCTCCGTATATTCTCAAAGAGGCCAGAGATTCAAAGTGAGGTGGGGGAGAGAAGTCTGATCAATACTTTCCATTAGTGATCAAATTCCATTATCAATGCTTTCACTATCTTCTACGAACACGTCTCATAAACCTGAATCTCCAACCCAAACTTATTCTGAGATCCAGATTTATATCTATGTGCCAACTGAAGTTATAGTGAGATGCCCAAGAGTAAACTCATTCTTTCTTCTAAAATTAAACTCATTCTAAACTTACCCTTTCCCCTAAATCTGTTAATGGCATTATCCTGAATTTAAGTGACCAAGCTAGAAATCAAGTACTTTCTCTCATATAGAACTAATTTCCTTCCTGTCAATTAGATTCCCTGGGTGAATTTCTTAACTATATCTACTTTCTCCACCCTTAATCAAATTTTGCCTACGTGATATGTAGAATCCTTCTAAACCAATTTCCTTGCTTATACTGTCTCCAGTTTGGAATTATGTCTAAAATGCAAAATTTTATTTTTTTTTAAAATATATTTTATTGATTTTTTACAGAGAGGAAGGGAGAGGGATAGAGAGTTAGAAACATCGATGAGAGAGAGACATCGATCAGCTGCCTCCTGCACATCTCCCACTGGGGATGTGCCCGCAACCCAGGTACATGCCCTTGACCGGAATCGAACCTGGGACCTTTCAGTCCGCAGGCCGACGCTCTATCCACTGAGCCAAACCGGTTTCGGCTAAAATGCAAAATTTTATATAAATTTCCTGCTTAATTATCTTTAGTGGTTTTGTGCTTTCTACTAAAAAAAAAGTCTAAACTCCTTAGTATGGCTGCCTACTACTTCTCAAAGATCCCATACATTATACAAAACAACAAACAAAGACGACGCTTCCTTGAACATACCATGTCACATCTTGTTATCTCTAAACATACTGTCCTCTCTACCTGAAATACTAATTCCCCATTTGTCTTTAATGCTTCCTCAGTGGAATGGTTTTTACTACATTTAAGGAGTCTGATCTGAGTTCAAATACTAACTCTGCCACTTACTAGATGAGTAATACTGGGTATATTAGTTCATATTTGTAATCCTTACATAGGTTTCTTCAGAATCCTTTCTGAAGGCAGAGACTGTCTAAGTATGTATCTAGCACACGGCAGGTATTCAGTAAATGATAGATAAATGAATCAATATATGCTTATATTCTCAACAATCTCTTGCTTAATATCCTGCAAAAAGAAAATATCCAGGAAATGTTTGCTAAATGAACCAGAGAAAGAAAAAAGGAATAAGGCCCTGGCCGGGTAGTTCAGTTGGTTAGAGCGTCATCCCAATATGCCAAGGTTGCGGGTTTGATCCCTTGTCGGGTACATACAAGATTCAACCAATGAATGCATAAATAAATGGAAAAACAAATCTATGTTTCTCTCTCTCTCTCTCTCTCTCTCTCTCCCCCCCCCCTTTCAAATCAATAAATACAAAAATTAAAATAAAAAAGAGGAGATTGTTGTATTACCAATTACTACTCTTCAGCAAATGTATATTACCTGCTAATCAAATTGTTTTCTTTCTATATTAAGTCTAAACACAGCTCTCAAATGTCACTAAGCCATCATAAACTTCAGCAAGTCAGTAAATTAGTAAAAAATGTTTAATATTTGGTTGTGTGAGCTATTCCATGTTCCTTGGTATCTAACACTCTTTGTCCTCCTTCTTCATGGGGAAAGCCTTATTACCTTTCTTCCCCTTTCCTATAAATAATATTAATTTCAGAATATAGTTACAAAATGTGATCTCATTGAAAGAAGATAATGATTTTCATCCACCATCAGGAAAGGAAAACAAAGTCACTCAATTCTCTAGGGATCCCTTCTCCTCCTCCTTTTCAAACTGATAATCCCTCAGCAACAAAAGAAATATAGAGTTAAAATAGGCCAATTGGATAGGGATGGAGTACAGTTTATGGCTAAGGGCCAGAAGGGAACTAATTAATATACCTGGGGATTGAATCCATGAAGTCCATTTTCCTTAGGATATATACCTACCTTAATAGCCAGTGTTACAACAGATATTCACAGTAACAAAAATATCACTACAAAGAAAAATGGTTCAAGACAATGGAAGCCAAAAAGTTCTGAGTTCACACCAAGTACTCCGAAGTCAAATCATTTCTGTATCATAAACCAGCATTCAAACTTCTAGTGCATGTTAACTTATATATGAAAATGGTGGGGGTTATTTACTAATACAACACTTGGGATTATGCCTTAACTGCTACGTGGGAACCTTGGTCAATTCATCCAAGTTCTTTAAAACTTGATTATTCCTATGGTAAACCATCCCTCAGAGACTGTCACATTAGGGAGCAGAATACCCACCAGGAGCTAAACTCTTTTGGAAGAGAGTAAAAAACTCAAGATGGTGGCTAATGGATTCCTAGGCAATTCATACCTTTCCATAGGGACACCTGATAGTACAAAATGCATCAGAGGCTCAAACTCTTTTCAAAGACACAGAAAAGCCACAGACTCACCTTACAAACTGATCTCGTCCACCCACTGCAAAATGGTGAGTATTGGCAGGATTTACATAGATTGTATACAGCCCCACTTTCTTCTCTTTCTCTTTTGTCACCACCAGCTTCCTTTAAGAGTAGAAAAGCATAAAAGTTATATTCTCCCAAAGATACAGATGGTCATGGCAAATGACAGCAGAGAGAGTAATGTTTGTTTTGAACATAAGACAAAAACCCCCTACCCATATATTTACTAAATGCTACTTTGGAGATGGAAAAAAAAATGTAGTGAAGTCATTTTTCTGGTGTTCCTCAAGAAGTATAAGTTAAAGGTATATGG
Organism: Myotis brandtii; assembly: GCF_000412655.1. Taxonomy (NCBI): domain Eukaryota; kingdom Metazoa; phylum Chordata; class Mammalia; order Chiroptera; family Vespertilionidae; genus Myotis; species Myotis brandtii. The sequence goes on along the minus strand of NW_005353839.1, from coordinate 531,759 downwards.
AAGTATTGTTCCTCAGGTAGTTCTCAGGTTAGCTGGAATCCAATATGATAACCTAACATTAAACAGACAATACTATCCACATCTTCCCATCTTTCATTCATAAATACATATTCCATATCACCTGGGAGCAGGGAATGAGTGGAAGATGAATCACAAAACAGTGGACAGAAAAGACCTTAAGATCAGAATCTATCTCCTAGATTCCAGAAAAGTGTCACTTAAAATCCAGTGTTTAAAATGCACACAGTAGCCCTGACCAGTCTGGCTCAGTGGATCAAGCACTGGCCCTCAGATGGAAGGGTCCTGGGTTCATTGGTCAAGGGCACGTACCTCGGTTGCAGGCATGATCCCAGACCCTGGTCAGGGCACATGTGGGAGGCAACCAATTGATATGTCTCTCTCATGTCAATATTTCTCTGTCTCTCCCCCTCCCTTCCACTCTTTCTAAAATTCAATGGAAAAATATCTTTTGATGATTAAACAAAATAAATAAAAATGCACACAGAATGACAAGCCAGTTTTCTAGCACAGAAGCAATCCAAACGAAACAGCATTCTTCTTCCCTTATCTGAAGTAAATTAGGAGAGGAGATTCTTATGAAGATAGAGCTGTTTTATATATTTTTTTTTCTTTAGAGTTAGCATATAATATGTTAGTTTCAGATGTACAACTCCATGATTAGACATTTATATAACTTACAAAGTGATCATGCTGAAGATAGCGGTGTGGTTTTTTAAAAAATATATATTTTATTGATTTCAGAGAGGAAGGGAGAGGGAGAGAGAGACAGAAACATCAATGATGAGAGAGAATCACTGATCGGCTGCCTCCTGCACACCCCCTACTGGGGATCGAGCCCGCAACCTGGGCATGTGCCCTTAACCGGAATCAAACCCAGGACCCCTCAGTCCGCAGGCCAATGCTCTATCCACTGAGCCAAACCATAGTGGTTTTTAAATCTGGAAAAAAATATCTAAATTATTCGTCTGGTTGTACCACCAAAAAAAGGGGATCCTTAGCAGGGCTTCTAGCTCTGAGGAAATACTATGAAATTTCAGTTTTACCCAGAAGATTCTGGCTTTTAGCCATAATCTGTCCCACCTTAAGGGTAGCACTATGAATCTTCTTCCCAGATCTCAGTATCCAACCAGTCAAATGTGACATCATAAAGATTAGTAAATTTACAGAAAAGGAAAGACATGAAAGGAAAGAACTGGGCTTTAGCTTTTGTTTTTAATCTAAGCTTTTGCTCATTTCTGTTGCTATGGAAACTGAAAGAAATATAATCATGACAACCAGTTTTTTGTAAAGAAATGATTTTTAGCATCCCCTCAGCCAAGACCTGCTCTAGGCAAAGTGGAGAGATTGTACTTGCTTTGAAAAATCTCTGCAGTCTTCCATTAAAAGAATAATGTACAGAGGTCATTAAAAAGGAATGTCATTAGGGAAAACACACACACCCTCAAAAACACTAGGCAGAAAACATATCAAGGGTTTCAGGAACCCACTAGCAATGGAGAAGAGATGGTGTTAATTGGGTTTCTGACAGGGAAAAGTAGCTGCTCCTTTTCACAGGACTATCTTATTTCCTCAGCAATTTGGATTTTCAAAAGGGTCAGGCAAATATAAAGGTTGCCATGTGGAAGCAAAATGAAGAAACTGTGAGGATTAATTATAAAGTACTGGCTCTACTGTCATGTAATCCTGACAGAGCTTAATCTTTCTATCTTGCAATTTATTTACTTAAACAATTCTCTCTCCCAATGGATAAATGCACAGAGTACCTTGAGCTCTCTGGAGAACATGTAATGGTGCTATAAAAATGATTAATCAGCCCTGGCCGGGTGGCTCAGTTGGCTGGAGCATCATCCGGTACACCAAAAGGTTGTGGGTTCCATTCCCAGTCAGGGCACACATATGGGAAGCAATGGATCAATGTTTCATTCCCACCCTCCCTCCTTCCCTCCCTCCCTTTCTCTCTCTCCTCTCTCTCTTTCTCTCTCTCTCTCTCTCTCTATCCCCCCTCACCTCTCTAAAAATCAATAAGAATATATCCTCAGGTGAGGACAAAGATTAATTATGGCAGAGGGAAGCAGCATACAAAAGAAACCATATGAAACAAATCCACCAAGTTTTGTCTTCAAATTTACAACTTTTTATTTATTTATTTTTTTTTAACTTTTGGGTTTACTAATTTTTTTTTTTTAAATATATTTTATTGATTTTTTACAGAGAGGAAGGGAGAGAGATAGAGAGTTAGAAACATCGATGAGAGAGAAACATCGACCAGCTGCCTCCTGCACATCTCCTACTGGGGATGTGCCCGCAACCCAGGTACATGCCCTTGACCGGAATCGAACCTGGGACCTTTCAGTCCGCAGGCCGACGCTCTATCCACTGAGCCAAACCGGTTTCGGCGAATTTACAACTTTTTAAAGAGCAGGTATGTTCCAGCAAAAATGGAAAGATAATTACAGATCAGACCAAAAAATTCCTTTGAGGAGTATCTCAAACTGGCTTCCAGTAGCCAAAGGAATATTTACCCACAGCTCCAAATGCAACTCTTTTCCTAAGATGGTAGCTAATTTCACCAGCTTCCAGAGATTCAACTATCATACAGGATGGGGCAAAAATAGGTTTACAGTGTGAGTACCCAAAACACAGTTTATTCTTGTATTATTATTTACTAATTATTGTATTATTTTCAATACAAACAAGTATATACCTACTTTTGCCCCACCTTGTATATACAAAAAAGAAAAATTCCCCTATGCCAACTTCACACAACAGTGCCTGGCCATGACCTTCACATTCAGCCTCCCACCTCATTCCAGCCTTCTACTTGTTCTTCAATCTCTAAAGCAAAACCTTTTTGAAGGCTCACTGTATCTTATTCCCCAAATCCAGAATTTGGGCATCCTTCTACGTGAAGTTTCTCTTATATTCCCCTTTTTAGTTCCTATCCCACCTATCATTTAGATCAGCGGTTCTCAACCTGTGGGTCGAGACCCCTTTGAGGGTCGAATGACCCTTTCACAGGGGTCAGCTAAGACCATCGGAAAACCCATATATAATTACATATTGTTTTTGTGATTAATCACTATGCTTTAATTATGTTCAATTTGTAACAATGAAAATACATCCTGCATATCAGATATTTACATTACGATTCATAACAGTAGCAAAATTACAGTTATGAAGTAGAAACGAAAATAATTTTATGGTTGGGGGTCACCACAACATGAGGAACTGTATTAAAGGGTCGCGGCATTAGGAAGGTTGAGAACCACTGGTCTAGATCCATTGGTCATCTCTCAGCTAGATTTTCTGCTATCATTTCATCCCAAATTCAGTGACTTCCCAAAGCTGAGTACTCTGCTCATTACTAGAACCAGATTCCCAATTCCTTATGGCCTAACAATACTTTTCCTCTCACCTTGATCCATAGGATAAGATCTCATGCTGCTTCACAACTCTTCACCAGAGCAGACCAAACAAATTCATATTATTTTTTGCATCTTTGACCTTCCCCTCCCCTCTTGAAAACTTGCTAACGTTCCATTATCATCACAGCACTTCAGAACTGAAAATAACAAAAATCATTCAGTTCAAGAGACTGAATTATTTTCTCAACGCTAAATAACTGCAGGCTAGCACTGGAAGGCAGATCCCTTCGACCCAGTCCTGTTCCTTTTCCAGTATAAGCCAAATAGTTCCCAACCCTCATCCTCTTGAAGGTTTATATAAATAACTAGTATCTCTATTCTGTAAGCCTAAAACATTTCTATCATTTAAATAGTTTTTGAGACTCTTCCACAATCAAGACAACTTTTTCTATACTTATGTCTAATAATAATCAGCCTTAAGAGTATATTCCCTAAATTAATTTATACTATTTTACTTGTATACTATATAAATCAGTGACATACATCCCTTAATTTTAGTATTAACATACAAGATTTGTTATGATTTTTAAGACTAACAAGACAATAACTAATCTAGATAACTCATCAACAAGGTCATGGTTAAATGAACTGTGGTATGCCATGTTATAATGTATATGTCATGGTTAAAAAATAAGGTAGGGCCCCAGTTGGTTTGGTTCAGTGGATAGTCGGCTTGCGGACTGAAGGTCCCAGGTTCAATTCCAGTCAGGGGCACACACCTGGGTTGCGGGCTCTATCCCCAGTAGGGGGCGTTCAGGAGGCAGCCGATCAATGATTCTCTCTCATCATTGATGTTTCTCTCTTCCTCTTCCTTCCTCTCTGAAATCAATAAAAATATATTTTTAAAAAATGAGGTAGGCCTTTATGGTCTGACAGGGAAAGATTTCCAAAATACAGCATAATATGAAAAAAGCAAACTGCAGACATGTTTCTATATTAATTATCCTACTTATAGGGAAAAGTATACAAAAAGGATTGCATAAAAGTATACATATTAAGACACACAAAAGTTACAAAAAGGTTTGGAAAGGTATTTAAAATTGTTAACAATGATTACCAACAGCCAGAAAAGTGGGCACCAAGGGAGGTGTGCATGAGGGAGCATTTTGTCTGTATATTTTTTATTTGAATTTCCTGTGTGTGTATGCGTGTGAGAGAAACACACACACACACACACACACACACACACACACACACACAGACTGCCTGGAGCCAAACAAGATGCTATGATATCACACAGCTGAAAAAATATAATTTACCCAGGAGCTCAAACTGATGTAAAAAGGAGCTGTAATATGATGGAGTTCTATATATACCAATATTTCTGTTCAAAATTTATCATTTGTTTACATGTTTTGATACGTAATTAAATTGAAACTACATAGGACCGTATCTCTAAGCCTCTTTGTAGAGTAATATGCTTCTTGTGGGTAAGCTGAGTGGTACACAAGAGAATCAACAGTTATTAAAGCCCACATATAATAAGATAACTGAACTCTGCTTTAGAAACAAAAAGAGTGAATGGCACTTCACTTCTGAGGAACAGACAAATAGCAACAAAGTAAGGAATTCCTAAACCCTAATCTGCTTCTCATAGGAACAAAGGGACCATTCTGATGGACCAGAGAACTGAGTATTACCTATGCCATGTGGAGTATTTTCAAGGCCAAGAGAGCCAGTTCTGTGAAAGGACTACTAGCTTACTTACGAAGCTGGCCGGTCTTGTCTGAGATCAATGGTGAAGACAACTGCATCTTCACCTGCAGATAGAAACGTACAAGGAGAGTCTGGTTCCAGGGCCAACTGTAGGAGAAAAAAGGGAAAGGATGAGGTTTCTAAAGATTAGAATTAGAGGTTATTTAGTTCATCCCTTTATCTTTAGAAGGGCTGCATTTAAAATGTGTCAGCAGGAAAGGTGATAATTTAATAAGCCCATCCTCTCTTGTTCTGTGTAAATTACTTACAGCTTGTTTACGCTATACAAGTCAAAAGGACAGGTAATTTGCTATTTTAACTAAGTCCCCAAGGGATTTGAACAGACAGTGATACCAAAGGAAAACATCAGAGATTAGGGCTCATTCTCAAATAAAATCAATTCCCCACCCTTAGGTGGGGAGAGAAAGGGTGCCCAAGTTTCATTTCCCTGTATCTTAGTTCTAAAAATTAGTTATCGAGTGCGTTGGAGGTACACTTAAGATTCAAAGAAATACATAGTTTTCACATTGCCTGAGCCATCTAGAACAGGATACTCCAGGTCCACCTATATATTTGCTTAGGCTTTTAAGAGCACACCCATCGTCTTTCCATGACACGAAGAACATGGTACCTACTCTGAGACTAGGCAGCTCCTCCCTGGCTGCCACCATGACTATTTGGTCTGTACTCCCAGGTCTAAATAGAGCTCCCAGCAATAGTGATCAGAGTAGAGTTTAAAGGTTTGGAAGGCATAGGAGACCTCAAGGATCTCCAACTCACTACGGTTCAGCTTAGGGGTTAAGTATAATCAATTTATATTGCATGCGCAAGATTTACAGATCTCTCAAGTACTTGCCTTCCAAGAAGTTTAGGATGGTGGCTGCTTTCTCTCCCTTCTTATGTACAAATCTTAGGACTAAAAGAAGGGAGGAAGGTAACTACATTAAATACAGATACAAGAAGACCTTGGTGAGATCCACAGAGGAGCTGAACTGCACATCCTTCAGGGCAAAGATTTACTTACCTTGTGGGACGCTCCCTTATGCTGGGCCACACGCTTCGTATTCTTGCAGCACTGGGTGGCAGACAGCTCTGCTACCCGCACCTGCCCATCACGGGCACACATGGCCAGGGTAGAATCACCACTGTTAGGAAGGAACTTTGCCTGGGGTGTTAAGAATGAAAAAAGGGACACACAAAAGAAATTCAGGAGGTGAATTTGAGAAAAAAAAATGAGAACCCCAACTCACCCCCTTTTGTTTCACGACAGAAGAAAATCTAGTTCTCCCGCTTTAACAAAATTGGTTCAAGTCTAATGTCTTCCATGAGTTAAAGGAGAGTGAGAGGGGAAAAAATTCTCTGATATAAAAGAGCATTTCAGTTGACTCTGGAAGGTTGAAGTGGTACAGGATAAGTGCTCAGGTGAACTAGGACTCTACCTACCAGGGGAGAAGAGTAAGGAAAATTTGCTACAAAGTAAATTAAAGGGATGTTGGGAAAGGAGAGAACATGCTTAGAGATAAATGGTCAGTACCAATATGATGTATTTCACTGATGAGTAAAATCTTCAGAGAATAATAACAATATTAATTATTATCAAATATTTACTAAGTACCTGACATGATTCTAACTGCTTAGTTTCTATTATTTAATCCTCATAACCCTCTGTTATTAGACCTATATGGTAGATAAATAAACTTAAGACAGAGGTTAAATAACTTGCCAAAAATCACATAGCTAATAAAGGATAGGGCTAGGATTTGAACCCAAGCAGTCTGGCTCAATAGTCTCTACTCTTACACTTATGCCTCCTCCCAGGACACATCTGATTCCTTCCTGATGATTTTTAAGCACCCTATCTATAATGAGACTTCCAACAGTCTTTACGCTCAAGGGAAGAAAAGCTTGCCATAGGCCTTTCAGTGTATTAACTCCTCCAAGGCATTATGAGAGCCAAGGTAGGACCGAGTTTGATGTCTAATTCCTACAACTTTCTACCAGCTCTCACTACAGGGAACAGCTCAGACTTGTCCAACTCATGCCTAATTTTCTCAATTGCTATTCTGCTCCCTTGCCTCACCTGGAAGACATTGCTTTTGTGGCCACTCTCAAAGTCCAGTACCGGCTGCCGCCGCACCCAGTCCCAAACCACCACTTTCAGGTCATCACTGCCACTGGCCAGCCAAGTTCCACGCTGGTTAAAGTGCAGGGTATTGACACAACCAGTGTGGCCCTCAAGCCCATGCTGCAGGCGGAAACGCTGCACAAAGACTCTTGCCCCACAAGCCTCATATACAAAGCGGGAACTTGAACCCAGTTCCCGCTCCCGAAGGGCAGGAAGGGCTTGCCAGCGAGGTCGGGGAAGGGCTGATGTCTCCGAGGACACCCAGTCCTCCAAGGCCCGCTCATCATCTGATGAGTCCTGGTCACGGTTGGCCCGCTTGCGCTGTACACGCCGCCGAGGATGCTCTTCTTCCTCCTCTTCTTCCTCATCCTCTTCCTCTGAGCGATCATGGACTTGGTTTTCATCATTGATGGAGTAATGGCCAGTGTCCTCCATGCTGTCAGAGTCCTTGTCTTCACCTGAGCTCTCTGTATCTGTGTCTCGACTTTCTGTGCTGGTGCGATTGGGGCCACCATCATCCCCGGTCAAGCTCAAGCTCAGGTCTGAGGCCTCTATTTCAATGCCTGAGGATGTCTCCCTCCCCTCTTCAGCGCCAGACATCTCCTCTGGACTGCTAGACATGCTTCCTGCATGTAAATGAAAAATGGGAAGTTGAGTGGGGGGGACAGAGAAGGAAAATGGATAGTGATTAGAAGCATTTCTCTGCCTTAGTCTAAGAAATTGTCACATCAAAAGACCCAGAAACCAACTTTGGTCAAAGTTTTCTCTGAGAGGGAATCTTGGATAAGAAATTGAAAAAACTAAGATCAAAGCCACACCCAAATAAGAGTACTTACTTCAACAGAACTGAAGAAATGGAGAACCTAAGAGTATAATAAATTCTCACAAGGCAAAGCATTGGCAAACTATATGGAAAGTATGTTTGATACCTTAGGCTCAGTTCTGCTGGATGGGCATCCATTAGTTACAGTAAATAAACTAAATATAAGAAAAAGAGTAGCTGTCCCTGCAAGAGTTGGCATGGCTATCTCTTAGAAAAAGATGGAGAAATAACTGAATAAAATCACTATGACAGTAGATAAGGAGTTAGACTATTTCCCACTACTTCCCACCTCCCAAATTCTAAACTGAAAGGTCTACTAAGAATCTAGAAGTAGAAAAGTGGGAATTATGATCATTTGAATGAGTTCTTGCTCACTTTTTGTTAATATATGTATTCTGACTTACTTCCATTAATTTAATAATTTTAATACTATTTTTAGTTATACAAACTGTTTGAGACAAAGTTCTATCAGGAAGCATACATAAACATGATAAGAAGAGCTACTACATTGATACCTGAAAAGCCAAGTTCACCATCTTCTAGGCCTGCCCTGTTGGTAGTTATAAAACTGGGTCATATTGAATGATATAATCCCCTACAATTAGACACTGTATTCTATCGAAAAGCAACTAAATTGTATTCCAATAAGCACTTGGCAATGTTCTACAGCCACAACTTCCAACCTAAGGTGAAGGTGTGAAGGAAGGGGGACTGAGGACTTTAAACACTGCGCACAGCCTTCTTTTCTTAAATAGAAATTTTATCTTGCCAGAAATAAAGGCTGTTAGGAAAGGGAGACCAACTATGGGTGATTCTGGTATGAGCTTTTCAACTCTAATACCACACTAATGTTTAAAAATTCAAAGGATTGGAGCACTTTACTGTTTATTCATCTAGATTAGAGCAGTAATTTCTGAAAATCTTTGTAGCAATGGACCCCCCCCCCCCCCCCCACTGAATTTTTATATCCAATGAACTCTTAGACAAAACCCAATACAGAAAACTGATAATGTAAGTGCTTTGGTTCAAGTAGTGACAGAAAGTTGGGAGACATAAACAGCTCTTTTCAAAAAGCACCTCAACTAAGAACTCAGTGTGAAAACAACTAGGCTACTAGGAACTTGACGATAAAGGGGAACAGTGTAGCAATTTGCTCCTATAAACTACAATTGCCAGAACTGCTACATATACTGAGAAAGATTAATAGTGTGGTTTTTGAAATGCGATTGGTTTAAGATTTGGAGCGGTGAGAAGGCATAAAATATCACACCTATCACTTCTGTGGAGAAGGAAAAATAAAAGGCCAAACGCTTAGCATTTATTGTTAAAATCATGATTAAAAAATTAAGACAATTTTGGGGCTCTTCTATCACATCAACATAAAGGCCAGAGCATACCACAAGCTCAGAAAGAGGACCCTAACAGTCAATGGGCTAGCAAATTTTTTTCTGCCAAGGGCCAGACAGTAAAAATTTAAGGCTTGATAGGCCATATGGATATCTGTCACAACTACTCCACTGCTGTAGCACAAAAGCAATCATAAATACTATGTAAATGGATGGGGCATGACTGTGTTCCAATAAACTTTATAAATACAGTGGCAGGCTAGACTTGGCCTACAGGGCGTAGTTTGTCAATCCCTGATCTAGCTAATGGCAAAACTCCAAATCAATTGTATACCTCAAACCCTTCTAGATTGCTGTGTCTTGCAACTAAGCCCAATGAATAATATGAACCACAGTGGTAAGAAAAGAAAAAAGGGGCAATAAAACAACATGTTGAAAAATCTCACTTTCCCCTCATCGATTTCATTTCTCTGCCAATCACATCAAATAGATTTTAGCCTATAATCCTGGACACTGTGGTACCCAACTACTATATCCATTTGATGGACGTTTCCCTAGTTTAGAAGTTGGCTCAAGGTTAAAGCATTGGTTGAATAACCCAGGCAGTTAGCTAACTCTATCAGAATATTCACATCCTGCCTTCAAACCTGCACTAGAGCCACTTGGCTGCACTGGCAAAAGAAGGAAGGATGGATGGATGAATGGAAAGAAAGCAGGAAGAAAACCCCAATTCCAGTCGGTTTAGGTTATATCTTCATCTCTTATCTAATATCTTTATTAAACTATGATCTACCATGAAAAGAGACTTCTCATTCTAACTGCACAACCTCACCTTCCCAACAACTCTCTTATTCCCACCACCAACTAGATGTTCTTTTTCTCCTTTATTAAGAGCATTTCCTAGGTTTTATCCACCCTTACAAACTTTCAGAATTCCAAACCATCTGACCTCTTAGAGGCACAACTCTATTATTGATCTTTTGAAAACAATCAGATAAAAGTTGAAGGAGCAAAAGTGTCAGACAGTCCAAGGCATTTCAACCCTGTAGTTTCCTGTACTCAAAACAACTTAAGAAGGGTTCACTCTTAGGAAAGATTTCCTTCCCTCCACTAAAATCCATGTCTCCACTCTCCTTGGGGGAGGAGAACCTCAGGTGATATAACAAAAATAGCTTCACCTTCAATTTGGCTCCTTACCATTAGCTAAGTCTGTTTTGCCATCTGTGCTGCTCCCTTTTCTGGACATCTTGATTGATGTTTATTGTAGCCAGCCTGGATTTGGAAGGGGGAAAAATAACAATTAGAAAACAATCTTGTAAAGACGATAAAACGAAGGAGATTTTTTAACAATGGACACCTTTGTCATTTTTATAAAAATGATTTTTTTTTTTGGTGTGTGCTCAATAGGGCTTCTCAGCTACTGAAATCACACCAGATTTTCCCCCTATGCCTAAATTCATAAAGAGACATATCTTTGGGAAGTCAACTGCAATCTCTTGACCTTATTGAGTGACTGGCAGTGTATTTTTTCAGATGGGAAAGAGGGAAGTGAAATAAACTTGAAACTGTAGGCATATATTAAGTGATATCCTATATAATAAAAGCATAATATGCAAATCGACTGAACAGCTGAACAGCATAACGACCATCTGGACCATCCAGGACCACACTCTGACACCCACTGGTGCCAGGCCAGCCAAGGCAGGTGCGATGAGATTGGTCCAGCCCAGCCATCGCCCCATGATCGCCCCACAGAAGGAGCCCAGGCCACCAACTGGCAGGCTGCGGTGGGTGGGCAGGGCCTCCCTCTGCGAGGAAAGCCCGGGTCCAGTGGCCAGTCCCAGCAGCCAGGGAAAGGAAGGCCTACTCTTGCACAAATTTCATGCATCGGGTCTCTAGTATTGAAGCATCCATCTTATATAAAAACTGCTGTTTGAAATTTTAACCCTGCTATTTCTGGCGGAAGGGAGAGGGAGAGACACAGAGAGAGAAACATCGATGTGAGAAAGAAACATCAATTGGTTGCCTCCCGCTTAGCCCCAACCAGGGTTGGGGGATCGAGCCTGCAATGTTCCCTTGACCAGAATCAAACTTGGGACTCTTCAATCCATGGGCTGATGCTCTATCCACTGAGCCAAACCAGCTAGGGCTTTTCTGGTATTTTTTACACTTTATGTTTTTGATAGTCTTGCTTAATGATTTCGGGTGACCAAACATGCCTTCAGAGCATTCTCTCTCCTACTTCTGACTTTACGTGTGTTGTGACCATGTTCCTTATAATCTCAAAAAAAAAAAAAGGGAAAAACCTTATAAAAATAAAAGCAAAAACAACAAATCTTATTCCAAGCATTCAAAAAAAAAGAACTTGCAAAGGGAACCGGAAAAACCCCATATTGGGGATACCAAGAGGGTGAGATAGTATAAATACAGGAAACTTCCTGTGTGATTGCACCCAGAATTTGAGAGACATGTTCTTCTGGGCCCGCGCGTAATAAACGTAACTCCATCTCTCTAAGCGTTGCTTGGTTCTTCTCCGGTTTTTCTGTAACAGTATATTATAAGCAGAGAGCCTTAACTCAATACAAAGAGCTAGCTTTAGCATTGCCCTCTAGGCAAAAATCTTGTTATAAATGTTAGACTTATGTATCTACAAACTCTATACTACACTGTCTTCACAACATGAAGAGGTGGGTCAGACTCTTTATATAATTTTGGACACTAACCAAGAGATGAAAGCGCCTGGCTGGTGTGGGTCAATGGTTGAGTGTTAACCCATGCACCAAGGGGCCACTGATTCAATTCCTAGTCAGGGCACATGCCCAGGTTGCAGGCTCGAATCCCAAGGGGAGGCGGGGGATAACTTAAGAAGGGTTCACTCTTAGGAAAGATTTCCTTCCCTCCACTAAAATCCATGTCTCCACTCTCCTTGGGGGAGGAGAACCTCAGGTGATATAACAAAAATAGCTTCACCTTCAATTTGGCTCCTTACCATTAGCTAAGTCTGGTTTTGCCACTGTGCTGCTCCCTTTTCTGGACATCTTGATTGATGTTTATTGTAGCCAGCCTGGATTTGGAAGGGGGAAAAATAACAATTAGAAAACAATCTTGTAAAGACGATAAAACGAACAAGGAGATTTAACAATGGACACCTTTGTCATTTTTATAAAAATGATTTTTTTTTTTGGTGTGTGCTCAATAGGGCTTCTCAGCTACTGAAATCACACCAGATTTTCCCCCTATGCCTAAATTCATAAAGAGACATATCTTTGGGAAGTCAACTGCAATCTCTTGACCTTATTGAGTGACTGGCAGTGTATTTTTTCAGATGGGAAAGAGGGAAGTGAAATAAACTTGAAACTGTAGGCATATATTAAGTGATATCCTATATAATAAAAGCATAATATGCAAATCGACTGAACAGCTGAACAGCATAACGACCATCTGGACCATCCAGGACCACACTCTGACACCCACTGGTGCCAGGCCAGCCAAGGCAGGTGCGATGAGATTGGTCCAGCCCGGCCATCGCCCCATGATCGCCCCACAGAAGGAGCCCAGGCCACCAACTGGCAGGCTGCGGTGGGTGGGCAGGGCCTCCCTCTGCGAGGAAAGCCCGGGTCCAGTGGCCAGTCCCAGCAGCCAGGGAAAGGAAGGCCTACTCTTGCACAAATTTCATGCATCGGGTCTCTAGTATTGAAGCATCCATCTTATATAAAAACTGCTGTTTGAAATTTTAACCCTGCTATTTCTGGCTTCTGTAAATGCTTGCTGGCTTAAATAGTAAGGAAAATAAGACTACTCCCATTTCAGAGAGGCCATTAAACCTTCCCCAGACGAAGTTATCAGTGCTGGCGTCAAGCCAAGCCTTTGGTCGAGGTCTCAGAGCGCCAGCACATTGGGCCCTTTAAGAACTTGCAAAGGGCCGCTTAGCCCCAACCAGGGTTGGGGGATCGAGCCTGCAATGTTCCCTTGACCAGAATCAAACTTGGGACTCTTCAATCCATGGGCTGATGCTCTATCCACTGAGCCAAACCAGCTAGGGCTTTTCTGGTATTTTTTACACTTTATGTTTTTGATAGTCTTGCTTAATGACCAAACATGCCTTCAGAGCATTCTCTCCCCTACTTCTGACTTTACGTGTGTTGTGACCTACTTCTGACTTTACGTGTGTTGTGACCTACTTCTGACTTTACGTGTGTTGTGACCTACTTCTGACTTTACGTGTGTTGTGACCTACTTCTGACTTTACGTGTGTTGTGACCTACTTCTGACTTTACGTGTGTTGTGACCTACTTCTGACTTTACGTGTGTTGTGACCTACTTCTGACTTTACGTGTGTTGCTCTCTCTCTCTTTCTCCCCCTTATAAGGACCATGTTCCTTATAATCTCAAAAAAAAAAAAAGGGAAAAACCTTATAAAAATAAAAGCAAAAACAACAAATCTTATTCCAAGCATTCAAAAAAAAAGAACTTGCAAAGGGAACCGGAAAAACCCCATATTGGGGATACCAAGAGGGTGAGATAGTATAAATACAGGAAACTTCCTGTGTGATTGCACCCAGAATTTGAGAGACATGTTCTTCTGGGCCCGCGCGTAATAAACGTAACTCCATCTCTCTAAGCGTTGCTTGGTTCTTCTCCGGTTTTTCTGTAACAGTATATTATAAGCAGAGAGCCTTAACTCAATACAAAGAGCTAGCTTTAGCATTGCCCTCTAGGCAAAAATCTTGTTATAAATGTTAGACTTATGTATCTACAAACTCTATACTACACTGTCTTCACAACATGAAGAGGTGGGTCAGACTCTTTATATAATTTTGGACACTAACCAAGAGATGAAAGCGCCTGGCTGGTGTGGGTCAATGGTTGAGTGTTAACCCATGCACCAAGGGGTCACTGATTCAATTCCTAGTCAGGGAACATGCCCAGGTTGCAGGCTCGAATCCCAAGGGGAGGCGGGGGATGAGGCAGCTGATCAATGATGTTTCTATCTCTCTCTCCCTCTCCCTTCCTCTCTCTCTAAAAATCAATTAAAAATGTTTTTGTTTGGTTTTTAAAAAGAGATAAAAGAAATCAAGCTCATGAGGTAGGGTAAGAACTTGGGCATTATGTTCACTCAGATGCCTACCTTCACACTTATAGGTGCAGGTACAGTATTAATTACTATAAGAAGCAGAGATGAGTTAGAACTCGGAGGCCCTCCCCTCCCCCCCTTCTAAGAAAGAATGTAAAAGGGTTTTTCCTCCTCTTACAACTAATGATAGTCACCAAATACAAAGCTGGGGAAGAAAAGGGCAACACTTGTATTAAACCATCTCAGTTCATTTCAAAACAAGCATCATTTCACAATCCCACCAACTTTCAACAGATTTGTCTTTTTAGCAAAATATAACTAGGAATCAGGGTGCCTAGCTTTTTTCCTTTTATACCACTGTAACACATTATTTTTTCAGGGTCTCACTCCCACCTCGAGCAAATTCCAAAGAGCAAAGAAAAGTATTATTCAGCCCAGAATTTTGTTAAGCCCTTTCAGTGCCTTGACAAAAGGCGATGGTAACAAAAGACAAAGTATGATTATGACTCCAGTCCTGTACCCAAGCACACTGGCCTCTAATCTTTCAACAGCCTTTTCATTCCCATAACAATGATCCCAGAGGCAGCCCCATCCTTAACCTTATCCCTATTATCCTCTATAGAAATCCAAGTTACTGCAAAAGTGTCCTCTGCCAAGAGACAGCTGCCCAAAGCTTGCTCATAGTAGGCCAGAGCGGGGAAGTGAAAATAATGCAAGAGCAGGACTGAAGCTGAATTTGAGGGAAGAACACCTGGAAGAGTGAGGCTGAAAGACAGAGCCAATAAAAAACAGATTTGTGAAGCCACAAAGGAAATAAGACACTCCCATTTCAGAGAGGCCATTAAACCTTCCCCAGACGAAGTTATCAGTGCTGGCGTCAAGCCAAGCCTTTGGTCGAGGTCTCAGAGCGCCAGCACATTGGGCCCTTTAAGAACTTGCAAAGGGCCGCTTAGCCCCAACCAGGGTTGGGGGATCGAGCCTGCAATGTTCCCTTGACCAGAATCAAACTTGGGACTCTTCAATCCATGGGCTGATGCTCTATCCACTGAGCCAAACCAGCTAGGGCTTTTCTGGTATTTTTTACACTTTATGTTTTTGATAGTCTTGCTTAATGACCAAACATGCCTTCAGAGCATTCTCTCCCCTACTTCTGACTTTACGTGTGTTGTGACCTACTTCTGACTTTACGTGTGTTGTGACCTACTTCTGACTTTACGTGTGTTGTGACCTACTTCTGACTTTACGTGTGTTGTGACCTACTTCTGACTTTACGTGTGTTGTGACCTACTTCTGACTTTACGTGTGTTGTGACCTACTTCTGACTTTACGTGTGTTGTGACCTACTTCTGACTTTACGTGTGTTGCTCTCTCTCTCTTTCTCCCCCTTATAAGGACCATGTTCCTTATAATCTCAAAAAAAAAAAAAGGGAAAAACCTTATAAAAATAAAAGCAAAAACAACAAATCTTATTCCAAGCATTCAAAAAAAAAGAACTTGCAAAGGGAACCGGAAAAACCCCATATTGGGGATACCAAGAGGGTGAGATAGTATAAATACAGGAAACTTCCTGTGTGATTGCACCCAGAATTTGAGAGACATGTTCTTCTGGGCCCGCGCGTAATAAACGTAACTCCATCTCTCTAAGCGTTGCTTGGTTCTTCTCCGGTTTTTCTGTAACAGTATATTATAAGCAGAGAGCCTTAACTCAATACAAAGAGCTAGCTTTAGCATTGCCCTCTAGGCAAAAATCTTGTTATAAATGTTAGACTTATGTATCTACAAACTCTATACTACACTGTCTTCACAACATGAAGAGGTGGGTCAGACTCTTTATATAATTTTGGACACTAACCAAGAGATGAAAGCGCCTGGCTGGTGTGGGTCAATGGTTGAGTGTTAACCCATGCACCAAGGGGTCACTGATTCAATTCCTAGTCAGGGAACATGCCCAGGTTGCAGGCTCGAATCCCAAGGGGAGGCGGGGGATGAGGCAGCTGATCAATGATGTTTCTATCTCTCTCTCCCTCTCCCTTCCTCTCTCTCTAAAAATCAATTAAAAATGTTTTTGTTTGGTTTTTAAAAAGAGATAAAAGAAATCAAGCTCATGAGGTAGGGTAAGAACTTGGGCATTATGTTCACTCAGATGCCTACCTTCACACTTATAGGTGCAGGTACAGTATTAATTACTATAAGAAGCAGAGATGAGTTAGAACTCGGAGGCCCTCCCCTCCCCCCCTTCTAAGAAAGAATGTAAAAGGGTTTTTCCTCCTCTTACAACTAATGATAGTCACCAAATACAAAGCTGGGGAAGAAAAGGGCAACACTTGTATTAAACCATCTCAGTTCATTTCAAAACAAGCATCATTTCACAATCCCACCAACTTTCAACAGATTTGTCTTTTTAGCAAAATATAACTAGGAATCAGGGTGCCTAGCTTTTTTCCTTTTATACCACTGTAACACATTATTTTTTCAGGGTCTCACTCCCACCTCGAGCAAATTCCAAAGAGCAAAGAAAAGTATTATTCAGCCCAGAATTTTGTTAAGCCCTTTCAGTGCCTTGACAAAAGGCGATGGTAACAAAAGACAAAGTATGATTATGACTCCAGTCCTGTACCCAAGCACACTGGCCTCTAATCTTTCAACAGCCTTTTCATTCCCATAACAATGATCCCAGAGGCAGCCCCATCCTTAACCTTATCCCTATTATCCTCTATAGAAATCCAAGTTACTGCAAAAGTGTCCTCTGCCAAGAGACAGCTGCCCAAAGCTTGCTCATAGCAGGCCAGAGCGGGGAAGTGAAAATAATGCAAGAGCAGGACTGAAGCTGAATTTGAGGGAAGAACACCTGGAAGAGTGAGGCTGAAAGACAGAGCCAATAAAAAACAGATTTGTGAAGCCACAAAGGAAAAACAGTGGAGAGCTGTTTGCAGAGCAGGCTGTTTCCTCCTCCTACTTGGATGACATATTTTTGTACAGCATTCTTCACACAACACTTGTTTTTCCCTCAGAGCAGTCCCTGTTTATATTCTTTAATATCTCAGTGATATTAAAGAATATCTCCCCCACCTAGGGTTTTAATTAATTACATTAATTGTAAAAGTCCTACAAAGTGAGGAAAATAATTGCACTACTTTGTGAAGATTAAAAACTAAGATCATAAGTATACCTTATGGCCAACTGAGAACAGATCTGGTATTTTCTCACCTCTAGAATCAAAGTTGTCAATCGTGCTACACTTCCCACCCCACTATTACTCACCCCCAGAGAAGACTAAAGCAGTTCGAGAACCTTCCTCAAAACTGAATCTCATCCACCTCTACAGAAGCCCAGCCTGCCTGATCTTTAGACTCATATAAAAGCAAAAACAACAAATCTTATTCCAAGCATTCAAAAAAAAAGAACTTGCAAAGGGAACCGGAAAAACCCCATATTGGGGATACCAAGAGGGTGAGATAGTATAAATACAGGAAACTTCCTGTGTGATTGCACCCAGAATTTGAGAGACATGTTCTTCTGGGCCCGCGCGTAATAAACGTAACTCCATCTCTCTAAGCGTTGCTTGGTTCTTCTCCGGTTTTTCTGTAACAGTATATTATAAGCAGAGAGCCTTAACTCAATACAAAGAGCTAGCTTTAGCATTGCCCTCTAGGCAAAAATCTTGTTATAAATGTTAGACTTATGTATCTACAAACTCTATACTACACTGTCTTCACAACATGAAGAGGTGGGTCAGACTCTTTATATAATTTTGGACACTAACCAAGAGATGAAAGCGCCTGGCTGGTGTGG
The DNA here is from genome assembly GCF_000412655.1 of Myotis brandtii. Taxonomy (NCBI): domain Eukaryota; kingdom Metazoa; phylum Chordata; class Mammalia; order Chiroptera; family Vespertilionidae; genus Myotis; species Myotis brandtii. The sequence continues at coordinate 513,458 of NW_005353839.1, read as the reverse complement.
GTCAATGGTTGAGTGTTAACCCATGCACCAAGGGGCCACTGATTCAATTCCTAGTCAGGGCACATGCCCAGGTTGCAGGCTCGAATCCCAAGGGGAGGCGGGGGATGAGGCAGCTGATCAATGATGTTTCTATCTCTCTCTCCCTCTCCCTTCCTCTCTCTCTAAAAATCAATTAAAAATGTTTTTGTTTGGTTTTTAAAAAGAGATAAAAGAAATCAAGCTCATGAGGTGGGGTAAGAACTTGGGCATTATGTTCACTCAGATGCCTACCTTCACACTTATAGGTGCAGGTACAGTATTAATTACTATAAGAAGCAGAGATGAGTTAGAACTCGGAGGCCCTCCCCTCCCCCCCTTCTAAGAAAGAATGTAAAAGGGTTTTTCCTCCTCTTACAACTAATGATAGTCACCAAATACAAAGCTGGGGAAGAAAAGGGCAACACTTGTATTAAACCATCTCAGTTCATTTCAAAACAAGCATCATTTCACAATCCCACCAACTTTCAACAGATTTGTCTTTTTAGCAAAATATAACTAGGAATCAGGGTGCCTAGCTTTTTTCCTTTTATACCACTGTAACACATTATTTTTTCAGGGTCTCACTCCCACCTCGAGCAAATTCCAAAGAGCAAAGAAAAGTATTATTCAGCCCAGAATTTTGTTAAGCCCTTTCAGTGCCTTGACAAAAGGCGATGGTAACAAAAGACAAAGTATGATTATGACTCCAGTCCTGTACCCAAGCACACTGGCCTCTAATCTTTCAACAGCCTTTTCATTCCCATAACAATGATCCCAGAGGCAGCCCCATCCTTAACCTTATCCCTATTATCCTCTATAGAAATCCAAGTTACTGCAAAAGTGTCCTCTGCCAAGAGACAGCTGCCCAAAGCTTGCTCATAGTAGGCCAGAGCGGGGAAGTGAAAATAATGCAAGAGCAGGACTGAAGCTGAATTTGAGGGAAGAACACCTGGAAGAGTGAGGCTGAAAGACAGAGCCAATAAAAAACAGATTTGTGAAGCCACAAAGGAAAAACAGTGGAGAGCTGTTTGCAGAGCAGGCTGTTTCCTCCTCCTACTTGGATGACATATTTTTGTACAGCATTCTTCACACAACACTTGTTTTTCCCTCAGAGCAGTCCCTGTTTATATTCTTTAATATCTCAGTGATATTAAAGAATATCTCCCCCACCTAGGGTTTTAATTAATTACATTAATTGTAAAAGTCCTACAAAGTGAGGAAAATAATTGCACTACTTTGTGAAGATTAAAAACTAAGATCATAAGTATACCTTATGGCCAACTGAGAACAGATCTGGTATTTTCTCACCTCTAGAATCAAAGTTGTCAATCGTGCTACACTTCCCACCCCACTATTACTCACCCCCAGAGAAGACTAAAGCAGTTCGAGAACCTTCCTCAAAACTGAATCTCATCCACCTCTACAGAAGCCCAGCCTGCCTGATCTTTAGACTCATAATGGCTCTAGAGCAGTGGTTCTCAACCTTCTGGCCCTTTAAATACAGTAGTTCATGTTGTGACCCAACCATAAAATTATTTTCGTTGCTACTTCATAACTGTAATGTTGCTACTGTTATGAATCGTAATGTAAATATCTGATATGCAGGATGGTCTTAGGCGACCCCTGTGAAAGGGTTGTCCGACCGCCAAAGGGGTCTCGACCCACAGGTTGAGAAACGCTGCTCTAGAGGCTTTCCCAGCCTCCATGACCAGGAGGAACCAAAGCCTAGTGCCGGCTTAGCTCTGAGAAGCGGGCAAAGGAGAGCCATGAGGTTCAACCCATACCCAGAGGTTACAGACCTCATCTTTTGGGGAAATTGGTTTTAAGGTTCTTACAAGAAGAAACTCAGAGGAAAAAAGTTGACAGAATTTAGTGCTAAATCAGAAACAAAGAAAACCCTGTGAATGCTTATGTTAACTCTCATCACTAAGTTGATATAGGCAGATAGCTTCTAAAGGTCACATTTTAGGGGCCACAGAATTTAGCAAGGGGAAGGAGGGAGGAAGGGAAGGAGAGGGGAGAGGAGAAAGGACAGGGGGAAGGGAGAGAAACATCGATGTGAGAAACACTGACTGGTTGCCTCCTACACGCATCCTGACCTGGGCTGGGAATTGAACCCGAGACTCTTTGGTGTGTAGGCCAACGCTCTACACTGAGCCACATCGGCCAGGGCCCTTCTTCATTCTTTAATGCACTATACTGCCAACAAATCCAGTTTTACTTTGACAGATTTCCATGTAAAATCTAGTCCAGAACAAACCAATCTGAGCTTGGAAGAGCTGATGAGCTCATTGCCCCAGGTAGCCGCGGGAAGCTTAATTAGATTAGCTCTACTGCCTGTACTCTAAAAATAACCATAACCCCTGCCAAACTGAAGGTTAAAGAGTAAACTATTGGGGGATGGAGAAAAACAGGCTCAGGTGTCATTTTAATTTATTCCAGTGACCTAGATTTTTCTTGACTTAATAAGAAAAAGGTCTTAAATTTTTAACCAAATAGATGACACAATATTAAGTGTAAACTAGGAAGAATGAGAGTTAATACAGTATGTAAGAGTATTTTGAGGAAGAGGTACCAAGTGTCTTCTTGTTTAAAACCACTGAGGCTGCTTCCTTTTCTTAAAAAAAAAATTAACTGAATATACCAAAAATAAAAATCTACTCTTCAAGAGACACTGTTAAGAAGATGATGTCCTAGCCCAGTGGTCGGCAAACTCATTAGTCAACAGAACCAAATATCAACAGTACAATGATTGAAATTTCTTTTGAGAGCCAAATTTTTAAAACTTAAACTATATAGGTAGGTACACTGTTATTAACTTAATTAGGGTACTCCTAAGGCTTAGGAAGAGCCACACTCAAGGGACCAAAGAGCCGCATGTGGCTCGTGAGCCGCAGTTTGCCGACCACGGCCCTAGCCGGTTTGGCTCAGTGGATAGAGTGTCGGCCTACGGACTGAAGGGTCCCAGGTTTGATTCCGGTCAAGGGCATGTACCTCGGTTGTGGGCACATCCCCAGTAGGGGGTGTGCAGGAGGCAGCTGATCAATGTTTCTCTCTCATCGATGTTTCTAACTCTCTATCTCTCTCCCTTCCTCTCTGTAAAAAGTCAATAAAATATATTTTTAAAAAAAGAAGATGAAAAGACAAGCTACAGACTAAAAGAAAATATCTGAAAATACATATTAAGGGTAGCAAGCAGAATATATTTATAATCTCTCACAACTAAATAAGAATCACTAGAAGAGATCCTCAATATTACTAGTTATTAGAGAAATACAAATTAAAACCACTATGAGAATCCTCCACATACCTATTAGAATGTTTAATATATTAGAAATAATAATGCAAGCTTTATCAAATGCTAACAAGGAGTAGAGCAATTAGAACTCATACACTGATGCAAAATGGTAGTCACTTTGGAAAACAGTTTGGCAGTTTCTTCTACAGTTAAACATACTATTACCACACAACCCAGGAATCCCACTCAGGCATGTATTCAAGAGAAATGAAAATACATGTCCACCCAAAAGCCTGTAGATAAACGTTTTGGTGGCTTTACTCAGAGTCATCAAACACTGGAAACAATCAAATGTCCTTCAGCTAGGTCATGGATAAACAAATTGTGGTCCATCCACACAATGGAATACTAGTAAGCAATAAAAAGAAATGAACTACTGATACACACAGCAACACGGTGGATCTCAAATATGCTATGCTAAGTGAAAAAAAAAGCAAGATTCAAACAGCTACCTAATAAGATTCCATTTATAGCACAATCTGGAAAAGATAAACTATAGGGACAGAATGCAGACCAGTGGTTATCAGAGTTGGAGGAAGGGGTAGTAGGGAAGGGAATGACTACAAGTGGGAGAAAACTTTTTGGAATGATGAAAATGTTCTATGCTTCAATCATGGTGATATTGAGTAACTATGCATTTGTCAGAATCCATAATAGATCACTGAAAAAAAGGGTAAATTTTACTCCATGTAAATCATACCTCAATAAATCTGATTAGAAAAAAGTGGAGGAAGGGAGATAAATCATGCCAAGTGTTAAACCCAACAATAAAAGAGACTACATTTTCAAGGCTGTGATTATTATTGTTTTTAATCCTCACCCGAGGACATGCTTAGAGAGAGTAAGGGAGAGAAGGGGAAAGAGAAACATCGATGTGAGAAACACTTATTAGTTACCTTCCATATGCTCCCCTGGGGATCAAACCCACAACCCAGGTATGTGTCTTGACCAGGAATCGAACTGGCAACCTTTCAGTGCACAGGACAATGCTCAACTAACTGAGCCACTCCAGCTGGGCAAGGCTGTGATTATTAACAGAAGTTGGCTCAAGTGGTCCATATGCTACAGTAACTGAGAGCAAAACGTCAGGTCGTCTTGTTTGAAAATGAAAGTGCAACCACATCTGAGGCAAGATGAATCCTAAACTCACAGTCTCCACCCCTATTTATTGTTGTTGGCAGCTAAGAAATCACAGCACTTCAAAGTAATTCTAGTGGCTGTACGATTAATATGTATAGTTATGCTTTTCATTTTTATTTTTTGAATTTCTCTCAAATTCATCTTAACTTGGAGTCTAGAATCTCTGAAAAATGATTAACTCTACCTTACCTCATATCCAATGGAAACTTCACCATCTAAATATTAGTCCTTGATCTCTTCACTAAGCTCTGAGCTCTCAGTGAGTTCCCATGAGTTAATCCCAGCACTCTCCCAGGCCAGTCCAGCAGTCTTGCTGTGCATGCCTTCATTTTGCAGCTCAGGTGGCCCAACTCTCCTATACAGACACCCATATTTACATGAGACAAAGTTTCAGAATTTCCTCTGAAACTGAAAGATAATCTTAAAAAATGCTTCAATTATTAGAAAGACAGATATCTGAGAGCCACACAGTCTTTTGGTTCCTCTTGAGAGGACAGATGTCCCATAACACTCATAACTCAACAGCTGTTCAGGGCTGATCTCCATCCAAAGTACAAATTTGCTTTTCAGTCCTAAGTCACACAGTCCATCTGGAATCAACCAGCCCTACTTCCCCACCCCAAATTTTTGTTTTCGAGCTGAAATGGCTCATTTTTTAAAATATATTTTTACTGATTTCAGAGAGGAAGGAAGAGGGAGAGAGAGATAGAAACAACCATGATGAGAGAGAATCATGGATCCGCTGCCTCCTGCAAGTCCCCCGCTGGGGATCGATCCCACAACCCGGGCATGTGCCCTTGACCGGTCGAACCTGGGACCCTTCAGTTTGCAGGCCAACGCTTTATCCACTGAGCCAAACTGACTAGGGCATGATATGGCTCATTTTTAATTCATCCTCCTTACCTTACTATTTTTCTACTTAACAACAGACACTTCTACGAGCCAACTTTCCTGACTCCTCCTACCAGCCACTTTGCTAGCTTTTCATTTATGGAACCTGATTTACCCTGGGCACCCAGTCACGCAAATAATATAGTGTTTATTAATCAGACAGAGAACCCCAGGCACTGAAATTCAAAGAGATGACTCCCAGGAAGATGAAACTCATACAATATACATGTTTATGGGAAGGTGGGCCTTTAGTTCTGGGCCACTTTCTATTTAGTCTTTGGAGGAACTGAATATACTACACTGCTTCCTCTGGTAAACTGGAGAGAGGAGCAGAAAGAAACTATGAATGTTTCTGGATCAGGGAAATTAAACTCTATTCCTACTGTGCAAAAGATGACAACACAGGGCAACCCAACTGTACATCCAGCCGCCCTTGTTTATCCAAATTATAGGCATCTGGCACCACCCAGTGGCCCATCTGTACACAGACATGCTAGTAATACAACAATGTACAAGGCAATATAGGAGCTACAGATATGAACAAGGCAGTCACCACCCTTTTGTAGCCAATAGTCAATTAGAAAAATGAGCATACAACCAACTATACGAGATACATGTATCATTAAAAATAAATTTAAAATAAATATAATTCCAAAAAATGTATATATACACTTTGAATAATTATAAAGGCAGTGTTTATTTAAATATTTCATTTTCAAAACTGAGCTATCAGCTGTTAAAGTGCCTATACATTTTTGGGGGACACCCTGTACATATAACGCAGTTGCAGTTGATCAGAGGAAAGGATTATATTTAATTTCTGGGAGAAAGGAAAAGCTTCCATGGAGAAATTAGCTTTTAAGCTGGGCTTTGAAGGAAGGATAGGATTTTATTTTATTTCCTAAGATTTTTTCATTGATTTTCAGAGAAAGAAGAGGGGGAAGAGAGAGAGGGAGGGAGGGAAGGAAGGAAGGAGAGAGAGAGAGAGAGAGATAGAGACAGAGACAGAGACAGAATAAGACACAGACACAGACACAGACACAGACACAGACATCAGTCACCTCCTTCACAACCCTTCTTCCCCACCGGGGATTGACCCACAGCTGGGCATGTGACTTGACCCGGAATAGAATGGACAACCTTTCAGTGCACAGGTGGACACCCAACCAGGGCAGGAAGGATAGGATTTTAATGGGTAGAGTTGAGAAATACATTCCACCAGCATTAGAATGGGCATAGGAAATGAAGAAACCCGGTATATTCAAGAAAATACATGTATAGTCTGGTTTGGCTAGATAGCGGGGTAGAGTTGATAAGTATAGAAGGTGCTCTAGCCGATGTGGTTGGAGTGTCATCAAGGGCTGGTGGGTTCGATTCCCGGTCAGGGCACATACCCAGGTTGCAGGTGTGACCCCTGGTCTGGATGAGTGTGGGAGTCAACCAATCAAGATTTCTCTCTCACTTAATGCTTCTCTCTCTCCCTCCTTCCCTCCCTCTAAGATCAATAAAAAATAAATAAATTATTTTTTAAAGTGTGGAAGGTGTATGTGTATTAGGCATCAGGAAGATTATTTTGTCAATGATAGTAAGATGGACTGAAATAGACAGAAAAGGAAGGAGAAACAAGTTTAAAAGCTAGTATTATTGTTGCCAAGGTAAGAAGCAATGAGAACCTGTCTTATGTTGATGGCAGAGGAAATTAAAAGGAGGAGATCAATGTGGAAAACATTATAGAGATAGAATTAATAGTATTTGACTCAATAAGCTGCTATAAAGCTCAAAAAATCAAAAAGTTTGAGCCTAGGTTCCTAGAGGAAATCAAGTGCCATAAATGAGAAGATTGCATGTGGGGGAAGATATGAATTTTATTTTAATTATATTTAAAATCTAAGCTGACATGTCAGCAATGTAGAGGAAAACCAATATAGGTCTGAACCTTGATAAATAAATTGGGGCCAGAGATACAAACTTGGAAATTATTTGTACCGAGAAGCTTCAAAATCAAATACCTTTAAATTACACCTCACTTTAAAAATAAGCAAATACACAAAATTTACCATAGCTAAGATTTGGAAACAGCCTAAGTGCCCATCAGCAGATGAGTGGATTAAAAAACTGTGGTACATCTACACAATGGAATACTATGCTGCAGTAAAAAAGAAGGAATTCTTACCATTTGCAACAGCATGGATGGAGCTGGAGAGCATTATGCTAAGCGAAATAAGCCAGTCAGAGAAAGATATATAAATATCACATGATCTCACCCATATGTGGAATATAATGAACAACATAAACTGATAAACACAAACAGATCCAGAGATAGAGAAGCATAAATCAGACTGTCAAACCTCAGAGGGAAGGTAGGGGAGAGTGGGGGTAATGGGAAAAGATCAACCAAAGGACTTGTATGCATGCATATAAGCCTAACCAATGGACACAGACACCAGGGGGTTGAGGGGGGATAAGGACACATTTGTAATACCTTAATCAATAAAGAAAAAAATAAGCAAATAGCCCTGGCCTGTGTTGCTCAGTGATTAGAGCATCTGCCCACACATGGAAGAGTCTTGGGTTCAATTCCAGGTCAAGGGCAAGTACCTGGGTTGCAAGTTGGATACCCGGCCCCTGTTTGTTTCGCCAGGGCACCTGCAGGAGGCAAAAAATTGACGTGCCTCCCTTACATCCCTCACATTGATAACTCTCTCTCTCTCCCTCCCTTGGTCCTTCCCTCCTTCCTTTCCATTCTCTAAAAATCAATGGAAAAAATGGGTGAGGATTAACAAAAATAAATAAAAAATAAGGGGAATAAATAAAAATAACAAATTAAGTACCCAAGAAAGCTCTGAGAATAAAGTCCAAAGAAAGAATCTCGGGGGAATACCTACCTCTAGGAAAAAGAAAGGAAAGGGAAACAGAAAGGCACAGGGAAGTAGAAAGAATGACTAGAGTGTTAAATGCTGTGGATGTCAAGAGATAAAAAGGTTTCAAGAAGATGGGGATGGTCCATGTTGCAAATGCTACAGAAAAGTACAGAAACATGTATACTAAGAAAAGGCTGTAAGAGTCAAACAACTTTCCTATGGAATTACCTGTTACTGAATAAGAATCCTGGTTTTTCTCCTTGAGAGTCATAAAAGGATTCAGCTATCTCTTCAGTTTAGTTAAGTCCGTTAAGATGATTTCCTTAGCCCTAGCCGGTTTGGCTCAGTGGACAGAGTGTCAGCCTGGGGACTGAAGGGTCCCAGATTCAATTCCAGTCAAGGGCACATGCCCAGGTTGTAAGCTTGATCCCCAGTAGGGGG
>NW_005353839.1:501490-504590 GCF_000412655.1 Myotis brandtii | reverse complement strand
TATAAAAAGATTTCCTTAGCCAGAGAACCAAGATGGCAGCATAGTTAAACACTGGTACTCATCACCTCCCACAAACCACATTACAGGACAACCACCAATAAGAACCACCTGAAGTCTGGCTAAATGGAAGTCCTACAGCTAGAGAAGTAAAGAGGGCACATTGAGACTGGTTGGAACAGGCTGATCCAACACCCACATGTGGCATTTCTTTAGTCGGGAGGTATATCTCCAGAGGGGGGATAAGGACGCAAGGGGGCCCAGCCCCACACCAGACCCCCAGCCCAGTGTTCCAGAACTGGGAAGAGAAGTCCCCATAACTTGGGGCTGTAAAAATCAGTGGGGATTATGGCTGAGTGACACAGAGGCTGCTGGAGTCCCAGGTGTTCCTCTTAAAGGGCCCACACACCATCATACATAGTCTCAATTCCTCTAAGCTCCTGCACTGGGAGGCAGCTTTGGGAGAATCCAGGGACATGTGGGGAGGAACTGGACCATCTGGCATTGGGGCAGGAACTCAGAGGCGGCTTTCTCCCAGACAGGGGTTCTTGCAGGAGTCATTGTTCCTGTGCTGGGACCTCCCCCATTGCAGAGCTGATTGGCAGCCATATCTGAGTTTCCATCAGCATGGCCCACACTGTTGGCTCTGCCCTGGTGATTCTCTGAGACCCTGCCCCATCCAGTTTGCAGGCCCACCCAAGCTGTTTGCAGCTGCTTTTCCATATCAATGGCCTGTCCTGGCTCAGGCTTTAGACTTACCTAAAATCTCTTAAATAAGCAGCAGCTAGAGTCAATAAAAGGCAAGACCTAGCACCAGCATGCCTTGTCTCACAGCTAGGCCTCACCTGGGCACTTCCTAACCCAATACAAATAGCAGTCATCTGCAGACCACTCTGTACCTCCTGGCAGATGGCCCCAGACAGTGACTGACTTTGCATTCCCCAGAGGCCCCAAAGCCAGTACACCAGTGGACAGCTTCAGACCATACCAGATTACAACTCTACACATCCACAAGAGAGACACTCAAGGGGCAGACTCAGTAAGCACCAAAGCTCCACTGAAGCAAATCCTGCTCCATAGGGGTGTCTCCTGCACAGCAGCTCTTCTGTTGTAGACGCAGTTGGTCCTCACAGCCAACTGACCTGGAGGCCAATTCCTCAGTGAAGCCAATTCTCCCAGTGACGCCAATCAAGGCTCGACTACAAGACTGTGCACACAGCCCACACAGGGGCGCACCTAGAGTGCCCAGCTCAGGTGACTGGGGAGGCTGAGCCACTGGGCTATATAGGACACCTATTAGATCAATTCCAGGGAACATAACAGCTCTACCTAATACATGGAAACAAACACATGGAAGCAGCCAAAATAAGGAAACAAAGAAATATGTTACAAATGAAAGAAATGGAAACAAGCAAGCTACTGGACACAGAGTTCAAAACAATGGTTATAAAGTTACTCAAGGATCTTAATGAGAGCTTCAAGGAACTTAGTGAAACTTTCAAGGATCTTAGTGAGAATGCCAAAAACATGAAAAAGGACCAGTCAGAAATTGAGCATACACTAACCGAAATAAGGAGTAATTTACAGGGATTCAACATAGAGTACAGGATTCTGAGAATCAAATCAATTATTTAGAATATGAGGAATCAAAAAACACCCAATCAGAAGAGCAAAGAGAGCCCAGCTGGTGTGGTTCAGTGGTTGAGCATTGACCAATGAACCAGGAGGTCGCAGTTGGATTCCTGGTCAGGGTACATATCCGGGTTGCGGGCTCGATCCCCAGTGTGAGGCCTGCAGGAAGCAGCCAATCAATGATTCTCTTTCATCATTGTAATTTTAAAAAAAAGAAAAGGAAAAAAAATCCAATTATTTGAAGATAGTTAAGGAGCCTCTAGGACAACTTCAAGCATACCAACATTTGCATTTGGGGGTGCCAGAAGGAGAAGAGAGAGAGCAAGATATTGAAAATCTATTTGAAGAAATAATGACAGAAAACTTCGCCCTACCTGGTGAAAGAAAAAGACTTACAAGTCCAGGAAACACAGAGTCCCAAGTAAGAGGAACCCAAAGAGGCCCACACCAAGACACATCATAATTAAAATGTCGAGGGTTAAAAACAAAGAGAGAATCTTAAAAGCAGCAAGAGAAAAGCAGTTAGTTTCCTACAAGGGAGCACTCACAGATCTGCCAGCTGATTTCTCAACAGAAACGTTATAGGCTAGAAGGGAGTGGCAAGAAATGTTCAAAGTGATGGAAAGTAAGTACCTACAAACAAGATTACTCTACCTAGTAAAGCTATCATTTAGAATTGAAGGTCAGATAAAGAGCTTCACAGTAAGAAAAAGCTGAAGGAGCTCACCACCATCAAACCAATAATCATGAAATATTGAAGGGTGTTCTTTAAGAGGAAAAAGAAGAAAAAAAAGATTAAAAATATGAATAAAAAGGCAACAAATTCATATATATCAACAATGAATCTAAAAAATCAGTTCTTTAAGAGGAAAAAGAAGAAAAAAAAGATTAAAAATATGAATAAAAAGGCAACAAATTCATATATATCAACAATTGAATCTAAAAATCAAAATAAATGAACAAGCAATCTAATGAACAAAATAAACTGATGAATAAAAAGGAATCAGAGGCATGGAAACATGGAACAGACTGACGAATCTCAGAGGGAAGGAGGGTGGGAAGGGGTGGGAAGAGATTAACCAAAGATCTTATATGCATACATGCATTACCTATAGACACAGGCAACAGGGTGGTGAAGGCCTGGGTCGGGGCAGGAACCGAGTGGATGGATATTATGGTGGAAAAAAGGAGGGACATCTGTAGTACTCTCAACAATAAAGATTTAAAAGAAAAGATTACTTCCTTAAAAAACTCACTGGCCGCCCTGACCAGTTTGGCTCAGTGGCTAGAGCGTCGGCCTGTGGACTGAAGAGTCCCAAGTTCAATTCCAGTCAAGGGCATGTACCTTGGTTGCGAGCACATCCCCAGTAGGGGGTGTGCAGGAGGCAGCTGATCGATGTTTCTCTGTCATCAATGTTTCTAACTCTCTATCCCCCTCCCTTCCTTTCTGTAAAAAAATCAATAATAATAA
>NW_005353839.1:500311-501388 GCF_000412655.1 Myotis brandtii | reverse complement strand
CACTGACCACCAGGGGGCAGACGCTCAACGCAGGAGCTGCCCCCTGGTGGTCTGTGTGCTTCCACAGTGGGAGCGCTGCTCAGCTGACCGACAGGTGCCGGACGCCAGTCGTGAGCCCAGTGAGCTCAGCTGTGAGAGCTTCTCCCGAGAACAATCCCCCTGCATGCCCCTCCCCCATCCAGACTGGGACCAGGACCAGGACTGACTGGGCGCAAGTCCACGGCCGCTTCTTGGTCATAGGCACAGGGAGACCGCAGTCGAGTGGCAGCAAGCCTACCGAGTAGTGGGATGAGCAGGAGCTGTGAGGCGCCTGGCCCAGGCTTGGGCTCCTCCCCAGCTGCCTGCCGCTTCGCACACTACTACATCCCTTGTGGGATGTTGGACTGCTGGTTTCGGCCCGATCCCTGCAGGCCATGCAAAGGGACCCCACTGGTGCACAAATCCGTGCACCGGGTCTCTAGTGTTTAAATAATTAAAAAATGTTTTTATTCACATTGTCATTTGGAAAGTATATAGACATTTTTATATAATTCCATAATTTTATAATTTATATACTTTTATAAAAAATACTAAATTCTATTTTTCACTTCATTGAAGAGCCTGTTTTAAAAGATAGCATATAGCCCTGACCGGTTTGGCTCAGTGGATGGAGCGCAGTGGATAGAGCATCGGCCTGCGAACTCAAGGGTTCCAGGGTTGATTCCGGTCAAGGGCATGTACCTTGGTTGCGGGCACATCCCCAGTGGGGGTTGTGCAGGAGGCAGCTGATCAATGTTTCTCTCTCATCGATGTTTCTAACTCTCTATCCCTCTCCCTTCCTCTGTAAAAAAATCAATAAAATATATTTAAAAAATAAAAATAAAAGATAGCATATAATCCTATCTAATAATAGACACACATGGTAATTGACCATACCTTCGCTACACCTCCCATGAGCAATCAGCGTGATATGCAAATTAACCGCCATCGTTGTTGGTGGTTAATTTGCATACTGCAGGCAGGGCGGGTCAGCGCCATCCCGCCTGTTATCTGCGACCCGGGGCGGCGTGCATCCCATGTGCGACCCGACCCGGGGCG
>NW_005353839.1:493854-500122 GCF_000412655.1 Myotis brandtii | reverse complement strand
TTGATTCCCCGGGGAGTGGGCCTAAGTCAACAGGTGGACATTCCCCAAGGGGTCCTGGACTGCAAATGGGCGCAGGCCAGGCTGAGGACCCCCCCCCCCAGTGCACAAATTTTTGTGCACTGGGGCTCTAGTAAAAAATAAATAAGTTAAATAAAATAGACAGCATATGAAAAGAAAGGAGAGCATATGGTATAAAAGAAAGAGCTTTAGTATCAGTTAGACCTGGTTTTGAATTCTACTTCTACCATCTACTTTAGAGGGTTTTAAAAATATATATATATTTTTTTGAATATATTTTTAATGATTTCAGAGAGGAAAGGAAAAGGAGAGATATTAACATCAATGATGAGAATCACTGATCGGCTGCCTCCTGCATGCCCCCTACTGGGGATCAAGCCCACAATCCGGGCACGTGCCCTTAACCGGAATCTAACCTGGGACCCTTTGGTTTGCAGGCCAATGCTCTACCCACTGAGCCAAACCAGCTAGGGCCTTAATATGCTTTTATTGTAGTTTATTTCTTTTTTGTAAAAAGCGATGTCATTACCCTGCAGAAGTTAGTTTAGAGGATTAAAAACAATGTTTGCAGCCTGTACTTCGTAGCATTTATACTATTTACTCCTACCCTCTCAACCTTGGTTCCAGATTGCATTTCCTAGAGAACCTGGGATTGCCTGCCACTCAGCAATGATCCTACAAACATTATATGGAAGTTTGGATATAGTCCCAAGTCCTTATCTGCTTAACTGCTCTCACTGGCCTTTTAAAGAATTCAGAGGCCTCTGTTAACATCTTCTTTTGAGCATATTCACGTCCTATGAACTAGGGTAAAGCAACATACCCAAGAACCCACAATATAAGCCTCCTTTTCTTAAAAGTTGAGAGGAGAGCCAAGATGAGAACTTCAAAGCAACCACACCACAGATGATGAGGAGGAAGATAAGGAAGTCCTGCATCAACTATCCTATGAACAAGGAAATTTGTTTCCCCTTTGGATGGATGCCTTCTCTTCCTGTTGGTAATACCAAATGCCTCCAGTGTTTAGTTTATTGGCTTTGTTTCCAATAATAGTATTTCAGTATGTTAAGAATTCATTCTAACCCATCAATGCTATCTCCAGCTGTAGAGCTAAGGAACTTTTTATAACGGTTAAGCCCATTTATCTCAATTTAAATGATTCTAAGGAAAATCCATTGACTAAGGAAATTCCATTGTGTTTCCACTATAAAATGATTTACTTTCACATCAAAATCCAGTATTACCAGTTTTTGCCATTCACATTTCAAATCTTCTTGAGCCCTAGCCAGTTTTGTTCCATGGATAGAGTATCAGCTGTGGACTGAAGGGTCCCTGGTTTTATTCAAGGGCACATACCTCGGTTGCAGGCTCAATTCAATTTCCAGCCCTGGTCGGGCACGTGCGGGAAACAATCAATCAATGTGTCTCTCTCTGTTTCTTGCTCTCTGTCTCTCCCTCTCCCTTCCACTCTCTCTAAAATATCAATGGAAAAATATCCTCAGGTGATGAGTAACAAAAAAATATATTTTTTTCCCCTCAAATCGCTGGAAAGGACACTAGAGAGAGTGGTGATACGCCAAAGGAACAATTTATAATGAAACAAAGAAAGGCTAAAAACATCAAGAAGTGCCCTCCTACCTGCACTCAGAGGGCAGAGTTAAATAAGGTGAAAATATACCTGATAATGGTACTGCTTAAAGGACACTAGAGAACTATGTCCTCTTGGCTACCACTAGAGGTAAATCATAGTAGCTTTCCAGATGGCTAAGGAAAACCAAGAACAAAAAAAGGACTTGTGAGATAACTTCACATTAGAACTTGGCCAGACTTCCTTAAACAGTATCCTCACAGGGTAAGAGCAAATACCTAACCTCCCAAATATAATGATGAAAATTTTTGCAATAACCCAATCCGTTAGACATACCACATTTCATTAAAAGATGCCATCTCTGTCATATTAATCATGGCCCACGCCCTACATGCAAACTCGAGACAGACTAAATTCATTAATTTATCTCTAACATACACATTCCTGGGGTCAAGGTAGTACTTGATAAATTGGGCTTCTGGCTCAGAAACTGTGTTCTGTAGGGGTAGAGATATAAAAAAAAATGCTATAAATAAGTGACCAATTCATAAAATTCATCACACACTAATTTTCAAAAACTGCTCAAAGACTTTCTTCTCACTCTAAGACAAGAATAGCTGAATAAGTAAATAAGAACAGGTAGTCCCTTTTTCTGACCAACTTTAATAGTAAAAAGATTCGTTTTTGTTGTTGTTAATCCTTACCCGAGGATATATTTTTTCCCATTGATTTTTAGAGAGTGGAAGGAAGGGAGGGAGGGAGGGCAAGGAAGGGAGGGAGGGAAAGAGGAACATTGATGTAGAGAGATACATGGATTGGTTGCCTCCTGCACAAGCCCTGACTGGGGCTGGGATCCAATCTGCAACTCAGTATATGCCCTTGACCTGGAATTGAACCCACAAACCTTTGGTGGGCAGACCAATACTCTAACCACTGAGCACACCACAGGGAAGGTAGGGCCAGGGTGAAGATTCTTGTGCATATTCACAAAAACCAAAGATAAAGTTTTCAGTATGACTGTTAAATCTAAAAGCATTGACATTTGTCTCAGAAATTAAGATATGCATAGTCACTACCTCCATGCCTGTTGCTGATTCAATTGTTTCAATTGCCTGGGTTCCAAATGGGTAAGAGTAAATAACAGATTATCTTGCCTCACTGATAATCTGTTTAAAAATAAAGCTAATTCAATCTTAAAAACTAACTCTTAACACTAATGTTATGCAATAAAAAGCTCTGTTTGGCTAACTGTCTTTTATAATCTGGACATTTCCTAGACATGTTTAGAGTAACTTTCTTACAGTAGATAATATCCAGAAATAAATAATACTCACTAAAAACAAAGTTTAACTAGTCACTTCATGATTTTAAAAGCCTGTAACTCACTGATGGAATACAGGACCAACAGAGTGTGAAACTGATCATCTCAGGCTCCCACAACAGGGCACACTTCTATGGAACGTCTTCCACTCACAGTGTCCCATTTGCTTTTGAAATGCCAGTACTGTTTTAAACTGGCAACAAAAGGGCTGCTTTTTTCCAGCTCTCTGAAGACAGGCTTCTGTCCTGGGTTGATCCTAGTCAACACTAGGGATCACAGCACTGGGACTGAATTTTACACATTTAATAGAGTGCTGTATTAAATGCCCTGTCAGGTTGGGAACTAAGGTCACAAGCATACCTAGCCTTCCACTTCAGCCATGCTAGGAAATTCTTCCTAATAAAATGGAACAATTCTTATGCAACACCATGAAATATAAAATATCTTCAGAATATGTGAAATCCTTGGGGGGATGGAGCAGGGATGGAGAATTCTTATCTAGCACATAGAATAATAAGGAATAGTCAAAATTATGCCCTTCAAACATATTTCCTTTTTCCACTCTTTCCCAACAAAGACCTAAAAATCTTCTAAAAATACAAATAATAAAAATGTAATCTCACCACTCTCCATCCCAAGTCTTTATCTTTCAATGGAGAGAATTTAGATCCTGCTTGATGTTAATGCAAGTTGATCAACTCTAAGTTGATCCCTGGCTTGAATATAATTGCTTTCATCACAATGTAATCAACACTTTTTTAATATGCATTTTTATTGATTTCAGAAAGGAAGAGGGAGAGAGATAGAAACATCAATGATGAGAAAGAATCACTGATCTCAGCTGCTTCCTGCCTGTCCCCTACTGGGGATCGAGCCCACCAGGGGAACTCAGGACCCTTCAGTCCACAGGCTGATGCTCTATCCACTGAGCCAAACCAGAGAGGGCTAATCAACACTTTCTTAATTTTCATGTGGCCTTACCTACTGCAAAAAGGCATGGAAGAAAAGCCAGCAAGAGAAGGTTAAAAACTTTTCATTTGTGCTATCATATTATTAAGATGGTCCAACTGGGGAGGTGAAATAAAAAACTCTGTATTCCTAACCCTCTAGTCCAGATTCACTTCAGAAAGAAAGGAGACCTTTTCACGGTCTAGTTCTTTGATAATCTATTGATGAGGATCACTGCAGAGCCCAACAACTAGGGAAAACAACAACATATTCCCTCCTTGGCAAAAGGAAAAGGCATAAGAAGTAGCTAGAGCAGAGGTGGTGAACCACACTGAAGCAGGAAAGGAAGGAATTACAGGCATTGTGGTGCTTCACAGATGTTGTGTTTTTTACAAATTGAATGCAAGACCCTTCACCAGCAAAAAGAGTACAATTCACTTCACAGCAATACTGCCTTGCTGCAGTGTTCTGGAACTGAACCACCAGTATCTTGAGGTGCCTGTGCAATACTTGTGTCAACTCTGGTCAGGTACACTAATAGACACACCAAGAGGAAGGAAGCAATGAACAAAGAAAACTTACAGATATTCAGTTTAAGAATGCATTTAGAGATATACATACACCTACATCTAATACTCCCCTGTCCTCTGGTCTTGAACTAACCTGAATCATGTTCAATAGACAACCCTGGGTGGGCACAAAGTAACATCTAAGCTGACCAATTAAGAATGAATTGAAAAAAAAATAACCAGGAAAACATGTTTAAAGGCAAAATACAGAGAGATGTAAACTAATGTATAACTTATTCTAAGCCATATCAATGATGTGTACAGAAAATAGAAAAAAAAATGTGTCTATCATGTGCTAGCCATAATTTAGAGATGTATATAGGTTCCTTCATGCAATGCTAACAGTGGGAAGTGGTATGTATCCCATTTTTAGAGATGTGAAAACGAAGGGAGAAGTTTAAATAACATGCCCAAGGTCTAAATCTTAGTACAGTATTTAAACACACATCTTCCAGCTCTAAAGCTGTACTTTCCCCTTTATATCTTACTGATACACCTAGGTACCACCAATAATAATCTTATTCCAGTTCATAATGAGCATTTTCTAATTAGAACAGGATGTGAAATAAAAATCACCAGTGTCACACTCAACCTTTTCTACTGCAAATCAGAGATATTAAGAGTCAGCCAGACCTCCCTCCCAAAGACACAGCTCCTGTCACATCCCATAAACTCCCACCACGGGGCTATTCTCTGCTTCTCGAAACCCAAGAATCTTACAAAAATTACACTGACAAGTACGTTCTGACTTTCCACCCTGGCTCCTGCTGCTGCCTGCTGCTCTGTTTTTTAACCCAAAGTTTACTACCTCCTCAAGAGCTGGAATTCGGAGGTGAACCGAACCCAGACACCAACTGAAGGCAGCATTCGGCTTTGAGTGCCAAGCAGCTAACTATTCTCCTCTAAAGAGCAAGAAAGGACGGCCCAAAACTAATTCGCAGCTTTTAACAGTGTAGGAAACACGATCCACACACAGGCAAAGCACGATGCAAATGAGGCAGACACATTCCCTTCTAGGCTTACCGGGGTTTTGAAGACACACAGCAAGAGTTTACGACAGAGTCAGCATGTCCAAGGCCCACCAAGCTCATAGAAGTCATTCAGCCAGAGCTGGAACGCGGTCACACACGGTCCCCCGACCCCGGGACCCGGAATCCAAACGCTCAGCGCCCACTCACCTTCCCTCCTCTCCCGCGGCAGGAAGGGCCAGGCTCGGCTCCGAGAACACGGGTCTCGTAGACTCACGGAAGGACTGAGAAACAGGAAAGTTTAAGTGGCAAAGGGGTCTCTTCCACCAAACACAGTAAAAAATATATAAGTACATTTTAACATGTTTTTAGACCTCCCCCGAGCTATTTAATTGATCTAATGCCGGCTACTCAGTCAATAACCTACAAACATAGTTCCAGAAACAAAACGAGCCCGGCAAGGATCCTCCCCGCTCCACGGACATGTCAAAAGTCTCTTCGCCCCGAACTAACCCACCCCCCGCCGCCCGAGGAGAAGCCAGCGCGCAGGGGGAGGGGTGGGTCCCGGGGAGAACGTGATCGCTCCAGCGCCGGTTTGTTTACAGACTCCAGCCACAGCCATGAGTCAGAAATTCAAGCCACCGGGCGCTTTCCAGCGAACCGGGCCCGGGGAGGACCGTTCTCCGGTGTCCCGAGGACCCGGGGGTGCGGGGAGGCCAGCGACGGGAATTCTGTGACGAAGGGGACGGGACCAGCCGGCAACAACTGCCTCCCGGGTCCTCGGACCTCGGCCTCCCGGGTGAGGTGCTGGGCCCGAGAACCCGGGATGCGGGGTGGGGGGGGAGGAGAGCTAAGG
>NW_005353839.1:493501-493824 GCF_000412655.1 Myotis brandtii | reverse complement strand
GCCAGGGCGAGCCGCGTCCCCCCGATCTCCGGGGGGGAGAGCCCACAAGCGGGTCGTCGCCCGAAGAGGCAAGACGTCCCTGGAGGGTGGGGGGTCAGGCCCTGGAGGGCAGTTCCGGGGTTGCCGGGAGGAAAGGGCAGCCAGCCCTTCCTGCAGAGACTGGGCTCCGGGGAGGGAGAAGCCCTGAGCCCTGGGCTGGGAAACGAGCCCCGCTATCCTGAGGGGAAACAGACAGGGCAGAGTGGCAGGCCAAGCCGGAACGAGGCACGGACCAGGTCGGTCGGGGGTGGGGGGGGTGTCCGGCTGGGGCAGTTACAAGCACG
>NW_005353839.1:489507-493418 GCF_000412655.1 Myotis brandtii | reverse complement strand
CCTGCGCTGCCACGCTTTCCGGCCCCGTTTGCGACGATCTGCCGTGGAGAAGCCGGAGGGGAGAGTGGTCGCGCGAGCTCTCGGCTCCCCAACCTCCTCGAAGGACGCGTGAGGGGCGGGGCTTACGGCCAACGGAAAACACGTCGGCGCGCGTGCGCATTGCCGAGGAGGCAAAGTTGATTTTTTTCCAGTTCTTGGAGGGTCGCGCATACCTCTCGGGACACGCAAGGCAGATCTGAGTTAGCGGCCTCCCTGAGTGGGGGTGGAAATAAAATGTATTTCTAATGGGCTGCAGGCAACCTTCCGGGCGACCTCCATTTCTGCCCTGTTTCTGAATACTGGGAACAAGGAGTTCTCTCGCCAGATTTTTTCCAAAAACCCGATTTCCTTTGAGGACTATTTCCATAAGTGGTTTCTATATCTTCGAGGCCCACTTCACCCCGAGAGCCTCCGTGTATCCATTTTTAAAGAAGGGGTTCGGAGCCTTGACTTGTAGCTCTTTCTCTGAAGTGGGGTGGGATATTGAGGGTTCCCAAGAATGGGCCCAGGAGTGCATACTCTGCTTCTAAGAGAAAGCATGTAGGAGACCCCTGACAAGGTTGCCCCCGCCTCCCCGGGTGGAGGATTTTTGATCAAAAGGCCAGGGTGCAAGAATCTGACCTCGCCTCCCGTACCGCTACCCTCCACGATAAGTCATCACTTAGACTGTTGCAATAGACACCTAGCAGGTTTGTCTACTTCCACTACTGTCCTAGTTAAACATAGGGCAGCTAGGGTGTCCTTTTAAGCTGTAAGTCAGGTCAAAACTTTCAAGCTGCTCATGACACAGTAAGGATCAAAGTGATCACAGTAGCCTGTACCACAGGCTTACGGGATCTGGCACCTATTTCTCTGACTTCTCCCCCGCTGCCTACCTCTACTCTAGCCTTGTTGGCCTTTGGTGTCACTCCAGCGGAAGCATGTTCCAGCCCCGGGCTTTTGCACTTGTTTTCTTTTTTTAAAAATATTCATCTAGCCCTAGTCGGTTTGGCTCAGTGGATAGAGCCTCCCACTGCAGACTGAAGGGTCCCAGGTTGGATTCCAGTCAAGGGCACATGCCTGAGTTGCGGGCTCCATCCCCAGTAGGGAGCGTGCAGGAGGCAGCCAATCAATGATTCTCTCTCAGCATTGATGTTTCTCTCTCTCCCTCTCCCTTCCTCTCTGAAATCAATAAGAATATATATTTTTAAAAATGTTCATCTAAGATTGTTTTCTTCAGATATTAGAAATGCAAATGACTTTGATATGTTGTTCTTGTATCCAGCAATCTTGCTAAACTTTCTAATTCTAATAGTTTATTTGTAGATTCCTTTGGGTTTCCACATATACAATTACAGTATACTAATTAAGAACACTGGTTTCATTTCATTTATTTTTGGGCCAAAACCAAGCTTTTCCTCCATCACTCCCACCTCCTACCCCTTTGGCAGTCATCAACTTGTACTCTATAAGTCTTTTTCTGTTTTGTGGTATTTGTTGTTGTTTTTCAGATTCCACATATAAGTGAAATAATATGGTATTTGTCTTTCTCTGACTTATTTCACTTAGCATAATACCCTGTAGGTCCATTCATGTTGTAGCAAATGGCAAAATTTCATTCTTTTTTATTGCTGAGTAATATTCCATTGTTTGTATACCACATCATCCATTCATCTATTAATGAACACCTAGGTTACCTCCATATTGTGAGTAATGCTCCAGTGAACACAGGTGTGCATATATCTTTTCAAATTGGTCTTTTTGTTTTCTTTGGATAAATTACCCAGAAGTGGAATTGCTGGGTCATATGGTGGCTCTATTTTTAATTTTCTGAAGAATCTCCAAAATGTTCTCCATAGTGACTACACCAAGTTACAATCCTACAACAGATCTTTACTGGACTTGAGCTCTCCACTTAATCTCCACAAATCTCTACTCAAATACTGCCTGAGGCAGCTCTTGACCATTCCAACTAAAATGATACCTTTTACACACACAAAAAGAAAGGAAAATGGTACCCTACACCACCATCCTCCTGTATCCTCTTACTCTGCATTTTTTATTTATAACATTTACAAATATATACTTACTGATTTTTAGGGAGAGATAGACATCGATGGGAAAGAGAAATATCCTGCACAACCACCACCAGGGATTGAGCCCGCAACCCAGGCATGTGCCCTGACCAGGAATCGAACCGGCAACCTTTCCATGCATGGGATGACGTCCAACCAACTGAGTCACACTGGCCAGGGCTTTCATAACATGTTTTTACCTGTAACATTTAACGTATAATTACATATTTTTTATCTAAATATATATTAGAATAAAACTCTGTGAGGGCCGGGTCTTTGTCATCTTTGTAACCCAAACATCTATAAGAGTGCTAGAACACAAGTAACTATCAAATGCCCTACCATTCCATTCATTTATTCTATCCAACAACTATTGAATTCCTACTACATGTAAGGTCCTGTTCTAGGTGCTGCGTATTCAAAGAACAGTAAGGAAAGCAAAAGAGCATGTAGGAAATTAGTTTAGAGAAACAAGACGGGGGTCAGATGAATTATGGACTTATAGAACCAAGGAAAGGACTTTGGATTTTACCCTAGGAGTGCTAGGAAACCATGGAGGGTTTTGCATAAAAAAGTGACATGATATGATTTATCAATGAAGAAATTTACTTTGGTTGATTTTTAAAGAACTGCCTGCAGGAAGGCGAAATAGAAGCTGAAAGACTAGTTAGGAAGGTATTGCAGGCCTACAAGGCTAGTGTTGCAGTTTAAGTGGTAGGAAGCGGTTGGATTCTGGGTATACTTTGAAGGTGGCAGAAGTGATTTGCTAATAGATTGAATTTGGGGTCCAAGATAAAAAAAAATACATCAGACCGAGCAACAGGATAAATAGCAATGCCATTTTCTGAGATAGAACTCCTGGGGGTGAGGGCACAGGAGCAGGTTTTTTGGGGAAATACCCAGTTACTATTTTAGATCTATTAAGCTGGAGATGCCTATTAGATTACAAATGAAACTGCTGAGTAAACAATTGAAATACAGATCAGAAGCTCCCAGGAGAAGGAACAATTGGTGGTATTATTTGGGGAGTTATTAAGGTGTAAAAGGTATAGATAGCCATGGGATGGGAAGTGCTCAGTTAGCTAATGTGGAAAAAAAGAGAAACAATTATAAACTGAGCTCTCTAATCCTAAGGCACTCCAACTAGTAGTGGTCAGAGAAAAAGGAAATCCATCAAAATGTATTTAAAAGGAGCAGCCAGGAAATAGGAAGAGAGCAAGAGGCCTTATAAAATAAACTTTAAAAAATGTTTTAATGAGTTTAAGGTTGAAAATGACTGAAAATTGCCCAGCCAGTGTGGCTCAGTGGTTGAGCATCAACCTATAACCCAGAAAGTCACAGTTCGATTCCCAGTTAGGGCACATGCCCAGGTTGCAGTCGATCCTCCGTGTGGGGGCATGCAGGAGGTGGCCAATTAATGATTCTCATCATTGATGTTTCTATCTCTGTTGCCCCTCTCCCTTCCTCGCTCTGAAATCAATTTTATATATATACTAGAGGCCCGGTGCACAAAAATTTGCGCACTCGCGGGGGTCCCTCAGCCCGGCCTGCGCCCATTTGCAGTCCAGGACCCCTTGGGGGATGTCCACCTGTCGACTTAGGCCCACTCCCCTAGGGATCAGGCCGAAGCTTGCAGTTAGACATCCTTCTGGCAGCCAGGGAGCCCTCAGGGGATGTCCGACTAAAGGCTTAGGCCCCCAAGGGAGCTGTGATGAGGAAGCTGGGGTGGCAGAGGAGCCATGCTGTCCCGACCCACCGCCCCGGGTCGGGTCGCACACGGGACGCCTGGGTGGGCCGGCCGATCGCTGCTGCCCCACC
>NW_005353839.1:480442-489433 GCF_000412655.1 Myotis brandtii | reverse complement strand
CCGCCCTGCCTGCAGTATGCAAATTAGCCACCATCTTTGTTGGCAGTTAATTTGCATATCGCGCTGATTAGCCAATGGGAGGCATAGCGAAGGTACTGTCAATTACCATGTTTGTCTATTATTAGATAGGATATATATAATTTTTTTTTTTAAGGAGAATGACTGAAAATTGATCACTGGATTTGGAAATACGAAGGTTAAGACCTTGACAAGAGTGGTTTTAGTGGAGCTATGGAGATAAAAACCTCCTCTTCTGTGATCTGGTTTCTGTGCTCACTGTTTTGGTGGACACCATTGCTACTACCACCAAATTAATTGCTACTACCACCGGATCTTCTCTTTCTTATTTTGGGCTTTCCAATTGCATTTGAGGTTGTGATGACCTGCTCTAAATATTTAATTCCACTGATTTCTGTGACACATATTCCATAGTTCTATTACATTTCTCTGTCCATTTATTTAGTGAGTTTCATTATACATGTTCTTCTAAACTGATCTTATCCATTCCCACAGTATAGACTATTACCCACATAATGATTCCTAATTATTCATTTCCAACACAGGCTTCTCCTTCAAGGTGTAGACTCACATACTTGATAACCAATGGCACTTTTTTAAAAAGATAGCTTTATTGAGATGAAACTCACATACCATACAATTCACTCACTGAAAGTGTACAACTGAAGGGCTTTTAGTACATTCACAGAAATGTGCAATCACCACCATCAGTTAATTTTCAACCATTTTTATCTCCTTGAAAAGATACTCAGTACACATTAGCTATCACCCCCTAATCTTCCCACCCTCTCTAGTCCTAAGAAACCATTAATCTACTTTGTCTCTATAGATTTCCCTATTCTAGACTTTTCTATGAATGGAATCCTATATAGTCTTTTGTGACTGGCTTCTTTCACTTAGCATAGTTTTCTTTCTTTTTGGTAAAGAATTATAAATTCATTGGATCATCTAGAAATCAGATGGGCTGAGCACCAAAATGGCAGCAGCAGGCCAGAACGACCGGTGGGCAGGAGGCCCGGTGTAGACAGTCCACTGAAGAGTGGGTGAGGCAGTTTACTGGAGACTGAAAGCCGTTAATCATGTCTTGTGAAACAGGTAATGAGAATAATAGGAACACCACCGGGAGGGCAAGAGCCTCAGGGGAGTGCAGGGGAGAGGTAGAGAATGTGCCTAACACTCCAGCCTCTTATTTATTTTCCTGTAAGCTGAAGGTCTGTTTAACATTTTCCACCTCAAGGATTTTTGGCACTGAATTCGTTCAAAGAAAAGGGGGCATCAGGTCCCTTCTATAGCTGCTTCCTGCTGGAAGCCAAAAATCCTTGCTCTCTGTCAGAGGGACGATGAAGCCTGAGCACAAAAGGAGGTTGTGATAGTGTCTAGGGTTGGTATTTCCTGAATACAAGTAGGGCTTGTTAACCTGGTAGAAAAAAAAATTGTTTATAAATTTCAGTATTATTGGGGCAAAAGCTAGAACAACAAGAATTATGACAAATGGTCTGGTGTAAGGAAAGAGACATCAGTTTGGAGGGTTGTAGCCAAATACTTAAGAAAACTAGGAAAAGAACTCAGGTCATAGCCAGCCCATGGACTGAAGGGTCCCAGGTTCAATTCTAGTCTAGGGCACGTACCTCACCTCAGTTGGAGTCTCAATCCCTGGCCCCAGGTCAGGGCGTGTGTGGGAGGCAACCAATCAATGTGTCTCTCTCACATCGATGTCTCTCTCCCACTCTAAAAATCAATAAAAAAAAATATCTTTGGATGAGGATTAACAACAACAACAACAACAACAAAATTTAGGATTTAGTTTAGTTTAGTTCATGGGTGAAAAATAAGACTTTGAAGATAATGAACTGAACTAGAGTTTAACATCCAAAACTGCATTTGAGAATGCTTTTGGTGGCACCCAGAGTCCAGGCACATCTTTTTCAGACATGACATACTTAGTAAGAATTGCCAAATTCTGGAGGGATCAGGTAGGGAGAAAAATATAAAAGCTTCCATATTGCTTATGAAGGTATAATTTACCAAATTGTTCCAAAATGAGGTTAATTCTCTTAACTTCATTTGTCCTTGGGTGTGGTCAACAAATGGGATAATTGCATTTCTGCTATCTGTCTTATTGAATAGATTGATTTAAGCTATTTACCCTCTGGCTGGGGAGGAACAGTGCAAATCATTTACTTTTAAGTGTCCTTGGTTTAGGGAAAATAGGATTTACTAGATGGCTGCAGACTACTCAGCAACTAGATTTTCTAGTTGCAAAATGCTGTTTAACTATCTCAGTTTCCCTATTTTGCTTGTCCTGGCTTACAACTTTCACAAACTTTTTTCTTTATTTTTAAAAAATATATTTTTATTGATTTCAGAGAGGGAGAGAGAGAGAGAGATAAAAACATAAATGATAAGACAGAATTATTGATTGGCTGCCTCTTGTACACCCCACACCAGGAATCAAGCCCACAACCCAGTATACGCCCTGACCGGGAATTGAACCATGACCTCCTGGTTCACAGGTCGACACTGAACCACTGAGCCACACTTTAGAATTCACTTTCTTTTTTCCTTCGAAATGCATCTCCATTCCTCATGCCTTCTGTTACTAAAACCATACAATTTTTCCAATTTAATTAGAATTCTGAACTCTTAGAAACCTTAATTTTCCAATGATAAACAAAGAGTAAACAACCAGCATTTCTTAGATTGACGTTTATGAACACTCTAAATTTCAAAGAACACATCTTCAACAAAGCACAAGACATTACATTAACAGTTCCAAATCTACTTTACAGATTTTCTGTGACAAAAGCTAAAATCAGGTGAACTTAGAATTTTTTGAAATATGTAGATGTTTATCATTTAACCCAGCAATGGTCCAAAGTTTTTAAGTTGCCAAAGACTGGAAATTATGTACAGGCATATGAGGTTGGAGAAAGGTGGAAGAGAGGTGGGGAACAGCCTGTTCTAGGGCTACAGTTTCCAGGCCTCCTGGATTTAAAACAGCAACATTTTCCCTTAGAGCAGCGGTTCTCAACCTGTGGGTCTCGACCCCTTTGGGGGTCGAACGACCCTTTCACAGGGGTCGCCTAAGACCATCGGAAAACACATATATAATTACATATTGTTTTTGTGATTAATCACTATACTTTAGTTATGTTCAACTTATAACAATGAAATTGGGGGTCACCACAACATGAGGAACTATATTAAAGGGTCGCGGCATTAGGAAGGTTGAGAACCACTGCCTTAGAGATTAACATGCTAAAGGGTTATACTGAGTTTTGCTTCTGATAATAGCAGGACTATTAAGCATTTGCAGTTTTGTTTACTTTTTTTAATTCTCACCTGAGGATATGTTTCCATTGGTTTTTAGGAAGAGTAGAAGAGAAAGGGAAAGACAGAGAAACATGGATGTGAGAGAAACACATTGATTGGTTGCCTCCTGCACAAGCCCGGACCAAGGCCCAGGCCGGGGAGGAGCCTGCAATCGAAATACATGTCCTTGATCAGAATTGAACCCGGGACCTTTTGGTCTGCAGGCCTAAGCTTTATCCACTGAGCCAAACTGGTTAGGGAACCATTTGCAGTTTTGCTGTAAAGAAAGTTGTTCTTTAGCAAGAATGTAGGGGAGAGAAGACAAAATCAGGGGTTTCTCGTGGTTTTAGGGGCCTGGAGGTGGAAAGGAAGAGGGAGGCTTTAGAGCTGGGGGTGGGTGTCTGGGGGAGTAAGGCCAAGGCTGAAAAGAACAGTCAAGGGAACTTTGGGTGATAGAGGTGCACAATTTAGAGAGAATATCCCTCCCTAGGATGGGGGGTGGAAGGGAGCTTTGAGTGGAGAAGTAGGATTTGATAAGTAGAGCAGGTGTGACACAGAGGACGACTATGGAGTATGAAAAAGACCTGGACGTAGGGGATCTCTGACCATTTCCCATTGCGGTGAAAGGAACTAAGTCCCGAAGAATATTAAAATTGAACCATCAAATGTTCCATTCTCAGGCCACGGTGAATCATTGTCTAATTTATACTGTGGCCAGGCAGCATCACAATAGAAGAGAAGGCACTTTGGCTGGACCTCCGTGGAAAGGCCGAGGTTAAGATCCCAGAGGAGTGTTTTCGGGGGAGGGGGGGGCGGGGATGGAAAAAGAATTATTCATGGTGTAAATTAGGAAAGGCGGTAAGAGGAAGACAGTTGGATCTGTGTGGCAGGCGTCCCGACAACGAAGACTGTGGGACCTGGTCCCGGCACTGAGGCTGGACAGGAGAGGATTTCTGACCTTTGTTTGAGATAGAAAACGGCAAATCAGAAATCCTGAAGGGGGATCTAATTGTTACTTGCAGAAGATGAAACGAGCTGGTGTTGAGTGCAGGGTCAGCAATGGGAAGGAGAGGTTCCCGATCGATCAATCAATAGGGGCATCCTCCTTGGCTGGTTTGTGAGGGCCCGTAAGGGAGAGAGGCCTAATTGGGGTCGACCTTGTCACCAGAGTAGGTAGGATTTGGAGGGAAGCCCAGGTAGAGCTGCCGCTGTCTACCGCTCTCCAAGTAACAGACTCAGGGTGACTGAAGCTGGAACAATGGCTCCCCTTCCCCTTGGAAACCTCCTGGGTTTTGGCACCAATGTTAGGGTCACCAATGGAGGTAGGCACAAAGCTGAAAGTGGTAAAAAAATTAAAATTTACTAGAACATCTGGAAACCAGATAGGCTGAGCCCAAAAATGGCACCAGCAGGCTTACCATAGTTTTCAAGGTTCACCCATATTGTAGTATGTATCAGTACTTCATTCCTTTTTGTTTTTATTAATTCTCAACAAAGGATATTTTTCCATTGATTTTTAGAGAGAGTGGAAGAGAGGGAGGGAAGAGAGAGAAAAAGAGAGAGAGAGGGAAGGAGGGAAAGCATCCATGTGAGAGGGACACATTGACTGGTTGCCTCCCACATGTGCCTGAATCAGTACTTCATTCCTTTTTGTTTTTATTAATTCTCAACAAAGGGTATTTTTCCATTGATTTTTAGAGAGAGTGGAAGAGAGGGAGGGAAGGAAGAGAGAGAAAAAGAGAGAGAGAGGGAGGGAGGGAAAGCATCCATGTGAGAGGGACACATTTACTGGTTGCCTCCCACATGTGCCTGTACCCGGGGCCAGAGACAGAACCTGCAACCTAGAACTGGCAACCCTTTGGTTTGTGGGCCAACCCCTGAACACACCGGCCAGAGCTCATTTCTTTTTTAATATGTTTTTTATTGACTTCAGAGAGGAAGGGAGAGGGAGAGATAGATAGAAACATCAATGATGAGAGAGAATCATTGATCAGCTGCCTTCTGCACTCCCCCTACTGGGGACCAAGCTCACAACCTGTGCATGTGCCCTTGACCAGAATTGAATCTGGGACCCTTCAGTCCGAAGGCCGATGCTCTATCCACTGACCCAAACCAGCTAGGGCTCATTCCTTTTTAATAACCAAACTAGAGGCTCGGTGCACGAAATTCGAGCATGGGTAGGGTCCTTAGGCCTGGGCGGCGATCAGGGCCGATCTATGGGGTGACTGGCGGGGCAATAGGGGGACACCTACTGGCACCCGCCTTGGCTGGCCTGGGGCCTGCATGCAGCTCCTGTGTTGAGCATCTGCCCCCTGGTGGCTAGTGTGTGTCATAGCAACCGGTTGTTCCACTGTTCAGTCGATTTGCATATTAAGCTTTTATTATATAGGGCTAGAGGCCCGATGCACAAAGATTCGTGCAAGAATGGGCCTTCCTTCCCCTGGCTGCTGGCACTGCCTTTGCTCTGTCCAGAGCCGCCTTTCTGCCTTCGCTCCAGCTCAGAGTCGCTTTCTGCCTTCATTCCGGTCTGGAGCTGCCTTTCCGCCTTCCCACGCTGCCCAGAGGCCTGGAGCAGCTGGGGCGGAGCGGAACGCAAGCATCCCACCCCGCCCCCGGCCGCTGGGCACCTGCGTATGCAAATTAACTCGCCATCTTTGTTGGGTTAATTTGCATACTCACGCCTGATTGGCTGGTGGGCGTTGCAAAGGTACAGTCAATTTGAATCCTCTTTTATTAGTATAGATATTCCATTGAATGGATATACCATATTTTGTTTCTCCATTTGTCTGTTGATAAACATTTGGGTTGTTTCTACCTTTTGGCTCTTATGAATGCTGGTATAAACATGCATGTTCATGTTTCTGTGTGGACATGTTTCATTTCATTTCTCTTGGGTATATTCCCAGGAATGGAATTGCTGGGTCATGATTAACTGTTTTTAGTCATCTGAGGTATTGACAGTCTGTTTTTCAAAGCCGTCATATCATTTTACAGTTCACACCAGCAATGTATGAGGGTTCCAATTCTCCCCATCCTTGCTAATACTTGATATCTGACTTTTTAGTTCTAGACATCCTAGTGGGTCTGAAGTGGTTGTCGTTGTGGTTTTGATTTTCAATACCCTGATGACTAGCAATGTCAAGCTTCTCTTCATGTGTTTATTGAACATTTCTATCTTCTTTGGAGAAATGCCTACCAGCTCCTTTGCTTTTTTTGTCGGGTTATTTGTCTTTTTTTGCATACAAGGCCTTTGGTTGATTGCCTCCCACCCACCTACCCTCCCCTGCCTTCTCTCTTAATTAATGAGTTGTAAATTTTTTATATATTCTGGATACAAGTCCTTTTTCAGATAGAATTTGCAAATGTTTTCTCCCATTCTGTGGGTTGTCCTTTCACTTTTTTATGGTGTCCTTTGAAGGACAAAACTTTTTAATTTTGATGAGGTCCAATTTTTTCTCTTGTTGCTCATGCTTTTGATGTAATATTTAAGAACCCTTAGTCAAATCCAAAGTTATGAAGGTTTTACCCCTGTTTTCTTCTAAGGGCTTTATGGTTTTATTACTTTTAGGCCTTTGATCTATTTTGAGTTAATTTTTGTGTATGGTGCAAGGGAAGGACTGAACTCATTCCTTTGCATGGTTCTATATCCAGTTGCCCCAGAACCATTTGTTGATGGTTCTTTGCCCAATGGATGGTTTTGACACCCTTGTCAAAAATTATTTCACTATAGATGTATGGGGCTTTATCTGGGCTCTTAATTCTATTCCATTGGTATCTATGTCTATTCTTACACCAGTACCACACTGTTTTGATTACCATTGCTGTGTAGTGAGGTATTTTATTTTATTGTTGATTCTATTACAGATGTCCCCCTTTTCTCCCCTTGGCCCCCTCCACCCAGCCCCCACGCCTGAGGGAGTGAGTTTTGAAACTAGAAAGTGTGAGTCTTCCTTCTTTACTTCTTTTCCAGGACTGTTTTCTTGTTGTGATTCCATATGAATTTTAGAATTAGCTACTCAATTTCCACAAAGAAGTCAGCTGGGATTCTGATAGGGATTGCATCAAATCTGGAGATTGTTTAGGGAATACTGCCATTTTAACAATGTTAAGGCTTTTGCTCCATAAACATGAGATTTTTTTTTACATTTTAGGTTTTTCCCTCTTTCAAAAAAGTTTTGTAGTTTTCACATTATCATTCTGCACATCTTTTGTTAAATTTATTCCTAAGTATTCTCTTTCCTTGTTTTCTTTTGATGCTATTGTGACTAGAATTGTTTTCCTTTTTTTTTCTTTCTGGGAGGAGGGGGGGCGGAGAGGGGGAGGAGATAGAATTGTTTTCTTAATTTCATTTTTGGATTATCCACTGCAAATGTATAGAAATTTGATTGATTTTTGTATATTGATCTTATGTCCTGCAATTCTGCTGAGCTCATTGTTTTTGTGCCTTTCTGTAATCCTCACCTGAGGATATTTTTTCCAGTGATTTTTTCGAGAGAGTGGAAGGGTGGAAGGAGAGGGAGAGAAACATTGGTGAGAGAGACAAATGGATTGGTTGCCTCCTGTACCCACCCCTGTTGTGGCTAGAGAACTTGCAACCAAGGTACACTGGATGGGGCTGCTGAGAAGTAGTAGTCCACATTTGGTTTGCCCTAACATATCAAGCCAACCCATCCATGAACCAGATCTGGATGTGTTTCCTCCTCAGTCAGATGGTTGAAGAATTCTTATGCTGCCCTAAGTATGAACTAAGAGAAAGGTATCAGTGCAATAAATGTATGTAATATGGAGATCTGGGAACGCTTGTTCAATTTAACTTACTTGTGCCACTAAGTTTGCTTGGACTTCTCTCTCAACTGTAATTTCCACCGTAAGATGGATTGCTATTGTATCCACCCAATCTTATGGCTTGGCAGGACAACCAGCTGGTTGGTTATATGGGTAACTGGTCACAGCCACTTTATATTTTGTGATCAGGCACTGAGTCTCTATCAGAACCTAAAAGTATGCCAGGAGATACTTTAAAAATCCTATATAATAAAAGGCTAATATGCAAATAGACCGAACAGCAGAACCGATAACTATGACGTGTGCTGACCACCAGGGGGACATGTGCAGAACATGGCAGGTGTTGGCCACGGCAGGATGGTGGAGCGGGGCCGCCAGACCAAGGCAGAGCACCGGTCGCTGTCATCAGGGCGAGCCTCTGGTAGTTACTGAAAATTCTTTGCTCCCGCGCATCATGGTCCTGCCTGGCGCTCGCACCTGGCACCCACTGCTGGCACTAGAGCTGCCGCTCGCACCCACTGCCAGCACCGGCCCTGCTCACACCTGCAGCCAGTGCCCGGTGCTGGTCCCAATCACTCAGCGCCATCAGCAGGTGCGAGCAGCAGTTGCCGGCCCTGATCGCCCCTGAGGGCTTATCCACCTCCCCCTGCTCCTGAGGGGCAATTGGAGAAGCAGCTGGCACCGCTCGCACCCACTGTTGGCGCTGGCCCCAATCACTCCGTGGGTGGGAGTGAGGCTGCCGGCAGACAGGGGACACAGCACGGAGGATGGGCTGAGACCTGCCCCTGTGCCTACCACAGCCTCGCGGCCCAGTTCCTTTCAAGGTGCACGAATTCCTGCACTGGGCCCCTAGTGTGTGTGTGTGTGTGTGTGTAT
>NW_005353839.1:432845-480332 GCF_000412655.1 Myotis brandtii | reverse complement strand
GGGGGGTCCCTCAGCCTGGCCTGCACCCTCTCCAATCTGGGACCCCTCGGGGCTGCTGGCACCTAACCGCTCACCTGCCTGCTGGCCTGATCCCCCTAACTGCTCGCCCCTGCCATCCTGATCCTTCTAACTGCTCTCCCCTGCCTGCCTGATCGCCTCTAACCGCCTCTGCCTCAGCCCTGCCACCATGGCTTTGTCCGGAAGGTTGTCTGGAAGATGTTCAGTCTAATTAGCCTATTACCTTTTTATTAGTATAGATGTGTGTGTGTGTGTGTGTATATATATATAATTGATTTCAGAGAGGAAGGGAGAGGAAGAGATAGAAACATCAATGATGAGAGAGAATCATTGATCAGCTGCCTCCTGCACGCCCCACATTGTGCATCGAGCCCACAACCTGGGTATGTGCCCTGACTGGGAATTGTCACCTCCTGGTTAATAGGTCGATGCTCAACCACCAAGCCATAGCAGCCAGGCAGTAGATACTTTTTAAATGGTGAAACTTTATTACAAACGACATCACCTTACTCCAGAACCCTAGAGGTCTGTACTGGGACTCTCCTATTGTGGACTGCCAGAGAATCCACACATCTTTTCGTTCCTCTAGTACTGTGGAATTTTCCAGGTCATATGGTCCTATCATAGCCTGGACTCTTGCATTCCATGTACAGAATATGCTGCCTCCAGAACTCAAAGAGGTCTACTGAGACACTGTGCTTCTTTCCTGGGGTAAAAGACACAAGATGCAGCCCGGCCGGCGTGGCTCAGTGGTTGAGTGCCGGCCTATAAACCAGGAGGTCACGGTCTGATTCCTGATCAGGGCATATGCCTGGGTTGCAGGCTTGACCCCCAGTGGGGGGCATGCAGGAGGCAGCCGATCTAAGGTTCTCTTTCATCATTGATGTTTCCATCTCTCCTTTCCTTTCTGAAATAAAAAAAAAAAAAAATGTATTTTTTTAAAAAGACACATGATGCAGTAACTTATCTTTTACTTTGGAGATGTTTCAGAATGCTGGACTCAAAAACCTAATATGCAGGGCCCTAAACTTTTTGTAGGGTTTATCTCCCACTCAATAGAGTGTGTATCTCACCAAGGAATTCCTTATGACGAGATGCTACAGGAACTTAACTCATGTTTGTATTAATTAGCCTATGGTAAAATTTTTTCATTATATGGTTATTTTATTTAAAGTCACTAAACCTATCAATGTCATTAAATGCAGCCTAGAACCTAGGCAAGGTATTGTGACATTTCACTGAAGTTACTGACCTCTGCATTCTGTCCATCAACTTTTGGTCTCTCTTAATTATATAAAAATCAATATCCTTCCTGGCTGCCCATCTATCTGGTCTGTAGGACCACCCATGTTCCATTACCCAACTCTGCTTGGACCGTGCTGCCCAATGGAACTTCACCTACCCTGCCTCTGAGAATTAAATGTTGCCATTTGGCCTCTGCTATGCCAGAGTCCTATCATCCCCACTGCTTCAAGGGAAACCAAATCTTAAATAACACCCGCCTCCCATCAGCTTCTAACAGAGACAACCACTTCTAAACTTCTCAAAGATGTTGGTGACCACTTTGTTAGTGCCTTTCCTTTATAAAAATTACAGTCAGCTGGTAGGTTTTCCAGTGTAATAGACACTCATTCCTATATGCCCACTTCCTCTAAGCCTTTGGTAATTTCTCATGTGGTCTGTCATCTTGACTTCATTTACTGTGGGCCATCGTTTCTCCCAAGCTCCCCAAGCCATCTCAGCAGCTTATTATAAGTATTTCCTGGGGAACTTGCCGGGATGTTCCAGAGTCACAGGAAAGTATCCCTATTATCACAAATTCTATATGAATTTGATTCTTAATTCTGAAACGATCCAAACCACCATGAACTTCTAACATACAGAAAGGGGCGTACAAAGGGCACCTCCTTTGAAGTTTGGGAGCAGCATAAACACTTTGCATTTAGCTTAAACCCAAGCTCAAGAATCGAACCGTGACCTCCTGGCTCATAGGTCAACCACTGAGCCATGACGGCTAGGCATGGCTATTTTTAAGTAACAGAAAAGGCAGGGTAGGAAAATACTAGCTGTCCTTACAGTGACACATCTTGCTGAAGGAAAAAGTTTACTGGGGGCACCTTCACCTAGGAGAGACCTCTAGAGCTACTAAGAGACTGGGGCGGGCCCAGCGCAATGCTACTCAAAGGTGGTTCGAAGACATACTGGTCTGCGAACTTTTTTTTATACCATTCTGTGACATGATGAGTTAGATTTTGGGTGTTTAGAAACTTTTAGCATTTTGACATTGTTGTGATATTCAAGTGCATGAGCAGTGGACTTATTCTGATAAATGAGGTCTGATCAGTTTTGAGTGTTGTCAAACTTTTGTGGTGGGGAACACTGAGTGTGAATTGCACACTTGTCATGGGCAACAGGAACACATACTGGTGGTATGAAGAACTGGATATTTATAAAACAAAAAACCAGTTTGAGAGGACTGCTCCATCCTTTCCAAAGTCTTACAATAATTCCAGCTGTGTTTTTAGAACGGAGAGTCAATTTGTTCATGATCAATCAAAGTAAAAATGAAAATAAATGGCTTGAGAACAAACTAAAGCAGATGAGGGCATAGGCTTCGATTCCTGGAGTAAGCCCTGGCTGACCCAGCAAAAAGCGAGAATTTATAAAAGAAAATTGGCAGCAGAGTCGGCACACAGTTCAAGGGCCGGACTCTTTGGTCTTCCCTCTCTCCTTTCTATCCTCATCCAGCTTTTGGCTGGAGCTATAAGAAGAGAATTTTGGTCATTTAGGTCCATCAACACAAGTCTATCTACACTTTTCCCTTCTCTTGCAGAGCACAGGAGTCTCAGATTCAACCTGGGCTCTTCCACACTCTGATTCGGAACAGTAGTTAGACTTTCCCCAAAAGCCTGTGACCTCAAGAACATTTCCTTCCTTGGCAATACCATAGAACATGTGAGATCTGATGGGCTGAAAGGCTTACCCCATGGCAAGTGACTGAGACGGTGAACGTGAACCTGCTTTGGTAGTTATTTTCTGAGGGCGGAGCCAGGACAGCCAGCTGGTCTCACCAGATTATCCACCAATACATGGCAGCCAAGGTCCATAGATCCACTAGCTCCCGTAGGAGGGGAAGGTCCGCTCAAAGAAAAATAATTTAGACGACACATTAACAAAAGTAATGTGAAATGTTAAAATCAATACAAATGAAAGGACTTCCGATTGAAATACTCGGAGGAAGTGAGGAAAGGTCATTCCGTCTCCTTTGCCAAATGAGGTACAGATTGAGCTGGGGAAGGGCGGGCAGAACCCAGCCCTGCAATGTTATGTGGAACTCCTCTGCGAACATTACTCACACTCCGTGCAGAAGCTGAGGAAGACCAGAAAAAGACCTGAATGAAAAACACTCCTCACTTAAAATATTTATTAGTCTGGAAAAAGGACCCAGGCTGCATCCCAACTTTTCCCGAACCACTTCCCAAATCAAGCCACAGGACTCAAAGGAGTTGTTTCAAATAAGCCAAAATGTATCTGGGGAAGAACAGTCATTCATTCCCTAGACCTGACATTACAATTACATGTGTTTGCCGGGGGGGGGGGCGGGGGGGGGGTACAGTGAGAATGGTAGGTGGACTAGATGAGGGAGGGGAAACAGGATGGGCCCTTTTTTGTCACAGTTTGGGCTCGGAGAAGGGCTGAGATAAACCGGTATTTTTGAAAGAGGGGAGATAAAAGGAGAGGCAAAGGAAGGTCAAGGGCTGGTTCACCCTGACCACATAGCATTGTAGAAACAGGGTAGCAACTTGAGGTGCTGGAACAGGGATTTGAGGACTCAGCACCTGGAGAGAGGAGAATCCCAAGGCTTCTTTTTCAACCCCACTGTGAATAGAGGCAAAGCCTCCACTTCCTTTCCCTTCGGAGAATTCAGAAAGGTCTGCCTGAAGGCAAGAGGGCATGGTGACAGACCTGTAGCTCCAGCCCAGGCTAAGTTTCTCCCCATTCATTTCCAAAGGCCCTGCTCAAGAGAACTACTGAATAGAATACCAAGATTCTGCCCCTGCTCCCCAGGTCCAAGAAAGGGGAGTGGAGACAAGGCACAAAGACCCTGGGTACAAAGGTGAACATCAATGTGGCCAAATATAACAAGGGATGCCTTCCTTCACCTGGTAGGTAGCTGGGCCTTTGCTAGCAGCAGAAACCACAATCAAAAGGGCTCACAGAAATGGCCTGCAGAACAGGCCTTATTCCTAGAAAGTCAGGGGAAAAGCCCCAGTTGGTATGGCACCATCTTGGATGGGATGACAGAGGGCAGCGGGCAGACCACTCCCGCGACAACACTCCTGCCTCAGCTCCCAGTGGTTCTCCAGACGTTCCCCATGGCTGGCAATCAGGGAGGAAACGCGTTGTGTTTCACATGATCAGACACTGTTCGCCATTGGCACCTGGTGGGCCTGACAGATTGAGGGCATCCAGGTCAAAGTTGAGGCCAGGAGGCTGGAGAGAGATGAAGGGACTCAGATAACTGCTCATATTTCAGGTCAGAGCATCTGAAGGTCCATCCCCAGGAGCCACAATTATCACCTGAGGTGGAATCACTAAAGGCTAAAGAATTCTGGAAACCTGGACTCAGATTAAAATCTAGAAGATATACTCACCATCTCCCCAGCCAGCTCTTTTGGAGGATGGCCCAAATCCTGTAGCTGGAAAATAAGGAAAGAGGGACATCAGACAGAGAAAACCCCAGAAGCAGTTAAAAGCAAGAATCTGAGCTGTGGTCTCTCTGCTTTCTCCTGCTATCTGGCCTCTCTTGTGCTCCCTCTTTCACCTCGGTTTGGCACTGTGGCCTGGGTTCCTTCCCAGATATGTCCTCCACCCAACACCCCGCTTGACAGCACCATCGGACAGACAGCAGGAGGAGGCCTCACCTGCTGCATAAGGTCCAGCACTGTCTCAAAACGAGCCTTCTGCGTGGCCTCACTGTCGGTGGGGGTCTCTGCTTCAAACTGCTCACATATCTTGCCCATGACGCTGTGCTGTTCCTGATATTTTTCAAACTGTTCTGGAGGTAGAGACTCCCGGTGACCCTGCAACCATTCTGGATACTGAAAAAAGAAAAAAATGGGTGGGGAGGAATTAAGTGAATAATGGATAAGGAAGGGCAATAGAATATGAAGAACAATAAAGAACCAAGGAGAGGGGAAGACAAGAGAAGGAAAAGTTAAACAAGCTAGTTCAGCATGAGAAGTAGCAATGCCTCCAACCAGTCACCTGCCTATGCTAGCATTTGTCACTGGAGGATGGTAAACTTTTTCCATGAAGGGACAGACAGCAAATATTTTGGGCTTTAAGAGCCACATATGGTCTCTGTCACGTATTTTCCTTTTTGTTTGTTTTGATTTTATATCCTTTAAAAATGTGAGAGTTGGGTCCTAGCCTGTTTGGCTCAGACTAAAGAGTTCTGGGTTCACACATCCCCAGTAGGAGGTGTGCAGGAGGCAGCTGATCGATGTTCTCTCTCATCGATGTTTCTAACTCTCTATCCCTCTCTCTTCCTCTCTGTAAAAAATCAATAAAGTATATTTAAAAAAAAAAAAAAAAAGAGTTCTGGGTTCAATTCCAGTCAAGGGAACGTACCTCGGTTGTAGACTCGATCCCCAGCCCTGGTTAGGGTGTGTGTGTGAGGCAACCAATCAATGTGTCTCCCTCACAACGATGTTTCTCTGTCTCTCCCTCTCCCTTTCACTCTCTCTAAAAATCAAAATATCAATGGAAAAATATCCTTGAGTGAGGATTAACACACACACACACAAACACACAAAATTAAAAATGACAAAACAAAAAGAAGAAAGCTCGCCCTAGCTTTCTCTTTTGCTTCATTCTAAAAGCAATAAATTTTCTTTTAAGTGTGTTTTTAACCCTGGCTGGTGTGGCTCAGTTGGTTGAGCATCAACCCAGGCACCAAGAGGTGTCTGGTTAGACTCCCAATCAGGGCTCATGCCTGAGTTGCAGGTTTGATTCCTGGTAGAGGGAACAAGGCAACTGACCAATATTTCTCTCTCACATCTATGTTCCTCTCTCTCGTTCTCCCTCCTATCTCTCTCCCTCTCTGAAATTAATAAAAATATTTTGTAAAAAAAGAAGAAAGCCCTTTAAGGGCTGTTAACATTAAAAAAAAAAAAAAAAAGTAAAAGTTGGATGTGGCCACCCAGACCTTAGTTTGCACTATTCATTTCACACTTGATCATATGTTCCTCTATGCAACTGAAAAGCTTCTATTCCTGTATTTTATTTCTTTAATAAAACTATATACTCGTTCATGGCAGCGACCACCATTTACACTGCTCTTAAGTTGTTTTTAGCAAAAAGCCAGTAAATCCTCAGTGAAACACTATTAGAGAACTGAACACAGAGATGAAATAAGGGGTTGCTCAGACAACTAAAGAATATTAAACCATTTTATAGTAAACTAGAGGATTTCCCTTTCTCCCTTAAATATCCTCAGTGTGGTAAAGCTTTATTCTCTTAGAGACACAACTCTCCAACTCTCCCCAATCCAAATAAACAAACATTGGAGAAAGAAACAGATGGGAGTTATATACCCGAGTTTCTCTATCTTTGCAGGCTCTAAGCAGACAAAGTAGCCACAGGAGTTGATACATCGGGGAACAAGGAGGACAAGCAGAAATAGTTCACAAACCTTTTCTGTGATCTCCTTCAGTGATGGGTACAGCACATCCTTGGACAGTAGGTTCTGCATGATACTCTGCATGATGGGGAGGATGTTTCCTTCAGCATCCCCTTCATCCATGCCCAGTCCTTCCATGGCCTTGGTCAGCTCCTCTTCTGACATGCCTGAGTTCTAGAAAGGACAGGAGAGAGGTGAGCAAGTACACTGCCTTCTTGGGATGCTTCCTACCCTTTCAGGTGGGAAAGAACTATTTAAACTTGACTGTAGCAAAACAGTGAGGCAGGGACAGACTGGAGATGATACCCAAGAGTCTGTCTTTGAGACTCTGCTGGTGAAGTGTCTGAGAATGGGCCCCTTGTGGTCCCCTCCCTCCTCCCCCTCACCTGCAGATCAGTAGCATTTTTGGCCAGTCCACTTAGTGTCTCCTTTAGGCAAGAAGTGAATTCTTGTTGGGAAGTTACATCACTACCTAGGAGAGATCAAAAGAGCCATGGTCATTTACAATTTTAACTGTTTGCTTACCTAGACTGACCCGGTTACCAGCTTGGATATGGAGCATTTAGTTGTGAGTCACTAGCACTACCAAATTTTAGGATGCTCTATGGTTATCTTCATAGTCATTTTCACAAATCGACATACTTTGTGCTCCATGATGACACTCAGGATAACACTACCCCTTTGAATCGATCAGTTTCCAATAAAACTTCCCATTACGTTCCACCTATCATACCCCTTTCATCAGCAGGATTCCCTCCCTCCTCCCATCTCCCTCTCCACCCCATGGCAGTGGTATCATGATTGCTACCAACTTCATTAAGAATTCTGGTGGTCTCAAGCAAGGATGATGTAAGAGGTTTGTTCAGGTATTTCCAGTTGTCTGGGCCCCGCCTCACCCACTCTTCCAGCAGCCTCCGAGAGCTTTTGGAACTGCTCCACCAGGTGGGGCTCTTCCTCAGCCAACTCCTTCATTGCCTTCTCGAACTCGGCAGTGGCTTGGGAAGCCAGCTCACTGTCGAATAGTTCCTGGAAAAACTTCTCTTGGGAGGCGAAGAGGGCATCCTGCGGGGGAAGAGTGGCCAAATGCATCTCTTGGCACTACCTTGCACCTGACCTCTGACAAAAGTCACAGGCAGAGGCTCTGGGAAACACAGTGCCTCCCTCCTACCCATTCCTATTGGACATTCTAACCACCTCTCTTAAGGAGGACAGCAAGAAAGGCATCTGGCCTCAGAGGGAAAGGTATGGAGTGGCGTTCCCAAATCAATCATGTAAATGTCCTCTTTTCTCAAAGAATTTCCTTGAGATCCACTCCACCTCAAGCCCCTGTTTCACAAGGACCGAGGCCTGCAAGGGCACTCAGCAATGTGAGGTCAAGGCACCCTCCTCCCACTCCCCTCTGGCCCACAGGGACCTGCCCCACCGCTGCTCAGAGCTGCATACTATCTCCCCTCCATCCCCCCCCACCCCGCCCCCAAACAGGTGGAATTTATACTTTGGCAGTGTCTCCTGGCGATCTCTTCTGGGGCCCTGAAGCATCAGGGGCCGTGGTGGTAGGAGGGGGTGCTGGGGAGGGTCTGGCCTTATCGAAATCATCAAGAGCACCTTCAGAGACAAGAGACATCGTATGTGTGTTGGGGATGGGTGAGAATAGAAGGCTGGGCAAAGCACTGAGAGAACAATCTTTCAAACTGCCAACTTCCCTACATGCTTCTTTTTTTTTGAGTCTCCTTATTCTGGCCCACTCCTAAGCAAGCCTTCCCATTACCTAATTTATTGCAATCAGAGGGGAAAACACCTTCAAGTAGAACAGGCATCTCTCTCAGAACCAGGAGGAGTGTTACACAGAAATTCTGCAGAAACACCTCTACCTACAGCGCCTTCC
Source organism: Myotis brandtii (assembly GCF_000412655.1). Taxonomy (NCBI): domain Eukaryota; kingdom Metazoa; phylum Chordata; class Mammalia; order Chiroptera; family Vespertilionidae; genus Myotis; species Myotis brandtii. The sequence goes on along the minus strand of NW_005353839.1, from coordinate 471,744 downwards.
CTGCAAACCCTACACATACATCCAACAGGAGCAGAGAACACAATACCCTCAACCCCCTGCACTCGCGCCGGAGCCCGAAAGGAACTCACCTTTGGCAGGAAAGCAGAAGCCACCCTCCGTCCCACCCACCTTCCCATGGGTCCTGGTACCAGTACACACTGGACTCCAGGGAAGGGCATCCAACCCTCTCACCCTCCAACCTGGCCCTCCCTGGGCAGAGCTCCGGGACTCCTCTGGCCCCGTCTCTGCAGATGGCCGTGCGCCAAGTCACACAGAGTCACTTGGCACTCGCCACCGTTTGTTCATCCTTCCGCCTGTGGCTGACTGGGCAAGACAAGAACATTCACCTCTGCCCTGAAAAGCCTGTGCCCTCGCTGCCAGTCTGCGTGCCAGGCCTAGGGGGAGAGCCCCGGCCCACTCCGGGCAACACCGAGAGCATGGAGGACACGGCTAAGGAAGGATTGGGGGGTGACCTGTCTCTCCCTGAGACCTTCTCATTCTCGGTTTTTCAAAATAATAGGAAAGGAGTCGGCTCCAGCTCTGCCAGGAGGAGGGAACGGGACGGGGCCCGGGGAGAGAGGTGGAAGCCTGGAGGAGGGGCGGGCCCGCCGGGGGTGGCGAGTTGGGGAGCCACCGTGAGCGTCTGCGAGCAGCCCCCGGGGATCCGGAGAACCGACCAATGCCAAGTAGGGGCTTGGGGTCCAGAAACGCCGTCCGCCGGACTACCGTGTCCGCTCCGGCAGAGAGACCAACGGCCAGGGTCCTCGGGGGACTCCCAGCTCCCGCTGCCGGGGAAGGGGGCCAGGAGATGCTCCTCCGAGTCGTAGTCAGACCCGCCGCCCACCCCCGTCCGATCCCGGGACGGCCTCCCCGCTCCGCCCCAGCAGCTCGGGTTCACTCAACGCCCCGAGCGGGTCCTCACGCCGCCGCCGCGCGTCTCTCCGTTGCGGGCTTACTTTCCAGAAGCTCCTCCAACTCCCGGTCCGCGTCGGCCGCGACCCCACAGTCCCCCTCCGCTGCGGCCATCTTGCTGCCTCCGCTGCACCGTAGGGGGCGGGACTCCGCACCTCGCGCCCCACCCCTTCCGCCCCTGCGACCAATGGAAAGGCGGGCCAGGGCAGAGTCGTCATTTTTAAAGGGACAGCAAGGTGTGGGGGTTTGTTTTTCTTTTCTTCAAACCATTTAACTAACAGAGGGGAACTTACTGGGAACTTTTGCTAGGTTTCTTACTGGCCTGCACACTTTCTGACATACTATGTATTTTACCTATTTATATTGTTTATATTGTCCTCCCTTCCCCTTCGCCTAGGCCTCTCCCTCTGGAATTTCAGCGCCGTGATGGCAAGGATTTTACTCCTGTCTTCACTGCTGTATTCTCACTCCTAGGCGGGGGCCTAACACTTAGTTGTCTCTCCCAGACCCTTATGGGGACCATCTTTATGCGGAATCAAATGGGCATCTCTTGTTTCCTAGTCTCCATGAGAACTGTTACACTAAGGCCTGGGACTTAGTTAGAACTCAATGTTGGTTGAATCAATTCAGGCAGGAAAAATTGCTGGGGTCCAGCCCCAGCAGGTCCAGGGGTTCCCAAAGGTGTGGACGGAGTCGGCGAAGAAGGAATGACATGGAGACAGTGTTCAGATGATCAGCATTGCCAGGTTCTCCTTTTATTGTCCTGTTACATCTGTATTTATACCATTTGATCCTATAAGCATGCCTCTATAATCACATCATGGTATGTTTTGGGTAACCTTCTACAGTTCCTTGTTTCATTTCCAGTTTCTTACCTGACCTTTGCCAAAAATCCTGTCTCTATCTAGTTCTGTTGATTTTAATCTTGTCTAGGTTAATCTCTGCGTTTCATTATATGCGCTATTCCAAGGTCACTGCTCTACTGATAAGCTACAAGGAAGTCACTGAAGGAGATTATCCTACCCAGTAAAGGTTATGTCCTCCCAGCCCCGCTGCTTGCCTTCCCTGGGACTGCCCTGTGTCAAAGGGTCTCAAGGGGTATAGGCTTTGGTGCTTTCCCTGGTGGGCAGACCCCTGGGGATGTGGGCCCAACAAGTCCCAAATTTATTGCCAACAGTCTTAGTCCAAGTTCTTCATAAGTAGTACATGGTATTTCTGTAACACTAGGGGGTCTTACTAATTCATTCCCTTCCTTAGTCCTGTTAATTCCTAACTCCAGGGAAACATCCTCACCTGGGGAAACCTTTCTCGGGGAGGTGGTCCTGGTTAAAACACATAGCGCTAAGAGGGGGGGGAGCAAATATATGCCATATACACCAGGTCCCTTGAAACATAAGCTGTGCAGATGTTTCTTCCCTGCAGCGACTGTGTCAAGCAGCAAGGGTGGACCGGCTTCCGGCAAATTCCCCCCTATTTATTTTTTAAATGACAGCGCGTGTAAATCAGCGGCCACCTCTCAGATTGGGTTGTTTAAGACTCGGAAGAAGACTTGTTTGTGACTTTGCCAACAGGTCATTCCCAGGCTTAACCCTATATCGGCTCCCCACAAAAAATATTACCCTGGGACCTTGAACTGAGCAAGAGAGCAATTTGGATGTAGTAGTAATAGTCCTGCCTTCCCTGACCATCTCCTCTTCTCTGTGCAGAACCCAACAGCCAATGGAGGGAATTTGGGGAGGCTCACATAGAGACACTCTAGACAACCCCTCCTCCTCTGGATTGTTCTATTCAGATCCATCAGAACACACAAACTGCCCAAGATACAAATCTATTTTAGCACTTAGAGGGCACCTACTGTTGAAGACCCTGAACAGTGGAAGAGATAAATCAGGACCAGCTGTAAAGGAGCTGACTGGGGATTAGGCTGGAGGTAGTACTAGACATACACACAGTAAGAACAGCACAAGGTCTTAAAAGAGGTCAGGATAAAGTGCTATAAAGTTTAAAAAAGGAAAAATCACATTAAAATGAAAAGTCATTTCATGGTTTTTATCGGTAGCTTCTCAAACACACCTGAATACTATTTCAAAGCACCATATCTGGTACATCCTTTTTCCTTTACAAACAGGGCACAGACTTATAAAATCACACCTGTGCACAACTTACTGTATTCTTCCAAGCACAGGTGGGAGACATTCTGAACTAAATTCTAGTCCTAACTCTCACTAAATCACTTTAAAACCCTTGCCACTCCAGACCTCAGACTACAAATATGTAATAATAAAGTTGGGACAGTTAGGTTCCTTTTCAATTATAATCTTCTCTAATCAAGTCCTCTGATTAACCTAGTTCTCCCCAACACCTGAAACAATTACAGACATTCTCATTCAATTCCAAACTGCTTACGTGTGTATCTCTAATATGACTATAGTCATATCAAGCACATGATTAAAAAATAATAGGCATTTCTATTGGCTTTTCATTAATGTGGTAATATAAGCATGTTAATAAGAAAAATACTAGATGGTAATTGAGAAAATTATGATGGAGTTGAAAACAAGCATGGATCTTCTTTTGCATTCTTAAACTTGCTTCTGCTTTTCTGTTTTACTACTGATACTACTACACCTCATCTCAGTATTTACTCACCTCTTTCCTTTCTAATGTATAGTGAACAATGTTGTGAAACAGTAATTCACAGCATTTTTTTTTTATAGCACTCTAGATTAAGGACATAATAGCTCTCCACTGTTTTTGACCTATTTCAAATTCTTGCCTGGTATTCACAATTTCACATTTATCCATTTTGTTTCCCCAATTCCATAAGCTTCAAGAAACATGGAAGGGGGCGTGCAGGAGGCAGCTGATCAATGATTCTCTCTCATCAATGATGTTTCTCTCTCTCCCTCTCCCTTCCTCTCTAAAATCAATAAAAAATTTAAAAAAAAGAAACATGGATAACTCACTTTTTTTTATATCCCTGAGTTCAGAATAACGCATATGTTTATATGCAGTTAATTTTGTACTTTAATTTTTAAAGTTACAGAAGTCTTTTTGGCCAAAATTTATTACCAACTTGCATATATTTACAGAAAGCATGGTTATAACTTGAGAAAGTGTTACCAAAATAAGGCAGGCTTAGTTTGGGGATACTTTAAGAAAGCAACTCTTAAAGCTAAAAAAATGTAGAGGACTATGCTCTTTTTTAAAAGACAATTTTTAAAAGATATGCTTTTATTGATTTTAGAGAGGTAGGGAGAGGGAGAGATAGAAATATTGATGAGAGAGAAACATTGATCGGTTGCCTCCTGCATGCCCCCCAGTGGGGATCGAGCCCCCAACCTGGGCATGTGCCCTGATCAGGAATTGAACCCTTGACCTCCTGGTGAACAGAATGACACTCAATTCACTGAGCCACACCAGCTGGGCAAAAAGATATATATTTTAATCAAAGACACAGCATGTTATTCTACTCAGTCTTAGCACATAGCAAGCAAAATACTATATCAGCACTGTAATCATCCTAATTTAATGTATTTATCTCTAATTAATCTTACATATGTATATTACATGTAAAACATCTCGAACAGTGAGACATGATAGATGCTCAATAAATAATGGCTGTAATTAACAACAGACGAAAGGTTGCAGTCAATAATGGAACAGGGGAGCTATTTGCTTTCCACCATTCTCACAGCAGTTTAATAATCCTATGAAAAATGTGTGCTTAGTTTTAAACAATGGGTATTTACTATTTTTGTATTCAACCTAGTTCTCTTTCCTTATATAAAGTAATTATATAAGGAATGCTATGCTTTGGTGGGCAGCTGCATGGAGTAAGTAGGAACATGAAAGTGTGCAGGAAACAAATGGCAAGCCACAAAACTCTCGCAGTAATTTACTTTATTTAGTGTGAGAAACAACAAATAAGAACAATGATTATAAAAGACAAATCAATAAAAAGTGACGTGCATTTTTGGAAAACCAGACAGTTTCTTTTCAGACTTTAAATTTCTGGGCACAGAGAGGGTACCTGCCTGGATGGCTTAGTTTGCTGTGACGGAGTAGAAGATGCATTCTTATTTATTACATCTCACTCCTTTCTAACAAGAAGGATACAAAGGTAGTAGGGAAGAAAAGGATTAACACTGAAGGAATTTACTAAACAAATGTTCACCTTTGCATTTTCATTTGTTTCTTGAAAGAGCTAAGCTGGGAAAGCAAGTCCAACTGTGACCACAAGTGTACGATTGAGAGAATGAAAGGTCCTCAGAGGCAAAACATAAAAAAGTCAAGCTTAGACATTTATTAGCCCTAGAACAAGAGAAAAGAACACTTGATTTTAGGGCAGGGAAAGGTAAATGACAATTTGAAAGGTAGTTAAGGAACAGGTTAGGACATAAAGACTAATTCTTGGGGTTGGGTGGAGGCTGAGGGGAATATGGTGACTGACCCTATACACACAAAGGGGGCCTTAGCGAAACTGCAGAGGACTGATCCTTAAACCAATCACATCTTTGCCAACCTCTGTCACCTGTGGAAGAGGAAACAGGAAAAAGTTAGGAGTTTGAGAGGTTGAGACGCCTGGAAAGCTTACTCCCTCCACTCTTCCACGAGCACAGTCAAGTGCTTCGTTATTGTTAGTGTAGTGACTGACAAAGAGCAGTGAGAGAAGCTCTAGCTGTATCCAGTATACTGCCTCAAGGCGGTAGGGGCAAATGCAAGAGAAAAAGGACCAATGTGCTTCTTCTCTTTCCCCTTCCCTCAATATCCTGGATGCATTTCTTGAGGACAGTACTTACTGTAGTGACTCTGCAGATTTGACCCTTGAATTCAGGGGAATAGCAGGCCCCACTGAGTGGACATTTTTCCACTGGTTTTCCACGGTAGATGGGCCGGTAAGATGCAGCACAGATGTCAAAAGGGTTGTGCATGTCATAATTAAGTTGGTAGGCATCTGTGGGGTTCTTCTCGCAGGCTGCCAGGATTTTCCGGGTCTAAGAGAGGGAAGGAATATTTTATTTAAGAGTACTAAAAGCTTCACACAACTCAAATGATCTCATCTTTATGGTTTAGTAGTTTCTTTGGGGCAGGATGAAACTGCACTGAATTCAGAATACAACCTCTGTGCAGGACATGTATGAAGGGGTAATAATGACCACTCCTGTGGTATCAGGCTTTTCCTTCTCAACATCAAAGAAGTTGCCTAGATCTAGACCCATATTCCTCTACCAAGTCTGAGAATTATCAGGGTCAGGCCTGAGTTAGAACTGGCTTCCACTACCCAAGAATGCTTTTGGAGAACACAATGGGACATATATGTGGAGGTTAGTGGTGGTGGTATTGGGAGATCTGGAGCTTAAGGTCAGGCATAGGGTTATTTTCAGGTGCAGTGGAGCTATTCTGGGTTGCCAGTCACTCTCACACTGGTGCCATGTCTGAATAAGTTATTAGTTCAGTTTCCAGGAACAAAAGGAGATACCCATGCCAGTAAGTAAAAAGAGTCAAATTTTGTGGCTGTTTTTGTTGAATATCATTCCGTGCTTTATATTAGCAGCAAATCTACTACTCCCTCCATGTAAGAGCAGACCTGGTTCTTTTATGCTCACGGACGGAGTTCCTATCTACCTGTTGAGCCACCTCTGGCTTGGGCCCAAGTTCCAACAGGCGCCGAGCAAAGGTGGCAGCTGTTTTAAAGTTCTTGAGCTTGAAGAAGAGGTTGAGGGCTGTCCGCAGCACCAGGATCATGTGCACAGGCTGCAGGTTTGAGTGGGTGAAATAGGCTGCCATCTGGTGGACAGAAAGAGGAACACATGAGAGGCTGATGCTACTGTTGAGATAGGTCACACATAGCTGGTACACATGCATTTAAAAAAACTACACAAATAAAAACAGGACTGGTAAAAAGCAGGGAAGTCTTCTGCTTCCTAGGTATGGAAGACTGATGAGATGAGGAAGAAGGGTGGAGAAATGCATTCTCTTCTCACAGAAATGGGACCAAATTTCTCTTACTCCCCAGATTGAGATCTGGGTTCAGACGTAATGGAGGAAGAAGAGAAGGAAACCTCTTTACTGCTCAGAGGGCCACAGATCCTACCTCACAGGTGCGTTTCTGCTGCTCCAGACTCTCCTTGGGCAGCTTCTTCCTTTCTATCTCCATGGACAAACCCACAATGTACTCTCGGCAAATGGTGATGAGCTGTTGGGCCTGAAGCAAGGGGCAAAGGAAGATCATGGTACAGAGGCAGGAATGTGGGGGGGCCCATGACTAGGACAAGTAGGAGGCCCCTCCTAACCTCTGCAATCTCCTGTTTATTGTCCACAACAAGGAGCGGCACACTGAGTAAGATGGAACGGAATTTTTCCACAGCCTCCTCGAACTTGCCCACTGTGGTGAGCTGGTAGCACAGTTGCAACCGTTGGATGAGGTCATTAAGTTTCAGGCCCACAGCTGGTACACCATTCTTCAGCCCTGCATCCTTCCTAAAAATGGAAAAGTAGGAAGAAGATAGACAATAATTAGGAGCCCATTGGGACTCAACTACTTTTTCTGGCAACATAATCACTGTGAAAGCAGTAACCAAACCTCATAGAGTGCCAAGCCAAAAATCTTTCCCTATCAGGAAACCCCAGCTTTGGAGAAATTGTGACTGTCCCTGAGGCTACCACCTGAAATATCTAAACCATGTTGGAACAGATAAAAGTCAGGAACAAGGGGCCTTACCAATTGCGATTAGGGTAGCCATACATGGAGGGCAGGCAGGGCAGAGCCTGATAGGTGGTACGGCCTCGGGCGTAGGTCTGCATGAAGAGTTGCTTGTAGGGGCCAAACTGAGTTACCCCCACCTGGTCATGAAGGAGCTGAAATACAGGAAGCAAGAAACATAAGGATGTTTGTCCTACCTACCACTTAAAAACCAATTACCTTGGGCAAGGTACTTAACTTCTCTGTACTCATTTCCTCATCAGTAAATTACACTTACTTATAGGACCTACCTCATTTAACAATACCTATTAAAGCATTTAGGATAGAGCCTGGCACACAGTGAATAAATGTTAGGTGTTACAGTTGTGGTGGCTGTTATCATTGCTATTGAACACATGCTTAGTGTTCAAAACATATACCTGTTCATGAAGGGATGCTTACTTCACTGATGTGAGCCAGAAAGCAGGCTATAAAATGAGTGGAAGATGGCTGGAAGGACTCACCTAGGAGATTACTAAGCCAAATGGAAAGCAGGTAAGAGGAAGGCCTTTGAGACAAGTTTCCTCAGTCAAGACCAAGGGTTTCCGTGGTAAATACATGCCTCTGCCCTTGTGGGTGGGATAATTTCCATTTGGGTAAGGTGAGTCAACCATCTCCCTGGGACTCTGGTTGAGACACACTCAACAAAAGCCAAAGTTACTTTAAGACTTACCCTCATGGCGGTTTCAAAAGATCCTGCCAGGATGTGATCAACTGGAAGCTGAGAGTTATTGCACCAGGTCTAACAAAAAAACAGAAAACCCAAGCCCAGTGAAAGCTTGTTCTTACTCTTCCCAAACTATCCTACTCTGCATCAATACTCCTGACACATCAATCAATGATCGCCGCTCAGAAACACTCATCCCCACAGGGCTGGCTCCCTGCTTACCTGAGTTGGGCTGGTTCCCTTGGTGGGGGGCACAAAGAACCCATCCTCAGCCCCACCAGCTGCAGGGGGTATATCCTATGGGAAAAACAGTGAGTGAGTCACTTTTTTCAAGCATTCTGTCCTGATAAATCTTAACAGAGCATGATACCTGGTTCCCAGTCTCTATTGGAGAGGAGGGGTTGTGGCTGTGGGAAAAGACACTCAAAATGGGAGCAGCTTTACAAGTAACAAAATGATACACCAAAGCGTGCTGACAAAAAGCCTGCTGTCTTTCCATAAGCTGCCGCAGGCACAACCCTGGTTATCTCATTCTTTCTTCTTTCAAATGGGAGACAAAGCATCAGATTAGGAGGGTTTAGACCCCCTTCCTTTTGGGGACCTCAGGACGGGGTGGTGATGGTGGGGTGGGCAATAAGGCCACTGGCTTCCACAGGGAGAAGAGCGAGAACTTTACAAGGGTAAGAATTCCACATACCAGCTCAGGCGGGAGCTCCAGATCTTCTTCTACCTCCCAGCCACCTCCTTCTTCCTGTCCCTTCCCAAGAGCGTCATCCCCCAAACTGTCTGAAGCCTCCACAAACCCATCTGTAAGGAAAGCCCAAGCTCAGAATAGATCCTGGTAGTGACAAAATCTTAGCCAAAGAAAAGCAAAATGTTGAGATCCTTATTAGTCCATGGTTTGGAACCCTGCAGGACTGCCCACAGCCCACTCCAGGGGGCGCATCTGCTCAGACCAGTCCTAGAATAGTATTCTTACCTTCATCCAGCTGCAGCTCTGCATCCTCTCCCCAGCCCTCCGTACCAACAGTGTCAATGTCAATGTCAGCAGCCAGTGCTCCTCCCTTCCCTGCAGAGGGAAAGGACAAACAGAAGCTGGTTATAGTCAGGCAGGTGTGAGGTGTGGCCTCCTCTGCAGGCAGCTGAATCCTTACAAAAGCAGGTGATAAGGTTCTGTCACCTTATTATTTTTGTTCATTATTTATAACTAGAGGCCGGTGCACAAAAAAATATATAAATTATGCTTTCAGGAGGTTTCATAGAGAGAGGGAACAGAAGAGAGGGAAACAACTGGCCTTCCAGCTACCAAAAACTGCCTCTTAATAATTTTTTTAACTTACCAACCTTTGGTAAAAACTTTAGAATTTCTTACTGAGATCTTTGCTAAGTTATCACTATAGTGTGCACAGGGCATGAGAACATAGGGTTGGTTAGAGGAGCAGAGCTGGGAGCAAAATGCCTAAGGGTCTACTTAAGCTGTAAGTCAGGAGAAATGACTTAGTAGACATATCCAAGAAGACAGGAGGAGAGTTAAGGGTGGGTGTGGTGGCACACATCTGCATATACCCACATGACAGAATTTGAGGTAGCTGAATTTATACTTTTAACATTGTACGTCATGAGTGATAAAATACTCAATGGAGAGTATTACTATATATATGGTAAAACCTAAGGAAATACACCAAAATGCTAGTAGTGGTTGTTAGAAGCATGAACTAAGACATCTCTCTTTTTCCCACCTATTTTCCAAATGTTAAGGATCTCATAACGTTTTTTAGATTTTAAAACACTGTATACCGTAACTCTGGCATCTCAGTGCTCCATGAGGTTTCATACAGAAAAAAAGGACAGATGAAAAGGAGAGGAGAGCCGATGGTACTCCCCAGGACAGTTCTCCACAAAACAAACAACCACAACAATATGAGAGCAGTGAGCACTTACCCTTGCTGGCAATGGAGCCTTCAAAGAACCCTTTGGACACAGTCAATAAGGGCCAATTGGTATCCAATGGCATGATAGGTGCAGGTGGCTGGAGCAACTTGGCATTAGGGTCAATATCTGGAATCTGAAAGGTAGAAGATTAAAAGCAAACAACTCTCAGGAATCATGTAGGGGATAGTTATAGACCCTCAGATAGGACAGTGACATTTGTAGGTTTAAAAATGCCCTGGCTGGTGTGGCTTTGTGTCGACCCATGAACCAAGAGATCACGGGTTCGATTCTTGGCCAGGGCACATGCCTGGCTTATGGGCTCAATCCCCAGTAGGGGGAGTGCAGGAGGCAGCCAATGTTTCTATCTCTTTACCCCTCCCTCTAAAAAAAAAAAAAAAGAAAGAAAGAAAGAAAAAAAAAATCAATAAAAACATATTTTAAATGTCCCAAACCCTGCGTTTCTCAGTGGTTAGAGCGTTGGTGTACACACTGGAGGATCTCGGGTTTGATTTCCGGTCAAGGACACATACCTGGGTTTCAGACTTGATCCCCGACCCTGGTTGGGGCGCGTGTGGGAAGCAACTAATCGATGTGTCTCTCACATCAATGTTTCTCTTTATTTCCCCTCCCTTCTACTCTCTCTAAAAATCAATGGAAAAAATATCCTCATTCCTTGGGTGAGGCTTAAAAAAGAACACAAACGTCCCAAGATTTCAGAGTTAATCAGACACTCATGTAAAGACTCACTGTCTCCTTCTCTGGGTCAAATGTCTCCTTCAGGCTCTCAGCTTCCTCATCTAAGCCATGGGTAGCAGCTGTGAGATAAGCCAGTGACTCTGTAGAGAAAACGGACTGTGGTTCAGGTACATCCAAGTGGATGCTGCTGTGGGTAGGCAGACTCAAAGATGCCTCCCCAGTGATCCCTGCCTCCAGGTATTCAAGTCCTTGCATTATCCCATCCCCTTAAGTGTGGGCTGGACTTATTGACTTGCTTCTAATGAATAGAACATCATGGCAGAAGTAATGAGACATCAATCCTGAGATTAGGATACAAATACTGTAACTTCCATCTTGGGTGCCCCCTCTTGTTCACTTGCTCTGAGGGAAGCCAGCTGTCGTGACTTGCACTATGGAGAAGCAGAAAAATGCCATCTCCCAGCCAATAGCCAGCGGGGACCTGAGGACTGCCCACAGCCATGTAGTGAGCGCTGGAGCGGATCCTCTCCCACATGAGCCTTGAGATGTCTGCAACCTTGGCCAACACCTTGATTACAGCCTCATGAGAGACACTAAACCATGTTGCATATGAAAACAGTCAATGTTTGTCTACTAAGTTTGGGTGCAATTTGTTACACAGCAACAGATAACACAGTTATCATCTTTAAGATCTATCATTAATGTTGATGAGAACCTGGGAATCACTGCTAACTCCTCTGTTAAACACCCTACATCCAGTCCTTCAATAAATCATGTTGATTCTACCTTTATACACTAAATCTGACCATTGCTCACCTCTTCACTGCTAGCACATTGGTCCAAACCATATCTTGTACATTTCTTGTTCCCTAACGTATCTCACATGCTAGTATAATACTTGGTATATAGTGACATTTAAAAAATATCCCTGGAATATATAAACAAAAAATAAATGAGCAAAACCTCATTGAATTGAATTAAAAGAATAAAATTCGAATGGCCTCTAACCAACTGCATTAACTAGGGTGTCTGCTCTAGGATCTTTTACAACTTCTAACTCGTCCATGACTATTAAATATGGTCCTAAGAGTGCTTGGACAGACTGAATATTCTGGCTGTGCCTCTATTTGGCTTTGAAGAAAGTCTCTGAGCGTGGTAGCAGCATACTGTCTCTTCTGAAAAACTGCCAATGAAGGCAAATCCCTCTCTACTACACCAGATAACTCGCCATGAAGAGAAAATACTTCCTACGGCCCCGAAGGAACAGGGGAGTCTGGGTGGATACTTACTCTGCCCACAGTTCTTCAGGATCCGCACCCGTTCTGACACATCACCCAGGTACAAGGCATTCTGATAATGGCCACTCATGTCCTTTCGGATCTCAGCTGTACCAAGTCAGTAACAGACACCAAGTTAGGTCTTCTCTCTTAAATTCTCTCTCTCCTCTCTAGCTTCCTCCTTCCCCCAAGGACCCCTCTTTCCATCCTTAGTTTCTGGGGCCTCACCAATCTTCATCATCTTGCGAAGTTTCTCTAAGTTGCCAGTAATAAGATAGAGGAAGGAAAGTTTGTCAAAGTTTTTGGTGCGCTGATAACACATTTCCACAATCTGGTGGTTCCCCTGTAGCAAGGCCACTTCTCCCAGCTTTTCCCAGCAGTTCTTGTCATCCAGTGCTTTGGCTGCTTCCAGAGCAATCTAAAGAATCCCCAGGGTCAGAGTTAACAGGATGGGCACTGTGGCTCCAAGCCAGGGACTACAGTCAGTGTTTGCCTCTAAATACACCTCCCAAGGAACTTTCAATCACACCTAACTTGCAGCCTAATTGTACTGAAAATCCTATCAACAAATATAACCCCTATGGAGCCATGGATAGAAGAATTACATCACATTGTCATCAGAAATTTCGTTTTTACAAAATTACTTCTTAGCAGTTGTTGATTCCATAGAGCCAAATCTTTCTTAGCTATGTTACTAGTATTTCCTACTTGCCAAGTCTGAAGATCCACAGGGGCTTCAGGAAAGACAGAAGAAATAATAAAAGAAGGAAGTTCTGCCGTAACTGGTTTGGCTCAGTGGATAGAGCGTCGGCCTGCAGACTGAAAGGTCCCAGATTCGATTCCGGTCAAGGGCATGTACCTTGGTTGCGGGCACATCCCCAGTAGGAGGTGTGCAGGAGGCAGCTGATTGATGTTTCTCTCTCATCGATGTTTCTAACTCTCTATCCCTCTCCCTTCCTCTCTGTAAAAAATCAATAAATATATTAAAAAAAAAAAAGAAGTAAGTTCTAAACTGAAAAGTCTACATTCCTAAGCCCTCTCCCCATTTAAAAATAATGCCTACTGACTCTAGGGCCCAACATTTAATGAATACTCTTTCATCTAAGCAGCCAATCAGCAAGTCAAATGTCAACAAAGTAGATTTTTCTACTCCCATGCTATCTTGCCCCTATTCTAAATTTACTGAATCCAGACTAACTGAGCATAAACAGAAGTGCTGTGGCAGAAGCAGATAGGAAAAAGTAGAAATGGGCAAATAGCAACAGAAAGATGGTTATAGCTAACAACTAAAAAAAAATAAAACCCAAATTCTATTATACTTGCTAAAGAAGCATAATAATGCCCAGAATAATGCCTTCCCAATGCCACCCTAACCCTTACCTTCTCACATTGTTATGGAGCTTATAACCACATTGTTCTCACCTCAATGTTTCCACACTCCAGTGCCAGACTAAAGCGAGTTTTCTCGTCCTTGACAAAATGCAGTGCCACTTCAGGATAGCCCTTCTTCTGGAGATAAGCAATAATAGACTGGCCTACTAGTTTGGCATTTCTTACCATGTGCAGTACCTAGACATTTGGGGCGGGGTAGGGTAGGAAATAGAGATTACTTATAGGAAAAAAGGAATGCTTCCCATCTCAATACTCCTAACATGTTTTCTTCTTTCATACCTCATCATATTTTCTGTTGATCAGGGCCAGCTTGAACTTGAACTCGGTAGGATCAATGGTGAGCACACGAGGACGACACTCCCTATCTAGGCAATATACATTGTTGCCCTTCACCCTTGTGACATAGATGGGTAAATCCAGAGTTCGAATGATCCCATAGTCCCTAAGAGGAGTTAGAGAGCACAACTTTCAGTGAGTGAGGGGGGAAATCCAGCCTATAAAGAAATGGAACAAGCCTAGACACAGCCTTTTATCTTCTCATTACCCTTTTGTCTAGTGCCATTTGCACAATGGTATAGATGGGAAGTGATTCAAAATAGAGCAGAATTAAATACCATGCTTATTTATTTTATTCTTTATTATGAAGTGGGAAAGATAGAGCAAATAGTATGATTTTTCTTCATAAACTATTTAGGAGTTAACAGACATGGCAATAGGAATCCAACCTAAAAGTTAACTGAAGTTCTGATATATAATCACTAGGCCACTATGGATAATTAATTTCTTCCTTATAAGGTATAAGAGAAAATAGAAGAGAGATAGATGTGAAGAGGTCTGACACACAAAGAAATGATAAAAAGCATAAAATATTTTAAACTGAATGAAAAGAAAACACTTACAAAATTAAAACTTACAGGTATAACTAACATAATATTTGATGGATAATTTATAATGTTAAATGCATATGCTGTATTAAAAGAAATACTAAATGCATATATTAGGAGAAAAACTAAAAATTAATAAGCCCCCATCTCAAAAAATTTTTTTTTAAAGTTAAACCAAATAATGTACTTAGAAGAAAATAATAGCCCTAGCTGGTTTTGCTCAGTGGTTAGAGCATCAGCCTGTGAACTGAAGGGTCCTGGGTTCGATTCCAGTCAAGGGCACATGCCCAGGTTACAGGCTCGATCCCCAGTAGGGGGCGTGCAGGAGGCAGCCGATCAATGATTCTTATCATTGATGTTTTTTATCTCTCTCCCTCTCCCTTCGTCTCTGAAATCAATAAAAATATGTATTTTTTAAAAAAGAAAATAATAAAGCCAAAAGTAGAAATTAAGAAATTGAAAAAATACAATAGAGAAATGTAATAAAGGCAAAAGGTGGATAAAACTGATAAAACCTCTTTGAGACTAATTAAGAAAAAAAGAGGTCTGACACACAAAGAAATGATAAAACGCATAAAATATTTTAAACTGAATGAAAAGAAAAAGTTTACAAAATTAAAACTTACAGGTATAACTAACATAATATTTGATGGATAATTTATAGTGTTAAAGATACTGAGTCCCCTATACCTCAAACCATACACAAAAATAAACTTCAGGTAGATGGACCTACCTATAAAAGACAAAACTACAAGAGAATAAAAAGAATACCTTTATGATCTTGGCGTCAATAAAGAGTTTTTAAATAGGATAAAAAGTGCAATACCCATAAAGGGTAAGATTCATAGATTCAACTGCATTAGGAACTTCTGCTCATTACTAGTAAAAGTTATCATAACGAGAGTCAAAAGACATGCCACAGAATGGGAGGAGATACTGATATCTGTAATACATAGTCCTGACAAAAGACTGATACTCAAATACAGTTGACCTTTGAACAATACCGGTTTGAATTACGCAGGTCTAGTTACACAGATATTTTCAATAAATACTGTAAATGTATTTTCTCCTCCTTGATTTTTTTAAATAAAATTTTTTCTCTAATTTACTTTATTAAAGACTATAGTATATCATACATATAACATACAAAATATGTGTTAATCAACTTATTTACATTATCAGTAAGGCTTCTTGTTAACAGTAGGCTATTACTGGTAGTAGTTAAGTTTTTGGAAAGTCAAAAGTAAGCAAGGAATTTCAACTTCGTGGGGGGTGGTGCCCCTAGCCACAGCTCTCAAAGGTCAAGTGTATATAAAGAACGCCTACAAATGATCAAGGATAACTCATTAAAAAGAAGAAGAAAGGACGTGAATGGAATTCAAAGAAGAGGAAATCCTGATGGATGGCCAAATGAAAAGTTGCTTAATCTTATTAGGAATCAGAGAATAGCAAAGTAAAATTATAATGAGATATTGTTACACACCCACCAGATAAACAAAAATCAGTCTGACAAAGGAAGGTGTTGGCCAAGATGACAAGCAAGGAAACTTTTATAGTACAACCACTTTGGAAAGCAATTTCATATTACCTAGTAAATGTAAAGATATGCATACTCTATGACCCAGCAGTGTTTGCTCTGGGTAGATACCTAAGAGAAATATATGTGCATATGCACCAGAAACATGTAAAGAATATTTAAAAGAACATTGTCCCATAATGGCCCAAAACTAGAAATCACTCAAATATTTCTCTAGAGCAGAACTGATAAAATGTGGTATACTTATATAACAGAATATTATACAACAATAAAAATAAATAATATTAGAGCTACATCATGGATGAATGAATCTTAAACAAAATACTGAACAAAGCAAAATATGAAATAATATATTCAGTATGATTTTATTTACATGATGTTCAAAACCAGGAAAAATTAAGTCATATTATTTTAAGACACAAACTGAGTGGTAAAAATCACAAAGAAAAGCAAAGAAGAAGTTACCATAAAAGTCAGAATAATGTTATCTTTGGGTGGAGAATGAAGGGGGTTGTCATCAATAATGACCATGTGGCAAAGGGCTTCTGGGATGTCAGAACTGTTCTATTTCTTGACTTGGGCAGCAGTTGTACAGATGTTTACATAACTATTTGCTATTCTCTCTCTATAAAATTTGTATAATTTTCTATATTTGTGTCGTATTTCACAATTCTAAAAGAGAATGTTCGGATGCCCCTAGCACATGTATGTCTAATATGTTAGACAAAGCTTTTCCATGAAGAAAGTTCAGGGAGGAGTTCAGTTATATCTCTTGAGACAGGACAGTGATTTCAAGAAGCCACCTTCTCCCAATCTGTATCTTGGATAAGTAACTTACCCAGTGGTGACAGCATATTTGATGTGGTTGCTTGTGGTATAGATAAATACCCCACTCTCATCCCAGGCCCCACTCTTGACACGAATGTTCTCATGAATGTTACACAGAGCTTCCAGTTTGCGGTTACAGATCACAATGGCTGTAAGAGGCAAAGGGGATGAGTGCTCTGCCAGATAGGGTGAGTGGACTTGCAGGGATAGGGAGGGAAGGACTGGTTTCCACATCAGGGTGGATATAATGCAGACTTACCATGTTTGGCCAGTAGAGCTACATGGGACATGTCTGCTGACCAGATAACATATTTCACCTTGGAAATCTTCACAGATGCCAGAGTTCTGGGACCGAAAGAGAAGGGCAAACATGAGTACACCTGATTCCTTTGTCCCAGGTTAAGACCTACCTGCTTCCCATCTCCAAATTAATGTAAACTTCAATTTCTTAAAGAGTACCAAAGAGACATTCTCTGTATTGTAGCTTAGTGACTTAAACATTTTAGCTCACATTGTACACTTCCTCCTTCTTTAACTCCCTCATTAATGTAATAATACATGGCCTTGTTTCCATTATTAGGGATCTGTATATGTCTGTTTTTACCACTTGACTATAAGCCCCTTCAAGTACAGAAATTGCATTTTTCATCCCTGAGTCCCTAGCATTCTACATCCCAAGAGCATTCTTTGTTCAGGTTGGTGTTCTAAAAATAAACAAGCCCCTTATTATAATATGCATATGTACAGGATGGAGAGTCACACAGGAGAAACACAGCTTGGAACTGTAGCCCAAGAAGTGATCAGCCAAGAGGCAAACTCACTTGGGGGAAAAAGCTCCCACTAAAGATGTCTACTCTCCCCCACTACACGCCTGTCTGCTCAGGGGCACCCGACACGTTACCGCTTCTGCTGCACGTCAAAGAGGGTGATGGACTCTGCGTCTCGAAGCAGGAGGTTGCCTGTGCCAGCGTAAAAGATCTCGTCACAGTTGGGCACCTGAACCTTTTTGGTGATTTCATTCTTTAGATTCTTGATCAGAAGCTGAAATGACAGTTAGAGGGGGCTTAAGAGAAGTGTGTGTATATAAAATGACAACAGCTGACAATGTCCCTCGGCCATTGTTTCTTAGCTTCAATAAACGAGGCTTTGTGTGTTTTTTCCTGTCCAGGTTAATCAGCAGTCTTGGTAAACTCTCCAAACAAGATTCTCTGAAAGGGCCCTGATAGCTTTTTTTATTTTCTGTTTTGTGTTTTTTTTTTTTCAATTGAAATATCCTGAGAAGTCCAATAAAGTCTTAATTCCTCAATCAACCAAAGAAAGAGAACAGTGCTTCTGGGCTTAAATTTGTTAAATATTTTCTTGAGAGAGCTTTGTTTATATTGTTTAGGGCCTATGACATTTTAAGTACCAATGGAGGCATTGGTCAACTCCTCATCTAGACCACCTTTTTCAAATTTGATGTTGTCAAGGGTGACTTTAGCTTGGTTCTTAAGCCGAGGGCCACAGTAACCCAATCAAATCAATTTTAAGTCCATTTTTCCACAGGGGGATTGGGATAGGGCTAAGGATAGAGGTAGAGCTGATACACAAGGATTACAGCTGCTTAGGGGAGAGTAAGGGGGGGAAAATGCTCTTTATTCTGCAATACAAAAGCCACTGCTATCATACTCCCCAAATTAGGTTCCCCTTTTAGTCTTGACTCACTGAGTGCATCCGATCTAGGACAGCAAACCGATTTCGAGCAACCCAAACAGCTGTCAGGCCCGAGGATCGTTTCCCTTCAGGAGCTGAGAAGAACAAAACCAAAGGGCGGGAGCATGTGGTGAGCCACTGGCAGGTGACAGAGTCAGGTGCCATGGAGCTGCCAGTCTGGCTGCCATGTTGGCTTTGCCAGTTCAGCTGCTTCATAACTAATTCAGCCATAACCGGGGGCTGTTGTCAGTGACTTTCTCCCACCAGTCCCCTCCAAACTCCAACCTCTACCCCTGCCAAGCCTCTTTTCTCTAGGCCAAGTGACTGCATTTCAGCCAACACCATGTACTGGCAGAAGGACTGCCCATCTTGGGAGGCAGCACACTCCATCAAGCTAATGAGCAGGGCCGCGCCGGCCAAGCTGTTGGCACACTGCAAGCAGCCTGCCAGTGTCATAGGACCTCCTATCTCCACAAGCTGCAGTGGAGACAGAGCCTCCTCCCCAGGATGCAGCTGCTCTGCTGCTTTTAACATGCAAATGCAGACCTCCTCCTAGAGCAGGGCGGGCAGAGCACTCCAACAACATCTATGCTGGGCAACACTTAGCACCAGGTTGTTGCTCCAAAGACTTCTCATTACTCTGAAGAAAGTTACAAAATGTTCCCCAGTTCCCAAACATTTCACTGGCTGATTAGAATTCTGCAGGGCACTCCACTCTCTGGAAAACTTCAAGAAAGATACACCAAGGAGTGTGCAGCAATATTCTCTGATCTATTAGTATCAGCAGAAAACTGGACAGAATGTGCTGGCCAGCCTTGCTTTGTACATCTCTGGCGCCTGGGGGGAGGGAGTCGGGGGGAGACAGGCTCTTTACAAAACTAATTCTTAGGACAGCCTACGCTCTCACTTTCTAGGAGCCAGGGAACCTCACTATCCAGGCTTTCGGTCTTCTTCCTCTCAGCTGCCTACAACTGGAATGCACCTTTACTTCTTTACTAATTATCATCTCCCTCAAAAGATGGAGAAGAGAAAATAAAAGTGGCAAGACGAACTAAGGTATCTTAAACTCAATTCATTGTAACATGGGGGGGGGGCCAAAGGGGGGGGGGGGGGGGAGTAAGGGGTGAGTAGGGAGGGACCAAATCACAAAACTCAGTCAAAAATGACTTAACTGATTAATTTATAGAAGAGACTTTGCTTTATCAATACCAAATACATATAGGCTTTTTCTTTTCTTGCCATAACCACAATAAGAACAGAGCTAGAAAAATATTTCTCAGAATTTGTTGATGGGGTCTAAACTACCATGAAAGTATGCTAGTACAAGTGGGGACCTGAGGAATAAACCTGACCTATAAAACAACTGGAGGAAGTGCACTGACAGGAGCATTAGAAAGACTCAAATCTATTCTGACAATGTTTTGTCAGCAAGTTCTAATAGTAAGGACACCAACAAGATATGGTGGTGATGGAAGAGGTAGGCAGGGTCTCAGCTGGATCCTGGAATCCCTGGTGGAATGTGGGGCTGTTAGCAGCCTCATCTTTTTGACAAGCAAAAGGAAGCAAAGCGGATCTGGATGTGGATGGGGAGCATAAATCCCTAGTCCCAGGATGAGACATTGCAAGATTGGAACCACATTTTAAATAAATGAAATTTCCAGGGTGAAAGTCATATCAGCTGGCAATAAACTAGGATGACATGCTGTGCTGAAAGAGAATATGGAGAGTTTCTAATAACCAAATTATAAAATATATATATCTAGCTGGAGTAATAAAATGGAAGAGGAACATGAATATTTCACACCATGGTCGCCTGTGATGCAATTGTTAGTGCCACCTGCCACAGCCCTGAGTGATGTGGCCACAGCCCGAGGATGGAATGTGAAAAATTCAGAGGAGGGATGATGTGGGAGGGGAGAGCTGAAAGTAGAGTTGGGGAATAAAGAGAACACATACCATCAGGATTCTGAGAGTCAGCATCCTTGGGGATGGTGTATAGGTCATAGGTACTATTCTCTAAATTGCTGGCTCTCTGTAGAAGGAGAAGATTAAACTATTAGTAAGCGGCACCCAAGATATTAGTTTATTCTGAGAGAGAAAACAGTATGAATACACAGACAACAACATGAAACTATACTTTTCTCATCCTTCACCCCAATGGCATTTGAATATCTCCATAGCTAAAACTTACAGGGCTTGTTGCCAAATAACTCAGCATTCCTGTCACTTCATTTTTCTTTTATCCTCCAAAGATGCAGATATTACTTGAATGAAAACAAGGACTGCTCTCTATTCCACAAATTAATAGACTAAGACCCCAATATTCCAGTGCCCCAACTAAGTATACTCATCAACTTAAAAGTGTATTTGAAGGGAAAAAAAGACATAGAAGACTTTAAAGAAAATTTCCAGGAGGAAGATATGGGACTGTTAGATATTGAAAAATAACTGGAGCCTGGCAGGTGTGGCTCAGGTGGTGGAGTGTTGACCTATGAACCAAGAGGTCATGGTTTGATTCCCGGTCAGGGCACATGCCCGGGTTACGGGCTTAGGCTCGATCCCCAGTGGGGGACATGCAGGAGGCAGCCACGCAATGATTCTCTCTCATCATTGATGTTTCTCTCTCTCTCTCTCTCTCCATCTCTCTTCCTCTCTGAAATCAATAAAAATATATTTCTTTAAAAAAAGAAGAAAAAGGACTGGATTAGACACTCGAAGTCATATTGGGAAAGACAGGTCTCATTTTTTTAACTTGGCAACCAGGGCTCTAAGATTAGAATGTCATTTCTTTTTTGAATTGTATGGCAAGAAATGAGGATGATTCTACTTGATGGCCCTGAAGACAACCACACTGAGAGGAACTCCTCTCAAAGTCAGCTCTATTATTTTCACGCAAATGGAGGGATCAAAATAAGCATCTCTCTTTCCTAAGGTATAACCTTAAACATTCTCTCAAATTATTTTTAAGGGTTTGGGTCATTCATTTTGATGCTCCATACAGTTTAGAAGGCATCAGTTAGCCTTATGAAAGATAGTTCACAAACCCTTAACATGTTTATGACAACTGAAGCCTACTTGGTTTGAGCCTCTGTTTTGGGATAGTCCTCTCAAAACTTCTAAGAATACATTAGAGATTCCTATGGCACAAGAAAGAGACCTATGGGAAATGGGGAGGCCCTAGGAGCACTCGATGGTTACTTACTGTACACAGTAGGACAGCATTTTCTGCTGGATTGTATGACATATTGAACACTGGAAACTTGGAACCACTAGAAATATATAGAGAAAATAGGAAAGAGGCATAAGGCTAGAAGGAAGAAAGAATTATTCCCACACCTCTTACTTACCTAATCTTTACACATATACTTGTCACTTTTATAATCAGGAATAAAAGTAAATAAATGGTGCATCTATTCCCTTCCTTCCCTTAAGGTTTGGGGACTTCCCTATCTCAGCTTTGAGCAAACAGTATTTAAAAAAAAGCAAACCCTACTACAAGTCAAATTATTCAACAGAAGTCAGGGTTAGCACTACTGTAATAAATAGGATTGGTTTTCCTTGAATACAAATTCCAACACATAATTTTGCAGTGGACACCACAGAGTAACATGTGATTTGTCTCTGGTTAATTTCTCCTGTTCCTATAAACCCATCTTTTTATGGTAGTCATGCTAGAGGGTCGTTATCAAGCCCTCATGCCAAAGTTTGCCACCATGAATGTTTCAGCGTGATGATGCAGCTGGCTCTTAAAGAGGACTGTTCCTTTTGCCAGGCATCCCAGAAGTTATTGTATTTTCAGAGTTAAAGAGTTTCCAGAGACATATATCTAGTTTAGAGTTGCATGTATTTTGCTAGAAAGCAAAGAAGAGTTATAGATATGCCAAATAAAGGCAACAAGGCCTGTCATCAAATTGGGCTACTCTCTACCAGGAAGCTTTCTCCTGTTTGCAAGAGACCTGGCAAAGTGTGGCAGTATGATTTCCTGCCCACAGAGTCACTAGCTTCTCCACAGGGGAACTCCCATTCCCCAAATGGCTATCTCCTTGTCCATCATGCTCTTGGGGTTTAAACTGAACAGTCTCAGCCAATGGGGGTTCAATCTGTGACAGGAGATGAGATCCAAAATGTTGTTAAAAGGACTGAGTTCGGTGTGAAGTGAAGAAACAAGTCTGATTTACCTCCGCAACTGCATCACAGCTACATCTTTAGAGCTGTTGAAATCCAACTGACGTAAGAACCGGTCCTTGACATAATGCAGCATATTGCCGTGAACGGCATAGGCTGGCCTTTCCCGTTCTAGTTTAAACACAATCATGCCACCATCATGGCCTGGGGCACAGAGAGAAGAGAGGAAATAATTAGCTGAAGGCAAGAAGGAAAGCTGGAAACAGGAGATATACGAAGATAAGGATTATATATGTATGCTAAAAACAAAGTTAAGACATCTAAATGCATGTTATTTGCCTAAATTATCATGATTCTTGGACTTTTTATTCAAACAAATTTCTGTGAATCCTTTCCTGATACATAAGTCCTTACCTAACATGGTTGATAGGTTTTGCAACTTTAAGCAAAACGATGTATAATGAAACCAACTTTATCATAAGGTAATTGCTATAAAGAAAAGTTAAGTTCCTACAGCATCTTAACATTATAATAAAATGCTGAACAAAATGATATTATTTTTATTTGAGGACCTGCAGTACTTTCTCACACTGTTACATTTAGACATGCCTACTTGTGTTCTCTTAACACTTTGTGCAAACCTCCATATAGCACTCACCCTACACTGTAATTGTGTATGTCTACCATCCCCATGATGCTATGAGCTTCCTGAGGGGAGGAATTACAATAACTTCCACCCTCCCCCAGTCTTAGCTTATAATCCTATATAATAAAAGCCTAATATGTAAATCGACTGAATGGGGGACCAACCGGTCACTATGATGTGCACTGACCACCAGGGGGCAGACGCTCAATGCAGGAGCTGCCTGCAGGCCCCAGGCAAGCCAAGGTGGGTGCCAACGGGCCTCCTACCCCCCATCACCCTGCCAGTCACCCCACAGATCGGCCCTGATCTCTGGCTAGGCCTAGGGACCCTACCCATGCATGAATTTCATGCATCGGGCCTCTAGTAAGAACATAAACATATTTGCTGAACAAACAGATGCTAGTTTTGAAAGCCTTTGTGGTTTTGTTCTAGACAAATGTTTTGCTTTTTTCCTACTGGCATCATCCATCTCTTAGAGAAACCTTCAACTTTTGCCCTACAGTCTACTCTCCACGAATAAGCCAGATTGTGTCACTTCCAATGGCTTTCCCTTCAGAGTAACATGCACAGTCTGGCCTGGTCTTACTTCCTATACTTAGCCTCTTACCCACTGTGCCCCTATTGGCATGTTCTTCAAACATGCTCAGCATCCCTTACATCATGGTCTTTGGTAATCCCCACACTCATTCCTCTCTTTCTTCCTTACTTTTGCTTAACTTTCCTCAAAGCTTTTTCACTATATATTGTTATGGTCTAGCTCTCTTCACTGCAAATAAAAGTTCCATCAAGTAAGGGACATAGGTTTATGCTATACCACCAGCACCCACACTAGGGCCTGACACTAGTATGCTTTTGCTAAATGAATAAAACTCAGCTTCTAGCTCCTCAGTCTAAGAAATCCATGTGTCCAGTATTACACTCCTAAGCCTCCTGGAACTAATGGGCTTTACTGTTAAATGGCTCTCGGTAAAGAAAGAACACTGCAAGACTACTACTCCAAGAAGGTATGAAGGAAAAAAGTCTCAACAACATGGCTCTGAGAATTCTATTTCTCCTTGTCACCCTACTATGCATTTACTGGAGACAAAGCTAATGGAGAATCAAACTTTGAACTAAAACAAGGAAGTAAAAGAAAAGATGCGGCCCTTACCTGCTGCAAAGAGGTTAAGGTTGGGGTGGGCAGCTAGGACCCAGAAACGATCATGGTCCCTACGGAAGGTCTGAACCCCAGTTCTAGGAAAATAAAAGATGCACAAGAAAAATATTAATTTCTGAGGAATCTTCAGCCCATCCTATATAATAAAGAGCTAATATGCTAATTAGACCAGAGAGCAGAATGACCTTCCAGAACGACCAGTGGGCGAAGGGCGGGGCCACAAGGCAGCTGGGGTTGCTGCAAGGGCCAAGTTGGCAGCCGGGGCTGCTGTGAGGGCCGAGGCAGCCAGGGCTGCGAAGGCCAAGCCCCTTGCACGAATTTTGTGCATCGGGCCTCTAGTCATATATAAGAGTATTGAGTGGTAAGCCAAAATGTTAATTTAAATCAGTAACAGTATACTAAATATCCTAAGTAAAGGTAGTCATGATAAAATCTACCAACCCCCCCCACCAAAAAAAAAAAACCAGGAGGAAACTCCAAACAGACTCTATTGTTTTGATATTTCAATTTCTCTCTCTATTTGTCACAATTTTCTACTATACTGCTTTCATTTCATATTTCTTATTTTTCTAGCTACAGAAGAACATGCTTAAATTTAAGAGAAAAAGAATACACATGGAGATTTCTATTTGATAGAAAACTTGTAAATGTTGGTTGATCTTTAGGTCCCTTCAAGATTTCATAATACAGGAATACCTAGTTTTATCAAGCTTCACTGTATTGTACTTTGCAAATACTGTTTTTAACAAACTGAAGGTTTGTAGCAACCCGGCACCCAGCAAGTCTATTTTTTTTTAAAATATATTTTATTGGGGTTTTTTACAGAGAGGAAGGGAGAGGGATAGAGAGTTAGAAACATCGATGAGAGAGAAACATCGATCAGCTGCCTCCTGCACACTCCTTACTGGGGATGTGCTCACAACCAAGGTACATGCCCTTGACCAGAATCGAACCTGGGACCCTTGAGTCCGAAGGCCAACGCTCTATCCACTGAGCCAAACCGGCTAGGGCCCAGCAAGTCTACTGATGCCATTTTACCAATAGGCTCAGTTGATGGTTAATGTAACTTTTATATGCACTGGGAAACCAAAAAAAAATATTTGTGTTTCTCGTTGTATTGCCATATTTACTTGACTACTGCAGTCTGGAACTGAACCCCCATCTCCAAGGTGTGACTGTGTATGATCTGACTTCTTTATATGCTATATGCTGAAGACAATGAGAAACAAACATAAGTATTCTAATTTAATTTTTAAAAAGAAAGAGGGTAAGAGAAAGGGGCTTCCCCTGGGTTTGATACCACTACATCATAATCCCCTTACCGTTTAGACATGTCCCAGACTCGGATACTCTTGTCCTCGGAATTACTAAGGATCAATTCTTGACGAGGGTGGAAGACAGCACAAGACACGTTGTTGTAATGGCCCCGGCAGGTATCAACCTCCCATGCCTTTGATTCTGAAGGACCAAAAAAAAGAGGTCATTTGGGATTTGGAATTATGACATCCTCTAATCAAATGCTAAGGTATACTACAAAGTGCAAAATTAGCAACTTCTTTTTAATAGGGCAATTCTCTTCATTTAAGCCTCTGAATCTTTACATATTTATTTGTTCTTATATTTTGACCCTCCTATCAGTTATAGCACATTTTCTCCATTATTATTTATTCCCTTACCCTGTTTTACTTGTCACTAGCTGTCATTAGAAAATAAATATAAGCTCCGTGTGGCAGGAGTTTTATCTGTTTTAGTCACCATTGTGTCTCTAGAGCCTTAAAAAATGTGGGATATAAAACTGGAACACATAGACACAGGCAGACACAGGCAACAGTATGGTGGTTACCAGATGAAAGGGATGTGGGGTAGTAAAGGGTAAAGGGAGCCAAATATAAGGTGATGGAAGATGATGTGACTTTGAGTGGTAGGCACACAATGCAATATACAAATCATGTACCACAGAAATCTACACTTGAAACCTATATAATCTTATTAACCAATGCCAGACCAAAAATTTAACTTAAAAATAAACATTTGTTGAATGAATGAATTCCTACTCTTCACTGTGTTCATACACCTCAAAATCAGGATGCCATCACAAGAAAACAGGGAATGAGGAAATTTTTATGCTCCTGGGATTAGCATAGCCATCTAAGGTAGCGGTTTCTCAACCTGTGGGTCGTGACCCCTTTGGGGGTCAAACGACCCTTTCACAGGGGTCGCCTAAGACCATCAGAAAACACATATTTAATTACATATTGTTTTTGTGATTAATCACTATGCTTTAATTATGTTCAATTTGTAACAATGAAATTGGGGGTCACCACAACATGAGGAACTGTATAAAGGGTCGCGGCATTAGGAAGGTTGAGAACCACTGATCTAAGGTAAGAAAATAGGTCTCTAAGTCCAGAAGACCTGGCTACATCACCTTGCTGGCCAGCAATCAATTTTAAAAAATGTATTTTTATTGATTTCAGAGAGAGGAAGGTAGAGGGATTGAGAGATAGATACATCGATGAGAGAGAAACATCAATCAGCTGCCTATTGCATGCCCCCTAACTGGGGATCAAGTGCCCTGACTGGGAATTGAACCATGACCTTCTGGTTCATGGGTCAAACTCAAACACTGAGCCACACCAGCCTGGCCAGCAAGCAATTTTTTAATCATGGTAACACCATCACTGTTCACTAACCATTCATGCGCCAGATCTTCACCTGGCGGTCGTCTGCCCCAGATACAATAAGGGGCATAGTGGGGTGGAAGGCGGCCCAGTTTACTCCACGATCATGACCCTGTGGAAAAAACGAGGAAAGAAGTGGTTCTTCTAAAACAGCTTTATGTCCATTACTCAAAGCAAACTAATGAACCATGCTGATGATTATAAATGTTTCTGTGATTTTTATTCTTCATATGAAAAGACTAAAGGGACTATTACTATATCAATCTATCCAATATTACTCCCAAATTCTAATGGGAGTTCTTCTATCCCCATATTCAGCTTCATTTGCCATATACTGCCTTGATTTATTACCTGTCTATTTATAAATTTCAACTAACTATAGCATCTCAAGAATAAAGACCAATTTTATAACTTAACTAGAGGCCAGGTGCACGGATTCGTGCACCGATGGGGTCCCTCGGTCTGGCCTGCAGGGATAGGGCCGAAACCGGCTCTTCGACATCCCCTGAGGGGTCCCAGATTGTGAGAGGGCGGTTCTTGGGTGACGCTCCCCAGAATCGGGCTCCCTCCTCTCTGGTTCCAGGTGCGTCACCCAAGAACCGCAGTTGCCAAGTGACCGCAGCTTGGCAGCTCCTGCTTTGAGCGTCTGCCCCCTGGTGGTCAGTGTGCATCATAGCTACTGGCCGGTTGGCTGGTCGCTTAGGCTTTTATATGTATGTAGATGAAAAAATTCTCAAAGTATAGTTGGAAAATTGGATAATAATCAAGATCCTTTTAGGAAATCTGCAAGATCAAAACTATTTTCATAATAACACTAAGATATTACTTGCCTTTTCATTCCTATTCTATCTTAAATGTAATTTTCCAGAGTTACATGCATATGATGCCATTGCTTTGATGGCTAATGGAATGTGTACTTATATATTTTATATTTTATAAGTTCCTGGTTTAATTTCAAATATGGTAAAAATTGACATCTATAACTTACATTAACAAAGACTATTTGGGGTCAATAAGTTTTCAGAGTATAAGAAAGTTTTCAGCCCAGCCAATGAGGCTCATGGTTGAGTGTCAACCCATGAACCAAGAGTTCACTGGTTCGATTCCTGGTCAGGGTACGTGCCTGGGTTACAGGGTTGATCCCCAGTAAGTGGCTTGCAGGAGGCAGCCGACTGATGATGTTTCTATCTCTCTATCCCTCACCCTTCCTCTCTCTCTAAAAAAATCAATAAAAACATTTTAAAAACATCATCAGATCACTAAGTTTAAGTGCTACTTATTTTTAAAAAAATATATTTTATTAATTTCAGTGAGGAAGGGAGAGGGAGAGAGATAGAAACATCAATGATGAGAGAGAATCATTGATCAGCTACCTCCTGCATGCCCCCTACTGGGGATTGAGCTCGCAACCTGGGCATATGCCCTGACAGGGAATCAAACCATGACCTCTTGGTTCATAGGCTGATACTCAACCACTGAGCCACGCTGGCTAGGCAAGTGCTGCTGATTTTAAGATATATTATATCCTATTTATATAGTTGCACTCTGAATTGTGACATAATCATAAATAAGGTAGTTTCAAAATAGCAGCATTTTTGAGAGATACAGTGTGGTGGAAAGTACGTGTGTTTTGGAATCAGACAGATCCAAGTTCAAATCTATTTACTAAATACACATGGACTTTGGAAAACTGCTTAGTTTTTCTAAATTTCCATTTTTAAATCTTATTTCAGCAAAATTCTTGGATCTCAATAACTCTGATTAAATCCACCACCACCACCACCACCACCACCAACCCGTCCTCCCTTACGAGAGAATGGGCTCTGCTTTGGGATGGTGAAGGAGCCTATGATAGCTCTCTCCCTCTTTTTCACTGTTTTTATAAGGTAACATAATTCTCCCTTACGTGGCATGTAAGCTTCATTTCTGATGGCTCACCTACTACTCTATTTCCAGTGCCTCAAAACAGTGCTCAGTAGTTAATAAGCACTGCATAAACCTTTGTTGAAGGAATGAACACATGAATGGCACACTGTCACTGTTTCCCTGGAAAACAGCCCATACCCAGTGATGGATGTAAAGAGAAGTACCTCCAGTACATGCTTCACCACTGCATCCGTAGTTCCAAACAGATCAACCCCAGTAATTCCTCTCACATCCGACTCCACTGCGCCAGGGGACAAGTTTTTTTTCCTTAGACCTTTGAAGGGATAAGGAGTGGGATGAAAGATGTAAACATAATGTTACCAAAAAAAGCACAGTAACAGAATCACAGAAGGCAGTGATAGACTAATTAACATTAACAAAAAGGAAGGAAGAAAGAAATTTAGAGAGACTAAAGAAGAGATACTCAAGAGCTCCCATATCTTTCTAAAAATGTTCAAAATATTGAAGTACATTCACTGTCTTCTCTTTTGCTCCCTTAACACTGAACAGACCCACTACTGGGATTTCTTCTCAGAGGACAATCCAAACTTCTACCACAGCTAAATTCTTCAACAAACCTCACCTCAAGAATTGTCTACTTGAGATAATGCTCATTTCTGTTCTTGAAATGTGGCCTCAAGAGGTAAACATTCAATTTCTACTTTTTCATTTTCAACTCTATGAAAACTATAGCAACTTTTCTTCTTTCATCTCAAAGAATTTTCAAAGAAAAGCCACTGGGGGAGGCTACAGATCAGTGTTTCCCAAACTGGGAGCTTTTAGGCAACTCATATGGAAGTTCCAAAGGAGTTAAGGAAACTAGACCTATTAAATATAAAACAGCTATTTGGTGGAAGATACTGTAAAACTATAAACTATACAAAAAGTGTACTCATGTCTTCTACCTGCCTCTTGGGCAAGGGACAAAATAATTCAAACTGTCATGTCCCATTAAGCTCCTGCTTAAAAGACTGGTAATAGATCTGAATACATGTACTTTGCCATTAAAACATTTGGAGGCTAGTTTCATTGGGAGGAATTAGCCCATAATTTGAAAACAATGGAAAAAAGACACCAGGATAAAAAGAATCCTATTTGCAGCCATAAAAAAAGAATGAAATTATGCCATCTGCAACATGATGGATCAAGAGGGTATTGTGTTAAATGAAATAAGTCAGAGAGAAAAGGGGGAAATGTCATGTGATTTCACTTAAATGTGAACACTAAAAGACAAAAGAAACTAATAATCAGAACAGAAACATACTCATAGATACAGAGACCATTTTCAGGATTTCCACATGGGAGGGAGCTTGTGGGGATGGGTGAAAAAAGTAAAGGGATTAAGAAGTAAAAATTGGTAGCTACAGAATAGTCATGGGTATATAATGCACAGCACAGGGAATATAGTCAATAATATTGTAATAACTATGTATGGTGTCAGATGGGTACTAGATTTATTGGGGTAATCACTTAGCTTTATAAATGTCTAATGACTGAAACGAATATAATATTGTATATCACTATAATTGAAAAATAAAATATTAAAAAGAAAAAGAGTCATATTTGTATAGGATCCACATTTATGGCAAAACTACACTTATCTTTAAAAGCTAACTATTTGCATTATAGTCAAAATCAAAATTATAACAATATTACCACCTTACATTTGAAAAGAACTTTGTGGTTTTCAAAGCACTCTAACATATGTTATGTGATTAATAGTTTATAAATGAAATAATAGAACTGGAACTCAAATCATATCTTTTAAAGTATTTTTAGGAGGCAAAGACAAAAATGGAACTACCTGGCATTTGTAGAATAAAAACGAAATCTCTAACGTAAAGGGAAAAATAAAAGCTATCACTGAAAATAAAATCTAAATAGTTTTAAGCCTAGATTTTGACACCTGTAGGAAAATATAAACATTTAAGTCCAATGATACTTATCTTCATTGTATCAGAATCATAATCTCTCCTCTATTATAGTGGCATGTAATCATCAGCATTGGAGAAAAAAGTGCGTAAAAGGACGCGGCAGTTTTAATTATCTTGTCTCCTGTCCAAGATGAGCATTCAGTCAATAGGAAAGGTGAAAGGAAGCCAACGCTTAAAAAAAAAAAGAAGCACTCTCCCAAAGCTTCATAAATACCTCATCACAAAGGTGCCTCCTTTCACTTATTTCACTTGTTCCTTTAATGGGATCTGTCAACTTTTTCTGAGTATGGAGTATGAAACAGATTGAAAGAAAGATATAAAAACAGATAGCTGTGAAGATCTTCGCCTCCAATAAGCTTCAACAAACACATGAAAAGGAAAAGCTGTATTACAGAATGAAAGCCTTTGTTGCACTTACTTGTGATGGTTCAGGGAAAGGGAAGGGTATATACAGACAGATGAATATTTACGGGCAGTGAAAAGATACTTAGAAAGGAAATATTTGAGCCTTTGACAAGTCACTCACTAGGACTGGACAGATGGAAAATTTCTACAGCAGCTACTCAAATCCAGAGGGAGAAGAGGACACTCTCAGAATGGACCAGTTTGATGCATACCTCCCAGTGGGGACCAGAGGAAGTAGTAAAAAGAGAGAGTCGGATGAGGACAGAATAATTTACTAGGACGCTGAAGGTAAGAAAGCAACCTCTCTTCTAAATCTATCTTTAAATTGTAAATACTTATTTTGCCAGGCTAACACAAAAGACTCAGATTAAGCTAAGCACCATGGGGCACAATTCTCATGGGAGAGGTATCAAGAAGACAGGTTTTCCTTTAAAGATCTGTTTACTTATTGCTTACCTGGCTCAGAGTATCCCCTTTCAGACACTCAGAAAAATTAGAATTCTGAACAGTTCTCTAAATGTGAGGGCATTCATTTCCTGACTCAGAACTAATGTTTCCTCTCCTGGAAATATTAGCTCCAGTCCCTAACAGACCTGAAAGCTAATTCCTCTTCCCGTGTTCAGACTTACTGGAACTCAGGCTAAAATAACTGCTAAAACAGGTAGGCTGCACAGCCAGTGTGGCTCAGTGGTTGAGTGATGCATTAAGAGGTCACAGGTTCGATTCCTGGTCAGGGCACATGTGGGCTCAACCCCCAGTTGGGGGCATGCAGGAGGCAGCCAATCGATATTGATGTTCCCCTCTCATCAATGTGTGGGCTCAACCCCCAGTTGGGGGCATGCAGGAGGCAACCAATTGATATTGATGTTCCCCTCTCATCAATGTTTTTTTTTCCTCTCTTCCTCTCCCTCTTTCTTACTCTCTCTCTAAAATCAATAAAAACATATATGTTTTTTAATAGAGTATGCTTATTTCTGGAAAAGATGCAAAAGTCTAACCCAAAAGCTTCTTCTACTTGGTAAATACCAAAGCATCACTCTGGTTAAGGGGTTTTGGAAATCAGAACGGTTTTGTGTAGAGAAAAACAGTTAGGAATGGTTAAGAGAGCTTTAACATTAGTACAGCCGTCAGCACAAACTTTTCAATATCACAGATACTAAAAAGAGCAATTGCAGTGTTATTAAATAGTAACCCATGCACTTAAAACATTCAAGAGCAAGTATAAACCCCAATTGAGGTCATACTCTCTTCTCTGATTTAAGGGCCTTAATTCTGATGCAAAGATGTTCTCTGGCCTACAAAAGGGAAAAAGACTTCTTGCCTTGAGCATTTCATGATCATTAGTGAGAATCCATCCACCTAACAGCCCAAATTGCCTTAGCTAGGCCACAGGGAAACCGCTGTGCTAGTAACAGGTGCATAAACTCTTTGAGCACCATAAGGCCCTTCTCAACCCGGTGCTCTAGAAAGGATTAAGTCCTAGTGGTCAAAGCATCAATTTATGCACATAACAAATTAACTTTTTATGATCTAGAATGGCATTAGTTATACACCATTCTTGGAAGAACTGAGAAAACAGTCACTCAAAGTATTGGAGTAGCCTTAATTCTCTCAGAACCCCATCTGGGAAAGACTATTCTAAGTAACCACCCCTGATCAGCTGGAACAGCATGAGCTAGGATCCTACCCCATCGAGCTCCTATGTTCTGAGACAGAGAAAGCGCTTTGAATGTGCACGTAGTGAAAACCCACAGCTAGGTTACTGGGACAGTGAATAATAAGCTCCCTGGCACTAGCAGTGAGGAAAGGGCACAGGTTCACAGAGCCTGTGCCTAACTCCTCTTGTTGGCATGGCCGGTCACATCTGAGTATACCTCACAATGCCTAGCCAGTCTGACAAAAACTGCAATGGCAAAAGCCCTAGCTGAAGAGGGTCCTACTGTCCTATCTCCAGTATAATCTTGTATATCACTCCCTTCTAATTCAGAACCTTTGAAAACTGCAAACACCACATGTTCCAGAGGTTCTACTCTCTAACTGTCCTCATCTTCCCATGGGCTTGTTTCTGGGCCACATGAACCTTAACAGCTATTACAACATTCCAAATGCTGCACCCAGGAATCCAAATTTTCAACTTGCTGTTTCAAATGGCTTTTTGGGACAGCAACTACCATACTGTCTCAGTTCACCAAGCCACAAGAGTTGGGACGTTATCACCTTGACCATACAATACAGAAGGGTGACTCCCTTATGACCAAAAAGAACCAGCAGGGCCTATGTGAGGACCTTCCTTTTACAGAATAAAAACAGTGTTTGTTGTCTAGCCATTAACCTTTCAGAGAACCCAATTTCCAAGAATTTTTTTCTTTTAAAAAAAAATATATTTTTATTGATTTCAGAGAGGCAGAGAGAGGGAGAGATAGAAACATCAATGATGAAAATCATTGATCGGCTTCGTCCTGCATGCCCCCCACTGGGGATTGAGCCTGCAACCCGGGCATGTGCCCTCGACCAGAATCGAACCTGGGACCCTTCAGTCTACAGGCCAACGCTCTATCCACTTAGCCAAACCAGTTGGGCTCCAAGAACTTCTAAGGCAACAAACAAATAGAGACGATTCAGCAAGTGGTAAGTAAATTTAACTGGGCCGAAAATCATAGCATTTAGAGTCTCATTTCCCTATTCCAACTCCCAGCAAAGCACTTTCATTTACCCAGCATGTCAACCTCATAGCTACAGTCTTTTCTCTGCATTTAAATTTTCTGGTTAGCCAAGGTACTACCGTCACTCCCCACAGTAAAGCAACTGCACTTCACTCAGTGCTTCTTGAGCCCTCCCTTCTTCCCCCTACCCAACCTGGGCAGGAGGATGAAGGGCCAGTTGCTGGGTGTTTATATAGAGAGTAGGTTGATTTTATTTTACATGCTTTTGAGTTAATGTTGGAAAACTAATCACAAGCAGTTTCTAAACCAAAAAGGACATGCTGTAAAAGGATAATAAATGTTGGATCAAAATGGAAAAAAAAATTTTTTTCTGGTTAGCAACTTATTGGATCCCCTCCATAAAGTACTAAACATTTATATACTATACAAAATTAAGATATATAAACTGTGAAAGGAGGGACTATTCCAATTACCCAAAATCTGTAAGTTAATTTCTGGTCTTAGAAGTCTGTTATAACATTAAAAGGTATTCTGGACATACCACCTCCTGCCCCACCTCCCCATGATCCTTACACTAGAAAAAATATAAAAGATTTTCCTATTTCTAAATGAGGCCGCAAGATTCGAGAGTTCTGTTTCCCTGTAACAATTTATTCTCCAACTTTGTTTTTGTCAAAGATTTTTTTTATTTGTGTAAAGCTTGATTTTTAATCAAATATTGCCAATGATATATAGATTTTAACTAAAACTGATCTAACAAAAAAGTGCAACTTCCTTCAAATTAAATAAATTTTCTAGAGCAACAACTTTTCTTAGGAAATACCTCTAACATGAAGAACCATGAAAACAGATTTAATATACTCAGAAACAGAGATACTATTATATGAGAAGAGAATATTCTAAATTTTGCTGTTCCAAGCCAACTACCCTATTTTAAGAAATTGCAGTTTTGCACGAGACATAATTAGGTTTTCCTCTGAACTTGAGCAGCTCACCAGAAATATCCCAAACGCGCACAGTCTGGTCGAGGCTGGCTGATACAACCAGGTCTTCTGAGGGGTGGAACTGAGCACACATTACATAATGGTTGTGCCCTGTTAAAACACTGTAAGAAGAAGAAGAAAGACAATGCCAAATTAGAGGCAGGAATCACCAGACTCCTACATGTTAAATACCATTCTCCAAATTAAACGGATGCAAATCCAATTATACTTTTTTTGAGGCAAAGATAAGTCAGCCTAACAATTCTAAACTAATAACAATAAGAGCTGTTTTAACAATAGCTCTCTTCTTACCTCTAATGCATTAGTATTTAATATTAATGATTTCAGGAGAACTGAGATGGCACAGCTCTCCTCTAAAAGCCATATTAAAATATCAAAATAAATGAAATCTTAGTAATTCATAGTGGAAATCATCTGTTAATTTTAGTGGAATATCCCTCTTAAGAGGTATCATTTAAAATGGCCCTTACATCTTCCTTACATCCTGGAAAGCTCAAGGCAAAACAAAGCAAGACAGATGTCTAGACTTTGACTCAGGTTTCATAAGAACAGAAATGAAAACCAGCTAAAAGTTTTGTTCTAAAAATCTAGTTATATGACCTCCTTTCTCTGGTAAGAAATGATTGGAAAATCCAGATCCATATATTACTTACAAGATTGCCTCTATATTTATCACTTTGTACATAAAAGCACCTTACAAATACAATCAGTAGTTAATCAGTAGACACCGTGCATTAGTGGAGGGGGATGATTATTCTGAAGAGAAGTTGATTATAAAACACTAGGAAGAATGAAGACACGTTTTGAGCCCTGTTTCCTGCCTTACCAGACACAGGTTCTAGACTGCCAGTTCCACACCCGGATGGTCTGATCGTCTGAGGCGCTCAGAATCCAAGGATATTCCTGAAAGATATTCCAGAGAAAGGGTTTGAACATTAAACGAATATGTTCTTTCAGGCTCCTGCAACCACTTCTCTCTTTGGAGGGAACATTCCATTGTCTAAATTCTCAGCTATATTAGCAAAGGGAGTGCTGATTCTGATTTAATTCAATATAACCCTGAGTGCTTTCTTTTCCAGAATGAAACAAAGGAGGAAGGTCAACACCACAGAGATCCTAGAAGAGTCACTCCAATAACGTAATTGTTTTATCAATGTTTGGATTCTTGAGGGGAAAAAAAAATGATTCCTACAGGGAAACTGAAGAATGCTCTAAAACTAGAGGCACATGGATACTTACATGATGGAAAAATGTGGTACGTATGTAGTCTAAGTGCCCCAGCAATGTGAAGAGACAGCGCCGAAGCTTGTAATTCCAAACCTGCAAAGAGAGAAATACAGCAGAGGAATGGGACCTGAGGTTCTTGAGTACCTAAAAGGCTCGGGTTTCTCAATAAGTTTGGATTTACATTAGGGCACTTCTAAATAGGTGGGAACCTTGATAGGTCTTGTTTAAAGTTAGAGGGAAAAGATCAAATAACATGCGAGGGAGGAAAAAAAGGAAGGCTAGGGAAAACCTAAAGCTAAAACTATGAAAAAGGTTCTTCCTTTTTTGAGGGAGAAACCATCTCTATTTAATAACATGAGACAAGATGCTTAACTAAGCTTAACTGGAAGCTCTTCTTTCTACTGCATAATTGTTCTCAGCTTTTATACATACAGATCCCTTAGTACTTTGCTGATTATTTTATATCAGGGTAAAAAAATAAAAAAAAATGGCAGAACAAATACCATGAGTCCAAAGGAAACAATAACATAACATATGGCATCATCTTCTTTTAGACTCTGAACTTGGTGGCAAATGATGCCAATACATTCACGATCTACACTCATCATGCAAGGAGACTTTAACTTATTACTATGGACAATACCACACTGTTCAGATTCAGATATAAAGTTGATTTAACTACTGAAGTACCAGGCACCAATGAGTACAACTGAAGAAGACACTAAAATCAGGACCATATATGTAAGGCAGCTCATTCTCCCATCTAAAAAAGTACAAAAATGAGAGGTCAGATGCTTTTTGTTTTCTTTTTTACCATTTAATACTTATTTACAGTCTCTCTGGGCCACCTTGTTACTATTCTTCCTTTCAACTTAAAATTTTTAAAAATTTTTTTGGTAAATAACAAAATTCAAACAACCCAAAAACATGATTGTTCAAACAAGAATATAAGCTCTGGCCCTGGCCAGTGTGGCTCAATTGGTTGAGACTCGTCCCTCACGGTGAAAGGTCACGGATTTGATTCCACATCAGGGCACATGCCCAGGTTGCAGGTTTGGTCCCCAGTCAGGATATGTACAGGAAGCAACCGATCAATGTTTCTTTCTCATTGATGTTTCTCTTTCTCTCTCTGTTTCCCCCTCCCTTCCTCTCTCTCTAAAAATAAATGAAAACATACAAAAAAGAATATAAAGTCCCTAAAGGCAGAATCCTTGTCATTATGCAAAATACTAAACCTCTAGCACATAATATAGTGACTAGCACTTAGTAGGTGCTCAACAGGTGTGTATAGTACTGAGAAAAGGTAAA
This sequence comes from Myotis brandtii, assembly GCF_000412655.1. NCBI lineage: Eukaryota > Metazoa > Chordata > Mammalia > Chiroptera > Vespertilionidae > Myotis > Myotis brandtii. The sequence continues at coordinate 434,107 of NW_005353839.1, read as the reverse complement.
TAACACAAAAGTGAAAGTATCCTAATACCTTCACCTTCATCTCATGAATCATCTATATCAGTGGTTCTCAACCTTCCTAATGCCGTGACCCTTTAATACAGTTCTTCATGTTGTGGTGACCCCCAATTTCATTGTTACAATTTTTAAAGTTCAGTGTTTTAAACTTCCATATATCTAGTTTCAAACTGTCTTGGCTCCTTGATAGTCCTCTATCAAACCCCAGAACTCTGGATCCTTAAGTACCTATAGGATTTGTAGACTCTGATCATTTGCTGGGCTTCCTATCTTACTCTTTGAAAATATGGATAGAGCAAACAATAAAATGATCCATAAACATGACTTCTAGATAATCCCTCTTTCATCAGAGAAATATAAATTAAAACCACAGCATGCAGCTAGCTAAGACAATTTCTTTATTCTATTATAGCTTTGAGATATAATTCAAATCTCATACAATCCATCCATTTAAAGTATAGAATTCAATGGTTTTAAGTACATTCATAGTTAGGCAACCATCACCACGATCAATATTAGAACAAAGTATCGCTCCCAAAAGAAACTATACTCATTAGCAGTCACTCCCCATTTCTTCCCAACTACTGCCCCCACCAACCCTAGAAAACCACTAATCTACTTTCTGCTTTATAATTTGGCCTGTTCTGGACATTTCACATAAGTGAACAATAACTCCTTTTTTAAAATATTATTTTGGGCCCTAGCCATTTTGGCTCAGTGGATACAGTGTCAGCCTGCAGACTGAGGGGCCCCAGTTCGATTCTGGTCCGGGGCACATGCCCTGATTGTGGGCTCGATTCCCAGCTGCAGGAGGCAGCTGGTCAATGATTCTCTCTCAACATTGATGTTTCTATCTCTCTCTCTCCCTTCCTTTTTAAAATAAATAAAAATATATTTAAAAAATTAAAAAATATTGTTTTGGGAAAACTTTTTTATGAAAGTAAAGAGTGCAAACTTCGATATTTTAAAAAATACGTTTTTATTGATTTTTAGAGATAGAAACATTGATAAAAGAGAAACATTATCGATCGACTGCCTCCTGCATGCCCCATACTGGGGATCAAACCCGGGCCTGTGCCCTGACTAGAATCGAACCACTGACCTCTTGGTTGTTGGGCTGATGCTCAACCACTGAGCCACACCTGGCTTGATTTTTTTTTTTTTTTATACAGGTTCAAAGTCTCTAGCTCAGCCGTGGGCAAACTACGGCCCCCGGGCCCGAACCGGCCCCCTTTAAATGAAAAAAA
>NW_005353839.1:428679-432533 GCF_000412655.1 Myotis brandtii | reverse complement strand
AAAAAAAAAGACCGTACCCTTTTATGTAATGATGTTTACTTTGAATTTATATTAGTTCACACAAACACTCCATCCATGCTTTTGTTCCGGCCCTGCGGTCCAGTTTAAGAACCCATTGTGGCCCTCGAGTCAAAAAAGTTTGCCCACCCCTGTCTAGCTGCAGCTTTTGCCTTTATCACAGTCAGCTTCTTCAAATTACCTATATTCTGTCTCTGCTTCCTCACTTCACATTAAAATGCTAAGATCACTAATGCCCTGCTAAATACTAATAAGCACTCCAAAGGTTACTTCATCTTTTATCTTATGCTGACCACCTTCTCCTTCCTAAAATTCTATCCTTCCTTGGTATCTAAGAAGCCTTTGCTTCTTCCTTTTGGTTCATCTCCAACCTCTCAAATCATTCTTTCCTGTACTAACTCTAATTCCTCCATCTTTTAAATGAGTTTGTTTTCTCATTCAGTGATTCCTGAGTGATATGTTCTAACTACTTCTGTTTTGGCTCCCTCCTTCATGATGACAACTCCCAAATATATCTCCAGTGCAGACATGCCTTTGGGTACCTCAAACACATCAGAGCCAAGATAGTATTCATTACCCACCTGTGTCCTCCCCAAAATTCATATGTTGAAATCCAAATGCCTAAGGTAATGGTATTAAAGAGGTGAGGTCTTTGAGAGGTACTTACGTTATAAGCGTGGGGCCCTCATGAATAGGATTAGTGTCCTTATAAGAGAGACCCCAGAGATCCCATGTGAGTACACAATGAGAAGTCAGCAGTCTGCTTCCTGGAGAGGACCTTCATCAGATCTCACCCATGCTGGCACCCTGACCTTGGACGTCCAGCCTCCAGAACTTTGAGAAATAAATTTCTGTTGTCTATAAGCCACCTAGTCCGAGGTATTTTGTGACAGTAACTCAAACAGACTGAGACACCACCCTTTTCCACTTTAGAAAAGCGTAACTCTTATTTTTCCTTTCCTGGTTAATAGTACATCTTCTACCCAGTGACCTAAACTAGAAACCTGATATGAATAATCTCATTTATTTTCCCTTACCATCCCGCCAATATCCATGCAAAAGACCGATTCATTTCTTGAGCGTTCACATCAATCTTTCTCTCCATTTCGAATGCTACTGCCTAAGTTCAGATGCTGTTCTTCTCTCACATGGACTTATACATAAAACAGTCTCCTAACTGGTATCTCTGCCTCTCGTCTTGCCCAATTCATCTAATCTCTTCTTTACATTGCCACCCAAGTAATCTTTTTTTTAAAAAAGTGTTAATCTGGTATCACTCCTCTATACAAACCCCTTTAATGGTTCCTTGTTATCTGTATGACAACCAAACTCCTGAGCATGCAAACTCCATGATCACTTCAATTAAAGTGCTAAGAGCACTCCTTTCTCTCGTTTTCTCCAGATTTTATCCGCACAAAACTATAGTTTCTCAAATGTATCCAGCTATGTCATGCCTTTATGTCTTTGTACCTGAATTGCCCTCCCCTATTTCATTTTGGTTATCTCACTATTGTATTACTCACTAACCCAGCTATTATTTGGATATATATTTATCTCTTCTAATAAAATAAAATCTCCTTATAACCAGAGACCCTGTCTTATTTATTTTTGAATTCCCCAAAAATAATTGTCTGGTACACAGTAAGCATTCAATAAATGTTGCTGAATAAAGTCAAAATCATGAGCTCTCTATGAGTAAGATGTACTACTGCTTTTTAATCGCTTCCACAATTCCCAAACCCCACATCCTCTGACCTTTACTCCAGTAATGTCAAACCCTCTGTACCTTAATTTTATAGTCATCTCCTCCAGAGACAAACAGTGGCTGCTGCTTATGGAAGTCAATGCCTCGGACTGGACCTGGAGAAGAAGGCAGGCAATATATGTTAAAGAGAGCTATGCTTCCTAATATCCAAGGTGGTTCTTATTCAGGATTTTTCAGTTCTATTCCCTCCACATTGTTTAATACTAAGGAATTAATGTCAAACAAGGCTTAAACTACTCCAGAAGACAATACTTCTATCTTTAAATTCCTCCTATAAACAGTTATCTTACCATCATGTTCATCAAACTTGTCAATGAGGGTGCACATCCGATAGTCCCATAACTGGATGACCCCATTGTGTAAACTGGTCAGGATCCAGGGTCTTTTGGGGTGAAAACTGAGTCCTGGGGGGAAAAGAGAATGGTCCAATGAGCTAAGCCCCAAATGTCACTTCCTGTCAATTCTGATAGAAAAAGGAACAGCTTAGGTTAATTCTAGGTTCATTTATTCATTCATTGCTAGACATTGTGAATTTATGCTAAAAGGTCCTGGATTTTTGTTACATTCCTTTAAATATTGTTGGGCTTTGTTTTATGACGTAGTTAAGTTACTTGGAATCGGTTAACCCTTTTGAGGCTTGCTTTTAAGTTTTATAATAATTTTTAATTTTTTAAATTGATTTCAGAGAGGGAGAGGGAGAGATAGAAACATCAATGATGAGAGAGAATCACTGATTAGCTGCCTCCTGCATGCCCCACACTGGGGATCGAACCCACAACCTGGGCATGTGCCCCGACCAGGAATTGAACCGTGACCTCCTGGTTCATAGGTCGATGCTCAACCACTAAGCCACACCGACCAGGCTGTTTTATTAGCGTGGGTCCACAGTAGCCTTTAGTGTAGGTCTAATCTGACACTACTATTAAGGCAATGCCCTGCTGAGGTCTTTGTGTGATGTCTTGTAGTATTAGGAGGTCTTTCCATCTTGGCTAGTAGGAACACCAACTATTCCCAGCCCTACGTGAGCTTCAGAGAGTTCTGCCTTCTTTTCTCCAGTGGTTCTTTTCCAGGCCTTGGGTCCTTTCCTCACATGCATTAGTACTCAAAGGCCTAACGGGATGCCCTGCAGAACTCAGGTGTTCTCTGAGCACCTCCCTCTTTTCTGGCATTTTGTCCAGCAAATTCTAGCTGTCTTGGCTTCCCCGAACTCTAAACTCTGTCCTCCTCAGTGAGGCCACAAGGCTCTGTCCCCTCCCTCCACTGCAGCCTGGAAACTCTCCCCAGGTAGTAAGCTAAAAGCCATCATAGGACTCACCTTGTTTATTTCCCTTCTATCAAGAATCACTTTCTGCAGTGGCTGTCATCCAATGTCTGAAATTGTTTTATACATTTTGTTTAGTTGTGCGGTTGTTTAAGGTGGGGAGCTAAACCTGGTCCCTATTACTCCATCATGACTGGAAATGGAAGTTTAAGGAAGTAACAACTGCTAACAGTTTAGAGTGTATCCTTTTCAATTTTTAATGCAGACCATACACTTTATGAAAATGAAGGTAACAGTTTCCCTGCAAACTTCTTTTTAAAAATATAATTTATTGATTTTTTTACAGAGAGGAAGGGAGAGGGATAGAGAGAAACATCGGTGAGAGAGAGAAACATCGATCAGCTGCCTCCCGCACACTCCCCACTGGGGATGTGTCCGCAACCAAGGTACATGCCCTTGACTGGAATCGAACCCGGGACCCTTTACTAGTAGTCTGCTGGCCAACGCTCTATCCACTGAGCCAAACTGGTTAGGGCCAAACTTCTTTTATTAGTTAACTATTTATCATGCGTCTCATTATATTTAAGTACATATAAACAAAACCTCATTTTTTTTAACAACTGCAAGGTACAAATGTGCCATCCTAACATGACTCTAATGATGGGCATTAAAGCTTTTCCCCTTCACTTTTGTTCTATCAGAAAACAGGGCCAAATTGAGACACTTCCAAATATAGCCTATTTGCATTATTACTGCTTTATAAAGACCTGGAAATGGGATTGATAGATACTATTTGACTACAAAAAGACT
>NW_005353839.1:427005-428579 GCF_000412655.1 Myotis brandtii | reverse complement strand
TATATATAGTCATTTTCTAAAAGTACCCATTTTGCACACATTAACCAACATGAGATGTTATCAGTTACTTGTTTTGTTTATTTTACTAATCTAAGACCCCAAAATAAAGGTATTCTCACTTTCTTTTTTACACTTCTTTAATTACTAGTGAGGTGTATAATATTTTCGTTTTATTTTTAAATTTTTTATCAAGATTTAATTCTCTCTTTTTAAAATTAGTTTACATTCAATACTGTTTTGTATTAGTTTTAGGTGTACAGTGAGGTGTATAATATTTTCATTTGTTTATTGAACATTTCTTCTCTAAATTGACATTTTTTCATTAGTTTGTTCACTTTTTTCCTGTATGATACATAGGAACACTCATGAATGGATATTCACTCTCAAATATTATGACACCTTTCCTTCTCTCCCCACTCCCCCCACTTTCCTTCTCTACTGCCCAATAAAAAATTAGGAGCAGAACAGAAAATACAATGATTATAAAGACCCATTTCAACCACCCAGGAATTTTTAATGGTACTCATCGTGATCACATTCTCACAAGATTTAGAAACTGCTCAGCATCTATTCTCACCTCAAAAGCGCCCTCTGGGTTTTGAGCCCGAGTCTATGCCAGGCACTGTAATAAGCACTTTTCACATACTTTCTCATTATTAATTCTGTCTGTACGAGAACGTTGATTATTCACACCTTACAGATGAGGAAAGAGAGACTTAGAAATGTTAAGTAAGGCGCCCCGAGTACTGGATCTTTCGGCATCCGAAGCAAGCCCACCTGACTCCACAGGCTAAGTTTCTATCCACCTTGCCGTGTGGCATCTTACTGAACAGTCAAGATACCTATTTCTCCCAAATTTCAGAAGCCCTTACTTCTCTGCCTTCCCCATCCTAACGTTCTGAGAGACCACCGCTACAGTTTCAGCCACCTGCCCTCCAGCCCATCCGCTGACACTCAAGCTCTAGGCTTGCCATGTTTAGGAAATAAAGATGCCCAGTTAAATCTGCATTTCAGAGAAACCGCGAACAATACCAGAAAGGTGTTCACTGTTCGTCCGGCAACCTCAGCCAGCTCAGCCTTTGCTGGGGTTACAGGCCTCTATGTCCTGCTTCCAGGTGAGAAATGACAGCCAAGGGAGGCGCTCGGGGTCGAGCGGGTGCGGCCCAGGCCTCCTTAAGAGAGGCGGCCACTGCTCATCTCCGCGGAGGCTACCGACTCGGACACGAAGAGACTTGGATACGAAGAGCAGAGGTCGAGACTCGATCGCCCGGGACACTCCCTCCTACACGGTCCTCAAAAAGCCGGCGGGGTTTGCAGGTTCAATTCCCGGTCAGGGCACATACAAGAATCAATCAATGAATGCATAAATAAGTGGAATAACACATTATGGCACTCTCTCACTCTCCTTCTCCCACTTCCTCTCTCTCTAAAATCAATCAATAAATAAAAAATTAAAAAAAAAAAAGCCGGCAGGTTGCTGGGCCTTGGGAGCTGGACACGGCCCGGGGTGAGGAGGGGAAGGGAGAGAACCGGGAAGGGGGCTACAGGTGATCAAACCGCAGGGACATCGCACA
>NW_005353839.1:412126-426451 GCF_000412655.1 Myotis brandtii | reverse complement strand
TGGTTCCCGCCGCCCCGCCCTCCTCCCGCCCTGGAAATCCTCTTTCTCTTTCGTTCCCACGACAGAAGTTCCCCTTTCCCGGGACCTGAAGGTCCCCTCTGCCCCGTGCCTCGTCGGGTCGCCCCAGGTCCTCCTGCAGGCCGCCGCCTGGACTCTCACTTGATCCGGATGCCTCCTTTCCCCAGGTCCCCGGCCACCCCACCCACAATCAAGGAGGACAGGTGTCAGCTTAGCTTCCTCCCCAAGGCGTTTAGACGTTCCAAGGTGAAAGCAGCCGTGTTTCGTGGGACAGGGCAGCGCTATTAGGAAACTAGATCCCTCGTTTGTTTCTCTGTTGATTCCACCATCAACCCGCGTCCCTGTGCTTTGCCTCAGTTTGTCTCATCAGTAAAGTGAGACAAAAGTAGGATGTGGGTACTCTTAAGTGCAGACCGTGAAATAATGATTCAAGGGACGTTAGGCATTTATAATGGTATATGGCGTTCTAGGCTGTCAAGCCTTAAAAATGCAAACGTGCCTGTGTATAACCATGACCACGCCTTCCCCCAAATCCATATTGGTTCCCGAGATCCCCAGAGGAGAAACTATAGCCGCCCCACACTATGCGCACATAAATCAGCTACTGGTGCTGGATGAACTGACAGGTGTGTGGCATAGGTTTTCTCCCCATTCTTCTTGTGGGAGTCCTTGCGGTTTGATACACCTGTGGTAGGTCTCCCCTCAGGAGGCCCCTGAGGCCAGTTCCCTGTTCTTTCCCTTTACTTTCCCTCCTCACCGGGGACTGTGTCCAGCTCCCAAGGCCCTGTAACTTGTGGGCTTTTTGATGACCGTGTTGTAGGGAGTGTCCCCCGGGGGAATGAGTCTCCACGTTTGCTCTTCGTATCCGTATCCAAGGCGGTAGCTTCTCCGGAGATGAGCAGAAAAGTAGAAGTGTGGTCACCCATGCAACCAGAAGCTGGTACATCTGAGGTTAAATGCCTTTTCTTTGACAAATGAAGTTTTCTCTCTTTTAGCTTCACTGTCCGTTGCTCTATGTAATAAGCACATAGCTGGGTGTCCCAATAATGTGCCCAAGAAGTGAGAAGAGTAGACATTAGTCCTGTTTCAGACAGTATTATATATCCAGGCCACACAGTGAGCTGATGACAAGATGGAGGCTAGTGCTCTCATCTCTCAATTTTTTTCTAACACCTTTTATCTTCTGATCAGGTTTGTGTGGGGGAAACTCCGTGGAGAGGAAGATCTACATCCCTTTAAATAAAACAGCTCCCTGCGTCCGTCTGCTCAATGCCACTCATCAGATTGGCTGCCACTGTGAGTTGAGGTTGGGATTTGTGTTTGTGGCTGTGGATATTTCAGTCTGTGGCCTAGATGTAAAGATCTAAGTCCTGCTTAGAAGTCTCAGCACACAAATTAAGCTATGTGGGTGGGAGGTGGTAGAGAACCACTTGTCAAACCAGGCAAGATAATTAGGAAGAGCTAACATCTAGAAAGTGCTGCATACTAAACTTCTTAAACATGCATCTCATTTAATCTTTTTTTTTTTTAAATAGATTTTTATTGATTTTTTACAGAGAGGAAGGGAGAGGGATAGAGAGTTAGAAACATCGATGAGAGAGAAACATCGATCAGCTGCCTCCTGCACATCTCCCACTGGGGATGTGCCCACAACCCAGGTACATGCCCTTGACCGGAATCGAACCTGGGACCTTTCAGTCTGCAGGCCGACGCTCTATCCACTGAGCCAAACCGGTTTCGGCTCATTTAATCTTCATGACGTAGCTACTATTATTATCTCATTTTACAAGTGATGAAACTGAGACTTAAAGAAGTTGAATAACTTTTCCAAGGTCATCCTGCTATTAAGTGATGAAGTCAGGATTTGAGTCCTGGTGGTCCAGGGTCTAAGCCAGGACTCTTAACCACCCAGTAGGTTAAGTAGACAACTATGCTGTTTTCTAAGGAGAAAGACATTTCATATTCTATGGAGCAGTCATCACCTGCCCTCTGATCTTTTGGGAACCAAAATGGCCTTTTACAGGCAATAAACTATTTGAAGAGAAGGCATTGAGACAGCCATATAATTGCAAGACGAATTAGTAAAGCATTTGAATTTGTCTTCAGGCTTTGTAAATGTGTTCCAAAACAGGGTACTATGACAACATAGTTACAAAACTATGAAAGGGGGAAAAAATTGTGGTCTAAAGGTTGAATCCCAGTTCCCCTTCTGCTTAACCTGCTGTCTTCAGATTTTGTTCTGGGGGTAGTAAGTAGCTCTGTCAGATTGCTTTTCAGGTAAGCAGGAAACAGAATCAGATCTTGGCTCCTTCGTCATCAAATTGGTCACCTTTGAATTTCACTTCTATAAAAACAGTTAGCATATACCTGCACAGAGCTTTAATAGATGTTTATTGATGATGCTGAGTAAGTAGTGTGCTCTCAGCAGTCCTGTGATTTCCTGAAACCTTTCAATTTGGTAGGAGATAGGTGAAACACTTGCTCAAGGCGACAGTTACTACTTTTCTACCCAATCCTTCCCTGAGCTATACTCCATGTTCACTGTCCCATGTCTCAGCTGCAGGAGGTGCTGGGAGTAGGTTAACTGGTTCCAAATAAAATTTTTGTTGGACTTAGTTCTTAAACTGGTCTGTGGGTAGAAGACAGCCAGCTCCGTTGTGGGCTGAGCTTAGACTATCCTGGAGCTGGCTTCCAAGATATTACCTTTGGGAATGAGTCATTCTGCTGCAGGCTCTTAGAGCAGCCCTGTGGGAAGCAGAGCAGTAGCCAAGTGCCAGTGCGGAGAAACGAGCGGGGAGGAGCTGGACTCTGGCCACTTCCTCATTAAGATCTTGTTTCCTTTTCAACCTACTCATTTGTAAGCCTTCCTTCATCATATCTGTATGTCTTTAATTAGGGTTGCTAGCAGGATAAAATTAAGGAGAAATGGACCCAGATTTGATTTTCTGATTATAATGCTCTGTTTCTGTTGGACCATTTTAAAGTACTCAAAGGGCGTATGTAGGTGGTTTTTTTTTTTTTTTAGTTCCTTCTTTTCTTTCCTTTTTTCATGTGTCCCCACAGTATGAGATAAATAGGAGTGGAAAAACTTTTCACTGAAGGCCCAGAGAAAATAAGCAAGTTACGTATGACTACATAGTCACTCACTGGAACCCAGGTTAGAATCCAGGTGTTTGAAGTTCAGTATCATAGCTTGTCTTCTTCCTATACTGGGTGAGTCAGCTCCTGGCTGAGGGTGACCAGCCTAGGGTCTTTGGAAACTCTAGGTCCCCAGAAATGAGGGGAATCAGTACCAGCACATCTCTAACCCACTTAAGGCCCACCAGTGAGGAGACTGTTCAGGAGACCTCAGAGTTCTTGATGAACTTTACCTAAAACTGGCCAAAAGCAAGTAAAGCTGCTCTCAAATGGGGCAAAGGAATGAAGGTCTAGGGAAGCTACTGAGGCCAATGGATTCTGCACTTGTTTTCACAAAGGAAGACTCGGTGGCAGAACAATGAACTAGAGATTTAGAGCCTGCCATTTTCTGGAGAAAATACGGTTTGAACACTTTATGTCTGCTGTCCTAGAATCTTGTATATTTGGCTAAATGAGGTTGAGGGAAGAAAGCAAGAAAATGAAGATTAATGAACAAGGCCTCCTGAGTAGACTTCCTGGGCTCTTCTGTTCTCCATTCCCTCGTGATAGTCCTCAGGTGGAACGGGGCCTTTCCGCTCTTTAGTTCAAGTCTAGACGTGGTTGTATTAACCCAAATGTCTTGTAACATGTTTGGGGATAGATGATCTGCAGAGTCAGTGAGACAAAGTCAGAATTGTCAACTGTGGGAGCTTTAACTTGAGCCATTCTGTCCTGGCAGCTTCCATTAGCGGGGACACGGGGGTCATCCACGTAGTGGAGAAAGAAGAGGACCTGCAGTGGGTGCTGACTGATGGCCCCAACCCCCCTTACATGGTTCTGCTGGAGGGCGCGCTCTTTACCAGGTAAAAACTGATGTGTCTGCTGGAGACTGCATGCAGAGGGGGTGATTCAGGGCAGTCCCACACTGTGAGTGACAGCCTCCCTTGGCTTCCCTGGTCTGGTCAGGACAGGGGGTGGGGTGCTCCTCACAAGGAAAGGTCACTGTCAACAGGAATTATCTCGGTGACCTTGTAAGTAGAACTCTAGTGAGTAAGGACCCCAGGGAGGAAGGAGGGGTGCTCAGGGTCACACAAACACAGGGTAGATGAGATTGAGCCCTGAGCTCAGATTGGGTCATGGTCCTCTCAGAAGTTAGAGGCTGAAAAGGCAAGAAGTGAGTCAACAAGTTTGATTCCCCTGATTCCCATTTGTTTCCATCCTGGGGGGCAGGATACTGGGCTGCCTGATGAGCTTCCTGTCTTCCTTCCTGTCGTTCCCTCCTGTTAGGAAGGTGATGGAGAAGCTGAAGGGGAGCACCAGTCGAATTGCTGGCCTCGCAGTGTCCTTGGCCAAGCCCAGTCCCGCCGCAGGCTTTTCTCCTAGTGTGCAGTGTCCCAACGATGGGTTTGGTAAGAGCCCGAAGGATCTTCGGAGCCTGCTGTCACCCAGAGCTCACTGTTGCATCAGTCTTGTGTCTTTGTGTGTGTGTGTTGGGGGGGGGGATCATATCCCTCAGATTGCAACTTGAGGAAATATTTAGATATATGGGGCAATTTATGTACAATTTATGTTCATCACAGAATTATTTAGAAGAGGGAATAGTTGGAAATAATCTAATATATAAGAGAAGGGGAACTGGTGGGGGGGGGGGGGGGGGTAACCTGTGTATAGCGTGAGCAATTGACACCCAAACAGAATATAGTGTTTCTTGCTCTTTGCCAATTCATCCCTTCCCCCTCCTGCTTCCCCTTTTTCCACTGACCTTCCATTCTTGCTTCTTGTCACATGCTCAGACCCCTACTTGGCCAGCCTAGGGCTCCCTGATACCGTTGCCTGTTTTATTGTGGGTGGTGACAGGTTGATGCTTGCTTCTTTGGGTTCCCCTCTTTTGGAACTCTTAGTCCCGACCCTGTAATATCTGAGCCTTCGCTGGTCCTTAAGTGCTTGTGTCCCAACATCCTATGCCCCCTCCTCCTCTTCAGGCCTTTACTCCAACTCCTATGGGCCAGAGTTTGCGCACTGCAGGGACATACAGTGGAACTACCTGGGTGATGGCTTGGCTTATGAAGACTTTAGTTTCCCCATCTTTCTTCTTGAAGATGAAAATGAAACCAACGTCATCAAGCAGGTAATGACTCTGCCAGCTCCCAGCAATTCCAGGGAGGAAGAAGGCTTTCTTAGGCTCTCCTCTTGTTTGGAGGGACTCTCATTCCACTAGTGCTCCCTCTGAAAGACATTTGCTTCAAGAAAGAGCCAAGAAATTTATTTTTCTTACATTCCCCTCCCATTTCTCTCCCGCCTTTCCTGCATTAAGGGGTTTAGACTGGAAGAAAATGTAAAGGATATTTAATATGAAACAAGGTATAAAGCCCTGGTTAAGAACCCTAAGATCAAAAGAGCATTGGACTAGGAATTGAGAGATTCCGTTCAGTAATTTCTGAAGTTCTTTTCAGCTCTAATATTTTCTAATTCTAGTCTAGCTTCTTCATTTTATCACACAGAGCAGTTAGATTCATCCAAAGTTACATGGTCAGAAGATGTCCAAGCTGTCTTGAATTTGACGTTAGATTTCCGGTCCAGGGTTCTTTACATCAAATCACATTAAAACAGTGGCTGATGCAGGTCATTTGATGCAGGTTAATTTCATCTGCTCCCAACTAAGCCATTGAGACTGTGCCCCTTCACAACTCTCAGTGAGTTTTTCTCTGACCTTATAGATCCTGCGGTTGCACCGGACAACTGTAACTCCGGGACAGGCGTGGGAGTGGCTTCAGGATAGAGCTGGGCCTTCCCCTTTCCGGGAAGTATGGGCGGGACTCCCAGCCAGCTGCCTCAGTGGGTCCCTCTCCCCTTCTAGTGCTATCGCGATCACAACCTGAGCCAGAATGGCTCCGCACCCGTCTTCCCGCTCTGTGCCATGCAGCTCTTCTCACACATGCACGCGGTCCTCAGCACTGTCACCTGCATGCGGCGCAGCTCTATCCAGAGCACCTTTAGCATCAACCCAGGTAGGACAGGCCCGAGGCATGCTGGGTGTACTGGGTAGAGGTGAGGCACCAGCATGTTGGGAGGCCTGGGGGCGAGGAGTGGGCACAGGCAGCGAGCACTGGTGGGAGAAGTAGAAACCATTCTCAACAGTCATACCTTGTCCCTAAAGTGGACAGTGGCAGAGAAACCAACGTGGAGCAGTGGAGAGAGAGAAAGTGACTGACAGGCCATGGGGCACTGGTCTGAGGCGCCTCCCATACCTGCTGTTGTTTACCTATAAGACCCTGACACCAGCTGATGTCTCACTGTCTGTGTCCTGCTCAGAAATCGTCTGTGACCCCCTGTCCGACTACAACGTCTGGAGCATGCTTAAGCCTATAAATACATCTGGGACACTAGAGCCTGATGACAAGGTTGTGGTTGTTGCCACCCAGGTGAGCGCTGGCCCTGAGCAAGGTGGGCAGGGCTGGCACGGGAAGGGCAGGCAGGCCTCGGTTGCGCATGGCAGGTTTCAGAGTTCTATGGTGGGAGCCTCCAATGGAGAGGGACCTGGGCTGGGGGACTCGCTTCAGCACATGAGTGTTCACTTGACTGAAACAGGAGGGGGGCTGGGCCTGGTCCTCATTTCCATGTTCAAAGTGTACCTCCCTGCCTTCTCCGCTGGACCCAGCTGGACAGTCGTTCCTTTTTCTGGAATGTGGCCCCAGGGGCTGAGAGTGCTGTCGCCTCCTTCGTCACCCAGCTGGCTGCCGCTGAAGCTTTGTACAAGGCGCCTGACGTCGCCACCCTGCCCCGCAACGTCATGTTTGTCTTCTTCCAGGGGGTAAGGGCTCTGCCTGAGTGAGATGGCCAGGAATGGGGGTGGGGGAGAAAGGTGGGAGTGGCCACCATTTGGGGAAGATCTCAATACCTAAGTTGTTATTCAGCAGAGAGCTTCTGGATGTGCCTACAAGTATCTCCCCTTCAGAGACCCCTATTTAAGGAGGGCTCTGCATCCTGACCTGGAAGTGGTGTACTGCCCACCCGCCCTCCCCCACTGATTCCATCTACTAGAGGCATTCTCCTACTTTTATTCCCTGTGCCCCTTTACTGTCACCTCCACTCAGGAGCCCTGAGGCTCCTGACTCACACACACACCCCCTCCCCCGCCCCAGCCTGGCCCTGGACTAAGGAACAGCAGCTGTGGCTGAGTTGGTGGAGATTAGGGAGGAGCAAGAAGCAGCACATAGCAGCTGATGTTTGCCTCAGGCCTTACTGAGGCTGCTCTACTCTTTTTTAGGCTCAAAAAATCATGTGATACATACATGTGGGGGAGAGTCATAGCTGGGAAGCGGGGTAGGGAGGAGGAAAGCCACATGATTGCAAAAGCTAGCCTGCAGCTGAGATGCCATGAGACAGTGGCCTGATCTAGCCCCATGAGAGCTCTGTTCTAGTCTCAAGGAGCCCAGGCTGCCCTAACCCTTGGGAATCCCTCTGTTCCCTTCCCCACCCATCTCTACCCCTCAGGAAACGTTTGACTACATTGGCAGCTCGAGAATGGTCTATGATATGGAGAGGGGCAAGTTCCCTGTGCAGTTAGAGAACATCGACTCGTTCGTGGAGCTGAGACAGGTGTGCAGCATGTGTCCTCGCCCCTTCCTTTCTACTTAAAGGTCCCTCCTCGTTTGTTCTGTTGTCCTCACTGCAGGTATCACCTCCTCTTCTCTTGACTTCTCTTTTGATCCCACTCCTTTCTCCCACAACGGCAGACTGATTATAAGTGTTGCTTCTTCATCCTTCCCCCAGGTGGCCTTACGAGAGTCACTAGAGCTTTGGATGCACACAGATCCCGTGTCTCAGAAAAATAAGTCCGTACAGAGCCAGGTAACCTGAGCATCTCTCCCCTCACTTCTATTTTCAACAGCTCAGAATATGGCACCTCCTTGCCCTGGCCCTCTCCCCGACAGCCCCCCAGGCCTGGGAGACAGGACCTGCAGCTGGGTGTTGGTTAACGGGTGAACACCACGGCTGCTACAGCTCCCCGGCAGGAGCCATGAGCGCAGCTCCTGTCACTGGTTCCATGGGGCGGTCGTTCTCTGATCATTTGGCGCCTCGCAGCTATTGCTGCCCATTGAGGACAGGGTAGTGACTGGCTCCCTTCTCTCATTGCTGCCCCCCAGGTCCGGTTGTCCAGGCCGTGCTGCCCCATTCCTGTCATGTCAGACTCCCAACCCAGAACGTCCTCCACTTTCCTCACTACTTGTTCAAGCTCCTACTTCCTCTCGGCGCCCAGCCGCAGGCCTCTCTTTTCCATGAGGTCTTCCTGCCGTTGCAGCTTTAGCGTTATCCCTGCTCTGAGCTTCTACAGCCCTTACCACCTGGATTCCCTGTTTTGTGTTATTTGTCCCTGCAGTTCTGCACAACAAATAAGCGAAGCTTTTACTGAGGATAAGACAGAGTTCTGAAGACAGTAGGGTTTACCTGTAAATATGAAAAACACAGGCCTCTCTCTCATTAGGCCATAATTTTAAAACGATGGTAGGAGTTGCAGGAGATTCAGGAGGCCTTGATCCCAAAATGCTTGAGGAATTTAGATCTAAGAGGGCTTAAGGCAACTCCCCAAGCTGGGGGCTTGAAGTAGGATGCATTTCAGGTCTAAAAGGCCTCCCGCTTGCCTTTCCCCGGCCTCCCCTGAGTTAACCCGCCCACCCCACCCCCAGGTGGAGCACCTCCTGACCGCACTGGAGGAGAGTGGTGCCGGTGTCCCTACCGTCATCCTCCGCAGGCTGAACCAGTCCCAGCCTCTCCCACCGTCTTCTCTGCAGCGATTTCTTCGAGCTCGAAACATCTCTGGTGTTGTTCTCACTGACCATGCTACTGTCTTCCATAACCGGTAAGAGGGACCTAGCGTGCCTCCTCTTCCTTCCCAGAGAGTCTGTGCTGCAGTCAAGGGTCCATAGAGAGAGAGGTCTTCTGTGTCGAGAAAGATCACTGCTCTCCCCTCTCCCCACACCACCTCTCCAAAGCCAGCCTTTGTGTTCTTTGTTCAGTGGCCGACTTCTATGTAACCTGGTCCCCTCATTTGACTTGATGTTCATCTTGAAAACAATTTTCCCCTTAGCCCTTTCCTGCTCAGTCGTCCTTGCTTATGATTCCACTTCCTCCAAGCTCCCTAGGGGCCTGACTTCCCCAGGGCTGCCGGCAGAAGGCATCATCTCAAGAGCGCTGGTATGATGAGGGGGTTCTCGAGGTGTAGGAAGGAGAGCTGTCCCTGTCTGGGGCCCACCCAGGGCTGCCGCAGACCATACTCTGAAATGCCACATGTTCTTGCCATGTGGTGCAGTGTGAGGGTATAGTGTCCCCTACAGGTGAGGGAGCTCCAGAAATAAGGGATGAGGCCTGTTAGTCACCTCTCTGCTGGTCCTAGACACCTCCAAACTGCCTCTAACTTGAGCCCTGGGCGGGCGGAGAACTTCTAACTCAGGCTGGACTGCTGACCCCTCAGGTTCTCCCACCACAACCAAGTAGCAGCTTCTCCTTTAGTTTGGACAGCGGCCGTTCTGGTGCATTCAGTCAATTCTCCTCCCAGTGTGTCATCCATATCACTTTGGGGTGATTCATCATTTGAACACATTTTGGACTTATGTGGCTGCCTTGATTCTGTGTGGGACAGGCATTTATGGATGGTAAAGGCTGGGAGC
The DNA here is from genome assembly GCF_000412655.1 of Myotis brandtii. Taxonomy (NCBI): domain Eukaryota; kingdom Metazoa; phylum Chordata; class Mammalia; order Chiroptera; family Vespertilionidae; genus Myotis; species Myotis brandtii. Next base: position 416,648 of record NW_005353839.1, on the reverse strand, counting down.
TCTCTTAGCCTTGCTTCTAAGGTCTGTCTCCTGGGGGCTCCCCAAGGAGCGTCAGAGTGGTTTGACCCAGCGTCGTGTTCATATCTGTGAACAGATGTGCTGCTCCCCTCTGCTCAGCCCCCCTTGGTGTACATGTTCGCTGGAACAGTCCCACAGTCGCTCTGATAATGTGCGGCAGGCTTCACCGGAAGTCATTTTAGCCATCCTCCTCTACCTCCACCACATGCCGTAGAAGTGTCTCTGTGTTTAAAGATCTCTTGGGGAGGAGATTCCTGCATTCTGATTTCATTCACCTTTTCTGCCTCATCTGTCAGAAAACTCTTTGTATTTAACGAATCGCTGCCACCCCCACTCCTACCTCCCCTTTCCCCACACCTTCTTCAGTGTGGGATCCTAATCTCTCTGCCCTTCCTGGATGGTGAAAAATGAAATACCACGTTGCTGCATCAGGGGCATTTGAGGGAGGAAGGGGCAGAGTGTAGCCAAGGCTCGTGTTGGCTTTCCCGGCAGCTACTACCATAGCATTTACGACACTGCTGAGAACATTAATGTGAGCTACCCTGGACAGCAGAGCCCTGAAGAGGACCTGGACTTTGTGACAGACACTGCCAAGGTAGCCCTGGCCCGGGCTGGGTGGGAGCAGGGGACACAGTGCAGTGGTTAGAATGGTACTGTTTGGGGTTAGAAGAGGTGGGCCATTCAACCTCCCTCCTCACCTACCACAGGCCCTTGCAGATGTGGCCACAGTGTTGGGACGTGCACTGTACCAGCTTGCAGGAGGAACCAACTTCAGGGACACTATTCAGGCCGATCCCCACACAGTAAGAACACGTGGGCCCTGGCTCCTTTCTGTCCATCTGTGCAGCAGGCTGCCCCAGCCTTTATGTCCCTTGCCTGGTCTCCCACACCTGGGAATTCTGCAGGCCTGTCTGTGCCTGTAAGAGTCCCAATTGGGCCTCATGAGCCAGCCACTGTCCTCCCCAACCCAGAGTCTATCTGGCCAGCCTGGTTTCTGTCTCATGACTTGACCTCCACTGCTCACTCTGTCCCTGGGCTCCATGTCACCGAGCTCTCTCTTCTCCCTGCCCCCTCCTAGGTTACCCGCCTGCTCTATGGCTTCCTGGTTAGAGCCAACAATTCGTGGTTCCAGTCTATCCTTCGGCAGGACCTGCGGTCATACTTGGGTGAGCACCTGGTGTGGGAATGGGAACCAGCCAGGGGAAGGGAGAGAGAAAAGGCCATCATTTTGCTTTAATCTTGACTTTTTTTTCTTCTTTTTCCTCTCTTCTCTCCCCTCCGCCTTCCCTTGTCTCCCTTTCTTTCTGTTTCTCTTCTCTTCTCTGGCTCTGGCAAATCCTGGGCTCTTCCTGTCTCTGCCCATCTGCCCTGTACCTTCTGTCCACCAAATCCCCCTTCCTTGTGGCGTCCGACCAGGTGACCAGGGGCCTCTTCAGCATTACATCGCTGTCTCCAGCCCCACCAACACCACCTACGTTGTGCAGTATGCCTTGGCAAATTTGACTGGCAAGGTCGTCGACCTTACCCGAGAGCAGTGCCAGGATCCAAGTAAAGTCCCCAGTGAAAACAAGGATGTGAGTGGTAGTGGTGTCAGAGGTGCCCCGAGGGTCCCTTTCTCTTGGGAAATTGGAGGATCTCCTAGGCCCAGTTGGACCCATGGGCTTGGGATGGAGAGGTGGAGGGATGCAGCCCTTTGAACGTGGGTGTTGAACAGGCAGTAGCCTAAGTGGAAAGGGCCATCTAAAGGGTGAAGGGAGGGAGTGAGAAAGGATCGCCTCAGCCCCTGCTCTGGCCTCTCTTCCTGCAGCTGTATGAGTACATGTGGGTTCAGGGCCCCCTGAACTCCAATGGGACAGAGCGGCTCCCCTATTGTGTGCGTTCCACGGCCCGACTGGTCAGGGCCGTGTCTCCTGCCTTCGAACTCGGGCAGTGGGGCTCCACTGAGTACTCTACCTGGACCGAGAGCCGCTGGAAAGACATCCGCGCCCGGATATTCCTCATAGCCAGCAAAGAGCTCGAGGTGAGATGGGAAGCGGTGGTGGCAGAGATCTGTGTGACCCCTTCATCTCCCGTTCGCCCAGATTTGCCACAAAACCTACTACGAATCTGTCCCTTGTCTGCTCGGATGCCCCATTAGGAAGCTTGTCTTCACTGAGAAGGTGATTCTGTGTTCTTGCTGGAGCTGTGCTCTCAGAGAGGCCCAAGGAGACACTCCTAGCCCTGTGTCCCCAGGTAGTCCTTCCCGGGAGGAGGCAGTCAGTATTAACAAGTGCCTGAAACAAGTCAGTCAGGTATGTCATTGCCACGAGAGAATCGAAGTCATGGGCCCTGCCTTCAAGGTGCTTAAAGTCTACGTGATACAAGACAGAAGCAAGAACAGAGGGACCTCACTGCTCTTTTAAAAAGGGGAGACTACGTCTCCAGCCTGCGGAGATGTTGCTCTGATTGTTCAGTACTTGGTGCTTAGAGCCAGCTCCAGGAATCCGATGTCCTGGCTCCCAGCCCCAAGCAATTACCCCAAACTGCACTGAGATCATCTGAGCGCATTGTCTCCCCTGCAGCTCATCACCCTGGCCGTGGGCTTTGGCGTCCTTGTCTGCTCTCTCGTCATCACCTACTGCATCAATGCCAAAGCTGATGTCCTCTTCATTGCTCCCCGGGAGCCGGGTTCTGTGTCTTTCTGAGGAGAACCCCAGCTTCTCCCGCCAGCTCTGTGGTTCATTTCCTAGCTCAGTTGTCCTGCTGGGACAGAAGCCACTAGTGTGTCACTGGACCCTCCCTGAGCCTGGCTCAGGCTGGGATGAACATAAAGAAGTGGAACTGCGAGAAAGAGACAGAGAGAAACACATCCTCCCTCCCCCGCCCCCCTCCAGCTCCCCTTCCAGTCTTCCTTCTCCCATTTCTTCTTTCTCCCACCAGATTCCGGGATGACAGACAGCAGCTTCTTGCTCCTGTTTAAGTCCTCACCATCCACCCTAACTTACCCTTCTTTAGCATCCCTCCTCTACTCTGTCCACCCTGCCCTGGACCTCCCTCCGCTCCCCACCCCACCTGTACCTCTCCACCTTCCTGGTCAGGAAGAATGGCAAGGGTTGAATGCCAGGGACAATACCAGGATGCCCGGAGGAGGGGGACGGGATCTGGGGCGGGTGTGCTGCGGGGTAGGCATCCCACCTCCAGCCCACAGTGCTCAGTTGTCATTTTTTTAAGCTGTAATGTCTGTTTTTGTTTTCTTTTCCTGTGTGTGTGTCTGTGTGTGTGTGTGTGTGTGTGTGTGTGTGTGTGTGTGTGTGGTGTATGTAAATATATAAATAATGGATTTCATTAAAATAGATTATCCACATGACCTGTTATGTGTCCCAGGCTCCCTTGTTCTGGGAATGGGAATGGGACCTGGAAGTCATGGAGTTGTTACCATGTGCTCTCCCCTGGGTCTGGGGCACGAGAAGGAAGGCCCTGTCACCACCAGCTGGAGTCCTGGAAGCAGGGCTCCTTCCGGAGCCTGGTTCTGTCTCACACAGACAGTGTTAGCAGAGTTTCTCCCCACCTTTGTATTTGACAACCATTTCTTTTTTAAAGATATTTTTATTGATTTCAGAGAGGAAGGAAGAGGGAGAGAGAAACATCAGTGATGAGAGAGAATCATTGATCAGCTGCCTCTTGCACGCCCCCTACTGGGGATCAAGCCTGCAACTGGGCATGTGCCCTGACCAGGAATCAAACCATAGCCTCCTGGTTCAACCACTGAACCACACTGGTTCGCTGACAGCCATTTCTCTATTCACTTTGGGATCCTGGAGGGTCCAGAGATGAAGGGAATACAGCCCTGGAGTGGCTCCCAGATGGGTGAGGGGAGAGACATACACTCCCGAAGAGGTGTGACCCAGAGTGCTGGGTGGACACAGCGGGGCTGGGGCAGTGTGGTGGCATTTAGGAAGGCTGCACAGAGGAGCACGTGTGTGATTTAGATTCGCCGCTGTGGGAGCAGAGCCAAGAGAAAACACCGGTCACATTCGGGAATGGTGAGCTACTCAGTGCCCAAGCCCCAAGGTCAGCAGGAGCGGCTGGGCCAGGCAGAGAAGGCCCTGGGGTGGCCTGCCAGGGAGCAGGCTTTCTGTTGACTGGGCATTTTGCAGATCAAAGCGAGTGGCTTGGGACTCTGGAGACACTAGTTCCCTGGGTCTTCGTGGAGGCAGAATGCCGTGTGTGGCAGCACAGCCAAGTGATGGGCAGTGGCTGAGGCAGCCGAGGGGGAAGAGCTGGCAGGAGGGGCTGGAGCCAGCCTCCTCCCCTCACCAGGTCAAGAGGCTGTCTCCCACATAGGGGATGGGGGTGGGGGCGGGGGGCCTGCAGAGATGGAAAAGAGCTGGCCGTTTTCAGAATCCCAAACCCTCCTCTTAGTTTTCTGACTGGGATGTTTACCTTTTCTAATCCTGCTGGGGGGAGGTGGTTTTTCTCCAAGTTCCCTCAGGGGTGTGTGTGGGTTTGGGCGTTGTGGAAATGC
>NW_005353839.1:401888-412076 GCF_000412655.1 Myotis brandtii | reverse complement strand
CACACACACACACACACTCCTCCCAGGCTGAGCTGGAGAAGCCGGGCTGCGCTGGCTGGCGAGGAGCTGAGCGCAGCTGCCGCTGCTTCTGGGCTGGCTCCGAACCTCCCTCAGCCAACAGGTTCCCAGCGGACAGCGCCGCTTCCTCTTCCTGCTGTGGCTTCAGGGAGCAGGGAAGTAATTGGGTACCAGTGAGGGGGCTGAGCAGAGGGCGGGCAGGAACGAAGGTACAAGCTGCAGGGCCTTCAATATTCAGTCTCTGCCTCGGGAAGAATCCTCAACAAAGCTTCTGCCTGTCATGCTGTCCCACCTCCTCCCCCTCCCCTCCCCCAAAATACAGAACCAAAAGGCTGGGTCGCTCTGTGGCTCTTGGGGAGCCCAGCTCCTTGGAAGGGGCACAGGCCCTCTGACCCACTGGGGCTGCCTTTCTGAGACTGGTCTGGCTCCTCACCAGGTACCTTGTGACCTGGAGACCCCGTGGGACTGGCTGGCAGCATCTTGGAGCCACGGAGTTTCCTTCCCTTCCTGCTCCTTCCCATCGGTGGCTCACACTGCGCCTTCTCTCGCACCCACCCTCTGCTGAAAGCCAGGACCCAGCCTCTCTCTTGTGACGCCTCGTCCCTCAGGCCTGAAGGCTTTCCTTCTGTCTCCACGCCTTGCCCACTGCTCCTAAGGGCCTGTCCTGGGGGAGATTTTTCATCCAGAGTCCGGTGTTCTGCCCCGAGATCCTGCCTTATTCAATAGGACTTGGTTTCTTCCCGGGACCATATAATAAGACCTTAGAAGTTCTGTGCAGGGTCTAACTTATTTGACAGCTGGGGGAACAGTGGCCCCGCGGAATGATGTGGCTTCTATCTGCACTGGCAGCCGTGGCAGTAATAAACTCAGAGCATGGCTGTGGGTGAGGCACTGCCCCAGCCTTGTAAAAGGGCATGGGAGGGGCCGCCTTCCCTCAGAGACCGGAGCCCCGAAGTCTAGATGGCAGGAAGGGACACGACGCAAGACGAAACAGCCAGTGGCAGCCCCACGTGCTCCTGGCAAAGCGAAACCAGTGCTGTATACAGTCTATGGCGTCCGGAGGATGGAGGCTTTGCTTTGGGTGGGGCCGGTCAGGAGGGGCTTTCCACGGTGGGCAGAGGCCAGGAGCAGCTTTTCCAGTTGCCCTGATGCCCTGTGACTTTGTTACGGGCCCTCCCCCTCTTCGGGCCCCAGCGCGCTCATCTATGCAGCGGGAGTCGGAGCTCTCTGAGGCCAGTCCCTCTGCTGGCGCTGATGTCTGCGTCTGTGTGGCCCCCTTCCTCCCTTTCATTTTAAACTCCTCCCGGCAGGGCTGATTTGAAAGGCTCATAATTCATGCACTTGCTAAGGTATTGGGGTCAATCTAGAGAGGGAGGCCTGCGGGCACTTACTGTCCTCCCACCCAGACACAGTAGAAATGTGGGGCGATTGTGTCCCGATGCACAGAGAACAGGCCTGTCACTCACATCCCATCTGCACAAGAAGCTTGGCCCAAGTTGCTGACAGTTGAGCTTGGGAAGCGGAGACCTTTGTAAGGTCCGGGTCTGAAAGGGCCTCAGGTCGCATGGGAGGGAGCTCCCACCGCCTGCGTGGAGTGGAGAAGAGAAGCCGTAGCCCATTCCCAGGCAGGGAAGCGAGCGGGAGTGCAGGGGGCATCTCAGGAGGCCTAGAGGGTGATGCAACCGTGAGTAAATGTTGCCAGCCTCTGGCCCAGGCTGGCTGGCTGCTCAGGGGCTGGGGGCTAGGACCCTAGAGTCCTCACTCTCCCTGCTCTCCCATCCACTGAGGGGAAATTAGAGAAACTAGAGGAAAGGAAGGCAAAACAGAGGCGGGGGAGAGACAAAGAAGAAATGGGATGTAGGAGGTGGGGACACCTAGTAGGGCTGAAGGAGGAGAGGGAGCCTGGGAGAGCTGGAGGGAACGGAGCCTGAGGGGAGAGAGGCCAGGTGGGTGTGGCTGGGAGGGGAGTGGGCCCTGAGCTGGTGGTGACAGATGGGTGGACACAAAGAAGAGAGCTTCAGGGAAGACAGATGGATGGGGGAGGGAAGCGGCTGGGGGGGGGGCAGTGGTCGGAGGTCATAATAAGATGGGAGATGGGCTCTGAGCTGAGGAGAGGTGAGTGGAGAGGAAAGAAGAAAGGGGAGGCTGCCTTAAGAGACAAAGGCTTCAAGGCCAGGGACGGGGCGAGAGAGGGCTCGGGCTCGGGGCTGAGGTGGGGGCTTCCAGCCAGGCTGGCGGCGGAGACTGACAGATTGTGCAGTTAGCCAGAGTGGAGACCCGCTGTCACCTTCTAGAGGCCCAGGGAGGTGGAGGCAGAGGAAGACAGACGAGACCGAGTGGAAACAGGCAAGGAGAGACCCTCAAAGATGCAAGAAGATTCAAGACTCGCAGCCGCTCCCAGGAACTCAAGTGCTTCTTCCTCCTCTCCTGTCCCCGTGACCCCGAGCACAGCACCCAGCCACTGGCCCCTTCCCGAGGGTCAGGCAGTGTGGCACAGGAAGGGTTAACGCTGTCTGCTCTCCTTGCCAGCGCTCGCCTGCTTGGGTCCCCAGGGCTCCCCACATATGTCACTGTCTCTCCTGCCAAACCCACTGCTTCCAAGCTCCTCGGCCCCCCGCCCACCCTCAAGGACCAGGCCTGGGCCCCAGGGTCTTCCCTACACACCAACCTTTCTTCCCAACAGCCTACCCTGAAGCCTGTGTGGAGATCAAAGGAGATTGTTGAGCTTGGGAAGCACAATAGTTAGAGCATCAGCCGCGCACCAAAGGGTCTCGGGTTCAATTCCCCATCAAGGGCACGTACCCGAGTGGCATGTTCTATCCCCAGCCCCAGTTGGGGCGCATGCAGGAGGCAACCAATCAATATGTCTCTCTCACATCCATGTTTCACTCCCTCTCTCACCCCCTTCCCCCCTTTCACTCTCTCTAAAATCAAGGAAAAATATCCTTGGGTGGTTTTAACAACAACAACAAAAGGTTGTGCTAAGCTAAAAAAGAACACCCAAAATGCAACTTCCCCCCTTTCACTCTCTCTAAAATCAAGGAAAAATATCCTTGGGTGGTTTTAACAACAACAACAAAAGGTTGTGCTAAGCTAAAAAAGAACACCTACAAAATGCAAAATACCAATAACCATAGCCATCAGCACCCCCCATCTGCAGGCCCTGCTCCTGCCCTTACAGCCATGACCCCCACAGCGCCAGGGCTGGGGCTCTCCTTCCCGCTCAGCCAGGGCTGCCGGCAACCTGAGCTGACCCCTGAGCCTCCCAGCCTCCCGCAATCATGCCCCATACACATGTGTAGGAAACCTCTTGCCACCTTCAGATCACTGTGCACAGGTGGAAAGGGTGGGCGAGCACGTCACAATTTACCTGGCGCTGCACGTTACAACTTTCCCCTGCGTTGTCTGAAAAGAGCCCCATGTGGAAAGCAACATCGTCCCCACTTCACAGATGACAAAAGTAGACTCAGTCAAGGTTAAATGACTTGCTCAAGGTCACCGGGACTTGGACCCAGGTTTACTGACCCCGAGTTTAGTACAATTAGTGGTTCTTCCCACCACTCCATGCTTTATCACACACTATGCTCTTTAGCTACTCCCTGAGGAGCAAACACTGAATCCCTGAGTGATGACTGTTGGGGGCCCCAGAGTCCAGGATCCTGAGATGACAGACACAGAGGAGTAGGGGTGAGAGCATGCTCAGACCCCCCTTTACCAGCAAACCTCCACTTGCACTGGGGAGAGCATGGCTTACTTATTTCAAGGCTGGAGGTTGCAGGGTCGAAGGATTGGAGCTAAAGGGCCTGAAACAAGGGAGTCTGGTACAGGGAGCTGGCTCCTCCCTTCTCCACACCACCCTTCCCTGCCGCCGTTCCCTTCGGCTACTAGGCTCTCGAGGTTCGGCTTCGGTCTCCCTCAATGTCTTACCCGTTGGGATCAGTAACAGTCCCTCATCTCCACAGTTCTGTTTATTGGGTCACCCCACCTTGTCTCTGGTCTGGGGTACTTTTTTGGTTCCTCACAGCTATCTGGGCTCTGCCTCTCCCGTGCCTTCTGTCTCTGCCCTGTCTTGGGGCTTCCTCGGGCCTCTCTCCCAGGATCAGCATCTGTCCATCCCTGAACATCGGTGTTTCTCCCAGGTCTGTGTCTCCGTAACGGTCTCCTCTTTTCAGCATCTCGCCATGCCCCTGCCCCACTCATAGCTTGTACATCTGAGCCTCCCATAAAGCCTTGGCAACCTGGCAACTGTGCTCCCATCCCCTCTTTTTTTATCTCCGTTGCCCCCATTTCTCCATCTCCCTGTGACAAGTCTTCTCCATGTCTGCTACCCAAAGACTATTTGCCCCTCTCTCTCTCTCTCTCCCTCTCTCTCTCTCTCAGTCTCCGTCTCTTATGTCTCTCCCCTCATTTCATCTGCTCCCTTTCATCTTCCATTTGTCTGTATCCCTCCTCTCCCTCATGGCACACTCGCCTGAGACTCTCGGTCTCCCAGTTTCTTGGATGGGCTAGAGGGCAGGGGGTGGGGGAGGTAGAATTGTTGTTGCTGGGGGCTCATTAGGTGGAGATTGGTTTTTAATCAGCACCATGGCAATGATGATGCAAGAACCGAGATGCCACCTGATCCCCTGCCCCCTCAACCCCCCTCCTCAAGCCTCCTTTCCCCTCCAGCTCAGCCCATCTGCTGGTGCCTGGGCACCTGTCTGGGCCTGCCCAGGTGGGAGTTGGCACCTCCCAGACCTGAGGTTGGGAAGCGGTGGGGGAGCTTGGGGAGGAATTGCGGGACTTCCCGTAGGGAATGCCTCGCCCTGGAGAAAGCCCAGAAAAGGGTGATCAGCAAGGGAAATGGCAAATGCCTCCAATAGCCTAAACGTGGGGTGTGGCCCTACTAAGGTCCAGGCATGTCACTTGCATTATCTTGCTTAATCTCCATGGCAACCTAAGAAGCGGCTAGAATTAACCCCATTCTACAGGAAAGGACAAGTTGATGTTACTCGTCGGAGGCCACACAGCTGGTAGGGGTCTCTTCACTGTAGCATGCTGTTTCTGCGGTCCCCCAGCCATGGTTGCTTCTGGACCCTCGCAAAGGTTCAGCAGACATTCAACAGCTGAGTGGGGCAGAGAACTTCAGATACGGACACCTAGCCCGTTGCCTCCTATGCTTCCCTAGGTCCCAGCTCCTGGTTGATGTTACTCGTCGGAGGCCACACAGCTGGTAGGGGTCTCTTCACTGTAGCATGCTGTTTCTGCGGTCCCCCAGCCATGGTTGCTTCTGGACCCTCGCAAAGGTTCAGCAGACATTCAACAGCTGAGTGGGGCAGAGAACTTCAGATACGGACACCTAGCCCGTTACCTCCTGTGCTTCCCTAGGTCCCAGCTCCTGCCACTCCACCACACACACACACACACACACACACACACACACACACGCACACACACGCACATGCACACACACACGCACACACACACATGCAGGCTGGAGGCAGCTCAGCTATTGATAGGAACTTAATCAGTGCCCATTTGCATATAATTTTGTATCTAGTTTTCTTACTGCTCATTAGATACTCCAGCAAACGTGAAGTCTGCCCGGGCTGCCCTGCCCTCCTACCCCAGAGTCCTTCACATGCTGCGTTTTCCTCTCTCCTCCACGTTGCTCTGTTTAGCCGACTTTCCTCCTAAGAGCACCTTTTTCCCAGGGGGTCAGGTTGGGATGGGCAGCCTAGAAAAACGCCTACGGGGATCTGTGTCAGGAATCTGATCCTGCCGCCCCAGGTGATGGGGTGGGTGGAAGAACGGGGGCTGGGATAAGAAGCGGGGGTGATTGAGTTCCACAGGGATGAGGGCAGGGCCTGGAAAGCAGCCACAGGCAGCGTGGCAAGGGGGCGGTGGTCCCAGCTTTGGAGAAGGAGAGCTTGGTGAGGGCAAGGACTCTCGCGCTCTCTGCTGCATCTTAGTGCTGTGCTGGCCACTGTGCTTTTCGAGACTTCCCTGTTAGTGCCAGCGGAGCCTTCTTCCCAGGGCAGCGGAGACACGGGGAGGAGCTGTCAAAGTCGTGCGGGGACTTACACTGGGACCATGGCACTAACATTGAGCTTGCTGAGGGACTCTGTCCCTGCTGCCTCTTCTGAGAGGCTCAGGGGCTCTCTGGGCTCCTGCCCTGGCTCTCGCCCCAGCCCCACCCCTTCCCCAGCTCTCCATTTCTTGCTTATGAAATATGCATGGAGAACAGATGTCCCTGCTCCCCTACTGCCTGCCCCCCCCCACCCCCAGGGCCAGCCCCCAATCCCCAGCTCCCAGGGTTAGGGGGGTTCCCAGGTCCTTCTGCCAATGGCTGCCTGGCCTGTCTGTTTAATATTGATGAGGGGGGAGCCTGGGCCAGCCAATGGAGAGCTGGGGGTGTGTGTGTGTATCTCCATATATACACACATAGGGCTGGGTCAGCTCAGGTGTGTATGTGTCTGTGAGTGTGTGTGCGTGTGTGTGAGTACTGGTGGCCCCAGTACCTGGTCGAGCCCACCCCTTCCTCCTGGTCCTATAGCCCCACTATGTGTGCCCCTCTCATCTGCCCTGGAGCCTGCGCAGCCATGCCACGCTGCCCCCGAGAGCTCTAGAAAGCTGGTCACTAACTTTGCAGACGGATGAGCTCTGAGCAGCCAGAGGAGTCTGGGGCTGTCAACGCTGCCCCTGTCCTGCCAGCTTGGATCCCCTCACAGGGTCCTCCTAGGTAAAGGGGGGACCATGGGCTGGGGAGGGGTGGGCGTGTCCCTCCCCCTCTGGCTCCAGTCCCCTCCCAGAGCCTCCCTTTAGTTCTCTCTCTAGTGTGTTGTGTCTTCCCACCCTGCACCTCCCTCTTCCCACTCCTCCCCTCTGATTCGGTGCCTACCTGTTCTCGGTCGGGTTGGGGATGGCCGGAGTGGGGCAGGAAGTCTTGTCCTGGATGCTTGGCAACGCTGCCGTCCTTGATCCTCGGAGCCTGGAAATGTGAGACCGGAAGTGGATTTGGGGGTGAGGACTCGATGGGGAAATAGAAGCTGCTGCCGGGACTGGAGCTGGGGAGGAGAGTGGGCCAGGTGGACATGGGGCAGGGGGCCGGCTGGGAGCAGACAGAGGGGGAGGGAGGGCATGGCAAGGCGATCAGGGTGCAGGAACATGGGGACAGAGGGAGGATGGGGCTGTGATAGATGTGTTGCGATCCCACAGCTGGACTCCTGAAGCACGGGGGTGGGGAGTTGGGCAACTGAACATGTGCCGGGAGATGGTGATTGTGGGGCCTCCCCCACTATTGCCACCCCCTCTTGTTCCTTTGGACCCCAGAAGATGGAGTGTGTTCTACATTTCAGGACTAACCACCTTCTGTTTTGTGTTATTGTTGGGTGTGTATGTGCCAGTCAGATGATGACCTTGCACCACCCCCCCAGCTTAGTAACTATTTGTCAACTACACTTGAGCCTGCCTTCTGCGCAGTGGGGTGGGCAAGCTCGGGGGTGCCTGACCCCTGGAGAGTGTCTGTCAGGCAGGAGAACCGAGGCTGATGAGGAAGGAGGATGGTGACCGTGAGGGAGCTGAGCTCACAGTGAGTGGTCCACTGTGCCCGCTTAACACCCCTTAAAGGAGAGCCCTTTCCCCAGCCTTCCCAGGCCGTATTCCTGCTGCCCTGCCCTGCCCTCCTCTGACCCCAGGGACAGCAAACCTTAGCTAAGCTCCATCATGGTGGCCCCACGAAGCTGTCCACATCCTCTTCTGCAGGCCATGTCTGAACTGACCTGGGGCTGTGGGAGCTGATTATGTTCCCTTTCTCCAATCTTCCTTGCAGGGGAAGGTCTGAGGCTGTTGAGGTCAGAGCTAGAGCAAAGAGCTGGTTCTGAGCAGGGGGAGCATGGCCAGAGGAGATGCCTTCCCCTGATTCTAGTGGACAGGGTGCAGGGCCTGCTGTCCGCGGTGGTGCGTTTGGGAGTGGGGTGTGGGCTGGGAGCCACTGAGCTGGGGCAGCTGTGCCGAGCTCCATATGTCCCAGTCCACTCTACAATGGGCAATCTGCGTGTTTATCCCAGCCTCCTCTCCGCCCCCACCCCTCCTACACACACACACACACACACACACACACACACACACACACGGAGGGAGAGGGGCCCCGGGAGGGAGGGGATCACCGGGCCGAGGCTTGCAGTTCTTCTCTCGCTGGTAAAAGTTTAGAGTCACAGCCAACCTCTCTTGGACCTATAGCTTCAGTGTTGCTCAGTTTTTTTTCTTTTTCCTTTTTTGTCATTATTATTTTTTAAAATTATTGTGGTAAAAAACACACCAGGAAAGTTACCATGTTAGGTGTGCAGTTCAGTCGTGTTAAGTATAGTCACATGGCTGTGAAACAGAGCTCCAGAAATTTTCATTTTGCAAATTGGAAGCTCTGTGCCCGTGGAACAGCACCTCCCCTCCTGACTCCCCCTAGCCCCCGGGAACCACCGTTGTACTTTATGTTTTTGTGAAAATGACTACTTAGATACCTTATTTAAGTGGAATCTACTGTTTTCCTTTTTTAATCCTCACACCCAAGGACATGCTTAGAGAGAGAGAGAGAAAGGGAGAGAGGGGAGAGAGAGGAGAGAGAAACATCAATCTGTTGTCTCCCCACACGCACCCCGACTGGGGCTGGGGATCGAACCCGCAACCCAGGTATGTGCCCTGACTGGGAATTGAACCGGCAACCTTTCTGTGCACTGGTCGACAACTTTCAACCAACCGAGCCACTCTAGCCGGGCTACAATAAGTCTTTTTGTGACTGGCTTCTTTCACTTAGCATTATGTTCTCAAGATTCATCTATGTGGTATCCTGTGACAGGCCTTTCTTCCTTTTTAAGGCTGAATGCTCTTTCATTGTATGCAAATGCCACTCTTTCCTAGTCATCTGTAGATGGACGTTTGGTTGCTCCCATATCTTCGCAGCTGTGAATAATGCTGTAAGGAACATTGGAAGGCAGATACTCACCTCTTCACGATCCTGGTTTCAGTTATTTTTTTCCTGATTTCAATTCATTTGGATATATATCTCTATACTGTTTTCAATCGTGGCATCATTTCATTGTACAATCCCACTAACAGAGTGCGAGGGCCCCAACTTCTCCACATCCTCACACTTGTTCTTTTCTGTGTTTTTCAGAGCATCCATCCTAATGGGTGTGAGGTGATATCTCATTGTGGTTTTGATTTGCATTTCTCTAATGACTAATCATGTTGGGCTTCTTTGCATATATTTGTTGGTCATTTGTATATCACCTTCGAAGAAATGTTTATTCAAGTCCTTTGCCTATGTATTAACCAAGTTCTTTGATCTTTTGTTGTTAGAGGGGCAGTTCTTTATAATATTCTGGATTTTAACCCCTTATCCAATAGATGATTTTTAAAAATGGTCTCCCGTTCTGTGGGTTGCCTTTTCACTCTGTTGACTGTGTCCTCTGATGCACAAAAGTTTTTAATTTTAAGTCCTACTTGTCTAGTTTTGCTTTTGTTGCCTGTGCTTTGGGCGTCACATCTAAGAAATCATTGCCAAGTCCGATGTCATGAAACATTTTCCCTTTCTTCTAGGAGCTCTGCAGTTTTAGGTCTCACACTGAGATCTTTAATCCCTTTCTCAGGTTAATCCTGCCCCACGTCCTCCTCATCCCTTCTCCTCCTTCCCCATTGCTCACTTTCCGGATTCCCTTCCTTCTCACCATCTTTCCTCCTGTTCCTTTCACAACGCGTCCACCTGCCTATCGCTCCTGCTGTCCCCCTACCCTTCACCTCCCCTTTGCTTCTGCCCTTCCTCCCGCACACTTAGGTACTTCCCCCCTCCCAGTCCATCTCAAACCTTCCTGAGGCCCTCCTCACCTCTGAGCTGTCCCTCCTTCCTCCCCACCAATGTCCTCTTCTCTCTTTCAGGCTCCCAACTGGAACCCTGGCCATGGACTCCTGAAGCGGTTCTGTCTTCTCTAGCTCAGTGGCAGACCCCACCACCCAAGGCCCTTCCTGCCTCTCCCACAACCAGCTCTCAGGCTCCCAGAGGGAGAGGTGGGAGGGGATCCTGGTCTCACGGGGCAGGGGGCATCCATCATGATGCTCAACTCAGACGCCATGGAGCTGGACCTGCCTCCCGCCCACTCGGAGCCGGAGTCAGGCTTCAGTGACTACGGGGGCGGG
>NW_005353839.1:393898-401867 GCF_000412655.1 Myotis brandtii | reverse complement strand
GCAGGGCCACAGCCAAGTACCGCACGGCCCACGCCACGCGGGAGAGGATCCGCGTGGAGGCCTTCAACCTGGCCTTCGCTGAGCTGCGCAAGCTGCTGCCCACGCTGCCCCCGGACAAGAAGCTCTCCAAGATTGAGATCCTGCGCCTGGCCATCTGCTACATTTCCTACCTGAACCACGTGCTGGATGTCTGAAGGCGGCCGGGGCGCACCCCTCCCCGGGCCCCCCCAGGTCCCTTCTCCTCGCCCACTGACTAGACCAGACACCTCTCTCCTGAGCCCTGTGCCCTGGCATGGAGCCCCCAGGCCTGGGGTAGGGGATGATGTCCCCACGGGTAGTGACCGACCCAGCATCCCAGGGCTGCTCTCGGGGCACCTTCTCAGTGTGTGGTTGGGCCCCAGCTGTTAGAAGTGTCAGTGGGGAGGGGCGGTCAGTGTCCAGTCCTTGTTGGATTTACTAAGCTCACCACACATTGGGTCCCCTAGCTCTCTCAATGGCTGCTCCCTCTTCTATCCCAGGTACAGATTTCCAGAGACCCAGACACGCCCCCGCCCCCCTCCCATCCTCTTTCCACCCTGTTTCAGCGCCTCCTGCCCATGGTAGAGAGGTAACATCAGAACAGGAAGGGGTGGGTTTCTTCCTCCGAGATCTCAGTCTAGATTGGCAGAGGGGCCTGCGGAGATGACATCATCTCGGTGGCGGGGAGTCCCAGTAGCTGATGTTGGGGGGAAGGTCTTCCTGTTCTCTATCTTGTTCCTGAGGATGCTGGCCTTGATCTTACTCGGTAGAGAGTGCCTTGCCCTCTCTGAGTTATTTGCTCCTCCTCCTCGGCCCCTCCCACTCCCACCTTCCCAGTTTTCTCCCTCCCTGGGTGCAGAGCTAGAGAAAGGCCAGCCTGGATCCTGGGGCAGGGGATGATGTCCCCAAACTCATCCCAGGGAATGGGTGGGCCAGAGCTCACCTCTGCTTCCTGCATCCCAGCCCACCACGAAAATGTGCAAACCACATCAGGTCCTCCCTGGGGTGCAGAGGGTGCCTCCTCATGGCCCTCTGGGAATACTCAGCTCTCTTGGTCCTAGGGCCTGTTTATCATCTCCCGCCCTCCTTCCTTAAACTGCCTTCAGCAAGGGAAGTGACCCTCACCCACCCCACCTCCAGCGCTCTGCCCCCACTCCCCCTGTAACCTGTCACTGAGCCCCACGTGCTCACCGGAGCCTGGGGTCAGCAGTAGAACAAGGGCCCTAGGACCTGTGCAAAAGCAAGGAGCTCACTGCACTCAGCATGCTCCTCCCTCGCACCAAACTGCTAGCTCTACAAGGATATTTATTTATGTATTTATTTATTCATCTATTTATTTACTTATTTATTTATAAATATTACTATTTATTGCCAAGTTGTGCACTTTGGGGTAGGGGGAGGAGGTTCCTGGAAGCCCTGGCCAGGTCTCTCTTGCTTCTTCCCTGATTATTCCTTTCCCTTTCGTGCTCCTTCTGCAACTGCAGGTGTGTGTGGGGATCCCCTTTGCTCATGACACCCCATATCCCTCCCCAGACCCATCTGTCTGTCACCCTAGTCCTCTGGGATGGTGCCCCTCCCCCAGCTCCAGGGGTTCCAGTTCCTTCTTCAGCTCCCTCGATTCCCAGACAACCCCATCCTGTCCCACCAGCCTCTTTTCTCTCTCCAGCCTTCCCCCAATCCCACCCTGTTCCCTACTACCCCCAAGAGTGGGCCCTAGGGGTCTGTGTCCTATGTCCTGTTGCATTTCCGATTTCATACAAAAGGAAAAATTAAAGTGACCTCGTTCTACCACCAGGTATGGCTTGGATCATTTGAATAGGCTGGGAAGTTGGCCTGCAGGTTATGGTAGGGTGGGCACAGTGGGTTCCAGGCCTTGACGGCTCTTCTGATGAGGCCTTGAGAGCGCGGTCTGGTGGGCAAATGAGGAGAGGAAGAAGAAGGGGTCACAGAGTAAAGGGGTGCAGAGGAAGGTGTAACACCCAGGTCCCAGACCTCCCCACCTAAAGCCTCATGGACCCCCATGTTGGGCACTCATCGAGTGACACTTTCTGATCTCTCTGATGTGCTTCTGCTCCTGCTCCCAATGGGTCTGAGAAGGAGCTGAGTGTCCCCATGGAACCCAAGTTCAATATGTATCTGTGGGTCCACGCTCCTGGGAAAAGCCGCGGAATGAAACACTGTCTTCCCTGGTGTTGTCTCTAAACTGGGTCAAAATTCCTTGTGATCTCAGTTCTTGCCTCATGTATCCACACCTCAGGATACTGGGGAGAACACAATGGACCAAGACTAAGAGAGTAATACGGAGGACTACCAGAGGAGTCCTGGGAGGCACCCGAAATCAACTTCTAGCTGAGGAAACTAACGCCCAGAGAGGAGGAGGGCTTTGCCCAAGGTCACACAGCTACTTGTGGGCAGAGATAAAGTTCAAACCCAGGTTCTCTATGTTCTATACCCCAGGCCCCTCTGCCTCCCTGAAATGCCAGGTGGCACTTTACGGACCCCATATTTTAATGGAACATGGATAAACTAGGGAGTATTCAGAGTCGTGTGGTCAAGAAGGCTAAAGGCCTGGAGACCTCACAGGAGGAATAGTTAAAAAACTGAGGATATGTGTCTTTACAAGAGTAGATTTAGAGGCAACATGCTACCCATCTTCAAATATTGAAAACCAACAAGCAAACAAACAAAAAAGAAACAAAAGCAGACATTCAGTGTGGTCCCAGGAGTCAGAACCAGGACCAGTAGGTGACAGTTACAGGAGACAGATTTTACTGCAAGAAAGACTGTTGCACTTGGAAGAAAAACTGCTCCGCCATGGAAGGACCAGTCTCAAGGAGAAAGGCTCCAGTGGGCAGGCAGTGATACCCCCGAGCACATTCCTGCCTTGGTCGTCAAGATCCTTTTCAAACGTGAGATCACCTGAGAAGGCTGAAGGCAGACAGCGGGAGGGGAATTCTAAGGTGTCCTCCATTGCTGAAGGGCGCCATTTTCATCTGTGATGAGCTCAGGATGAACGGCATCAGCAGCAAGAAGGGTCTGAGTTAGACTTCGAGAGGAGAGTTGATATCTTCTCTTCCCCATCTGAGTTAGACTGACATGTGCTCTGCCCAGAACATGACAAGAGGGAGGCCAGAGAGACTGAGAGGACTACAGGGGCAAGAGTGGGAAGGGAGCACAGAAAGCATTGCATCCGACACCTTTCTTTTTTTTTAAAATATATTTTATTGATTTTTCACAGAAAGGAAGGGAGAGGGATAGAGAGCTGGAAACATCGATGAGAGAGAAACCCCGATCAGCTGCCTCCTGCACACCCCGTACTGGGAATGTGCCCGCAACCAAGGTACATGCCCTTGACCGGAATCGAACCTGGGACCCTTGAGTCTGCAGGCCGACTCTCTATCCACTGAGCCAAACCGGCTAGGACCTGACACCTTTGTTTTAAAGGCAGGTTACTGCTATCCACAAGGCTCATAGGACTCACACACGATGGCGGGCTGGGACTAGAACCTGGTTCTTCCATTCCTGGCCCTGAGTGCTTTGTGCCTCCCCCTGCATAGCAACCATAGTCCCCTGAGCTCCCTTCCCCCCTCACTCTTCACTCTGCCAGGCTGGAAAGCAGAAGGGGTTACAGGCCCCCTCCTTAGGGATCCCTGAGGGCCTGGGGGTGGTAAGAGGTGGCAGCTGCAGCTGTTCTACTGCTAGCTCCGAATTTCTTCAGATAATCAATTGGCCTCGCTGTTGTTGGGCTCTGAAGGACGGGGCGAGGAAGGAGGTGGGAAGTGAGAGGGGGAAGAGAGAGGGGGAAGGGAGAGGGACCAGGCGCTGGGAGAGGACTGTCAGGGAGATGAAGTCCCAGGCTGAGGGAGAAGGGGAAAGAGAGCTCTGGGGCCAGCAGACCAGGACAAGGGAGGAAGGGAAGGCTAGAATGGCAGGCCCTCTTGGGGCCCTCATTTCACATCCTCCAAAACCCAGCAAGGGTGAGGGCCAGTGGGGTGAGGCAGGGGCGGTTTGGGGCACCAGGCTAGGAGGGCTCTGGCCCCTCCTCCCTCCCTTCCTCTTCCAGCCCCTTCTCATCAGGTCATACCCTTTGCAGCTGTCCGCGCCCTCTCCCATCCCTGGCTACTGCAGGCCCTGGCCCTCCAGTCCTGTCTGTCAGAATTGCTCCTCTCTGCCCTCCTTCTCAGCAACCCCCACCCCCAGTGCCAGAGCAGACAGCAGGGCCTCTGGGGTTTGAGAATGGGGTGGTGGTGGGGGGACTCTTAGTCACTCCTTTCCCTCTCTCCTTACACACACACAAACACACACACACACACACACACGCGCGCGTTGTGTAGGCTGCCAGGCAGATGGCCCCTTTGTGCCCACACAATGGAGGCCCTGCCTGTGCCCTCTTCCTCGGTTCACCTAGCTTCCTTCCTTCTCTGTCCCCGTCCAGTGTCCACCTTCTTAGCCTTCTCTCTCTCTATCAGGGTGGGGAACGCCCAGCCTAAGGGCTAGATAAGTCCTGTGAAATCGTTGGGTCTGGCCCTACCAAGGCATTAGAGGTGAGTTCATTAAATGTTTGACCAAACAGGCTGATTTTGAAGTCGATGATTTTGTATGGCCCATGAATGATGGTATAAATACCCAAATGGCCCTGGGCAGGGAAAAGGCTCCCCACCCTTGCAGGCGGAAGGCTCCTTTTATTGCCCCCTTCCTTCATCTTTCTGCCTTTTCCTTGCGTCCTCAGATCTGCCTGTGCGAGGATAGTGAGCAGGAGAAAGACTCTAACAGGAGGGTCACAGCCCTCGAGTGCTAGTTTGGGGAGAGAAGGCCACAAGCCTTGAGGGAGTGGGGAGGAGGGAGGCAGTGTGGCGGGTGGCCAGCAGCAGCTACAGCAACATCACACTAGAGCAGTGGTTCTCAACCTTCTGGCCCTTTAAATACAGTTCCTCATGTTGTGACCCAACCATAAAATTATTTTCGTTGCTACCTCATAACTGTAATGTTGCTACTGTTATGAATCGTAATGTAAATATCTGATATGCAGGATGGTCTTAGGTGACCCCTGTGAAAGGGTCGTTCGACCGCCAAAGGGGTCGCGACCCACAGGTTGAGAACCATTGCACTAGCGGGTGAGGATGCGCACACCTGCAGACAGAGCACCTGCGTGGGACTGGGCTCCACACTCGCCTTTCCTCTTGGTGCCACAATGAGCAAACCAAATGCCTCCCTGGGACTCAAACCCCTCGTCTGTGAACCGAGGAAGATGATAAGACCTGCCTCATGGGGTGTCGGGAGGATTGAGTGATTTCATCCTGGCGGTGCTCAGCGCAATGAGTGTTCACCAAGTGGTACCTCAGGGGCAGGGCAGCAAGTCGCAGGGCCAGCCTGTCCTGCTGTCCAGCTGGTGAGCTGCACAAGGTGCTGGGCCAGGGCAGTGAAGGGGCCTGACTTCCAGCCCTTCTCCACCAGACCAGTCGTGCACTAGCGAGGATGCATTGTCCCCCCGAGAGGTGGCCCTCGCCTCGAGCCCCTCATGTGGGGTCCTGAGCATCAGTCACAAGTCCAACAGAAAGTTCACGAGTCCTGAACACCTTGGGAAGCTAGGAAGTGGGAGGGAACAAGAAGCTATGGGAGCACCAGAGGGGAAGGTCCCGCAGTTCAGTGTCCTCTGGAAAGTTGTGAAGAACCAAACTATGAAATCTGCTAATCTGAGGATGGACAAACTACAGCTGAGGAGACATATGAGTGCTGGAAAAATAGAAAAGGAGGGAGACCTGGGTGGGAGATGTGATCAGAAAGTCCTATTGATCCAAGGACTCTGGTCCTTGCTCCGCCTCCATGTTCTGCGAGCCTGGTCTGATTATTGCTTGTTGGACACTGCCCCCTGCTGGCCGCACGCAGAGACGTTCTCACTCTTACCCCTTTCTGGCTGGGAGCTGCTAAGAAACCTAAAGAGAAGACCCTCTGGGGATAGAGGGTGAAGGAGATGTAGGGGAACCTGTCACCCAGAGTTTTTGTGGGAGGTTTCTTGAAGGTGAATGAGGGCTGATTGCTGACTTGGGGTAACTAGAGACCAGAATTCATAGGTGTCCATTTACATATGTTAACGGCCTATAATTTTCAGATTGATTTTTCCCCCTGCCTTTGTCCATTTCATTTGGGGTGTGTGTGTGTGTGTGTGTGTGTGTGTGTGTGTGTGTTCTATTTCTGGAGATGCTTGCCTCATTCTGTGGTTGCTGTGTGTGCCTACATCAGTGTGTTGTTTTTGTGTCCTTTTTTACGTAGGAATCTGAGTGACAGCTGTCACGCTGGAAACTTTCATTTTCTCTCCCCCTAAAAGCTCTTTCCTTCCCTCTAGGTTTCACTTCTGCCTCCCAGGGCTATTTACAAGGTACAGCCCTGGGCTGGCTTCTGCCCCACTCTGGCCACTCTAAGCTCAGAGCCTTGCTTCGCTCTGACCTGGGACTCTTGGACCTCCCCAGAAGGGCCTCCAGCTTGGTTCCCAAGTGAAGCAAGAGGAGACGGAGGGCCCTGAGATAAGAGCCTCTTTGTTACTGTCCTCCCTTTTATCCTTCCTGGCACTTAAACCCCAGCTCTCTCCTTTCAGAGCCTTGTAGCTGCCTCCTTCATTACTCAGCCCCATTTCAGTCAATGCACTATACATTCATTGAGTAGCCAGTGTGTGCCAGGCACTGTTCTAGGTTCTGAAGTGCAGACCCAGGCTCTCCTCACCATCTACTGGGAGGTGGTAGGCGGACCCAGACATGTAAACGCATTACTTTTTTTTTGACAGTGAATAGCACACACAAGGAATAGAAGTCATGCACGGAAGGAAAGATAAACTCCGAGGGAGTGCTGATGAGGGAGGGAGCAGGTAAAATCCGAGTTGGGCTGTGAAGAACAATAGCGCTTTGCCCTGGCTGGGTAGCTCCATTGTCTTGATACACCAAGGTTTTGGGTTTGATCCCTGGTCAGGGCACACAAAAAATCAACCAATGAATGAATAAATAAGTGGAACAATAAATCGATGTCTATCTCTCTCTCACTAAAATCAATGAATTAATAAACAAACCAAAAAAGAAGGTTGATAGGAGTTTGCCAGGTCTGCAAAGGTGCTTGCAGAGAATTCTGTGGAGTGCTATCAAGACCCTCCTTCACAAATTCCCTCCTTCACTGGACAGGGGCACTCCCGTCCTCAGCTGCAGGAGTGTCGACTCACAGCGAACCATCTCAGCTTGAGATTCCCTGCGGGATTACCAGAGGCCTCTGCTGCCGTTGCATTGCATTTCAGCTTTTATCTCTGTTTAATCCAGCTTCTGCACACTTAGCGGATGTCCCCAGGAGCCTGCCCAAGACCACTCTCCTGCATATAATCTCAGAGTGCAAGAATCCCAAGGAACCCTACCCAGGAGTGTGATATTCCAGGTAGAAGGCACTGTAGGGATGAAAGCCTGGAGGCCGGAGGAGGCTCGGTGAGCGAGAGAGCACTGTAAGCAGTTTGATACTGTTAGGACATAAATGCAGGAGGCTGATGGGGTAGGAAAGTGATGGAGAATGGCCCAAGAGGTAAGCACGTGGAGAATGGTCGGGAGAGGCATTGTATGCTATGCTAGGAGCTTGCACTCTGCCACATAGTGATGGGAAGCCAGTGGTTCTTCTTCAATAGAGTAGCTGAACACCAACAGATTTACATGTAAGAACTGTCACTTTAAGGGCAGTTCCAAAGATAGACAAGTGAAGGTAAGACCTGCCCAGGGGACAGTTTTAGGAAGCCATTGCAAGGTCACCCGAGAGAAGGAAAGACTCTCTCCAGGCAGAGGCAGTGGGAATGGAGAAAAGAGGACAGATTTAGAAAAGCTATTTATTTATTTATTATTATTATTTTTTAAAATATATATTTTATTGATTTTTCACAGAGAGGAAGGGAGAGGGATAGAGAGTTAGAAACATCAATCAGCTGCCTCCT
>NW_005353839.1:390391-393776 GCF_000412655.1 Myotis brandtii | reverse complement strand
AAAAATATGTTTTTATTGATTTCAGTGAGGAAGGGAGAGAGAGAGAGATAGAAACATCAGTGATGAGAATCATTGATTGCCTGCCTCCTGCACGCCTCCTACTGGGGATTGAGTCCGCAACCCAGGCATGTGTCCTTGACCGGAATCAAACTGGGAACCTTCAGTCTAGAGGCCAACACTATCCACTGAGCCAAACCAGTTAGGGCAGGAAAGCTATTTAAATGGTAGATTCAACTGGGTTTGGCAATTGATTAAACATAGTAGGCTAGAAGAGAACTCCCAGGTTTCTGACGGGAGAGCCTGAATAAACAGGGGGGCCACATTCCAAAATAGACAATATAGGAGGAGAAAGGGTGTGGGAATTGTAGGGGTGATGGCAGCAGTGGTGACGTCATAAGAGCTGGGTGAGAACGGTTGTTCTTTCCTGTGGGGCTGTCCAGAAGGAAGCTGGCTCTCCAGGTTTGAGATGAAGAGTTGGGCCTCTCTACTAGGACTTTCCCAGGAATTTCCCCAAATTGGACTCCTCATTTCCTCCTCCCCCAAACCCACTTTTCCCTTGGTGTCCCTCACCTGAATACACAGCATCATCAGCATCCAACTGCCCTGCCTGTCGCACTTTTCTTTCCCTCGCTCTCACCTCCAATCCGTCATCAACATCTATTTATTTTGCTTCTAAATGTGACTTGGAACTATTTCTGTATTTCCATCTGTAGACTCCTGATTTCCTTCGCTGGCACTGATGCAGTTGCTGAGCTGGTCTCCCTGATTCCTGATTAAGCACCCTTAAATCGGCCCTCCAGACGGCCATCAGAGTAACCCTCCCAAAATGCAAATTCGATCGGGACAGTTCTTTACTGAAGTTCTTTTATTGGCTCTCCTTTCTTTCTAGAATAAAATCCAAATTCCTCAACATGGGTAAAGGTTCCTTTATGGTGCAGCTGCAGCCCATCTTTCCAGCCCCACCTTTCACCACGATGCAGATCTCCTCTCCTCCAGGACACCTCCCGACTTGGTGTGCCCTCCTATACCCCCTTGCTTGGCTACTCCTGGCCCCCTTAGCTTTCTTTGAATTGTACTGAAATCATCGAGTTTCAGTGTGACTCCAAAAGGCAAATTCGATCGGGACAGTTCTTTACTGAAGTTCTTTTATTGGCTCCCCATTCTTTCTAGAATAAAATCCAAATTCCTCAACATGGGTAAAAGTTCCTTTATGGTGCAGCTCCAGCCAATCTTTCCAGCCCCACCTTTCATCGAGATGCAGATATTTCTCCTCCAGGACACCTCCCGACTTGGTGTGCCCTTCTATACCCCCTTGCTTGGCTACTCCTGGCCCCTTAGCTTTCTTCGAATTGTACTGAAATCATCGAGTTTCAGTGTGACCGGGGACGAGTTACTTAAAAATCTCTGAGCATCTGTTTCCTCATCAGAGACAAAATATGTACAGGGGCGTGCAGTTAAAATTGCACTGTAGCCCTGGCCTGGGTGGCTCAGTTGGCTGGGCACCATCCCTTGCACCAGAAGGTTGCCGGTTGGATTCCAAGTCAAGGGCATATGCCAGGGCTGAAGGCTTGATCCCAGGTAGGGGCGTGCAGGAGGCAGCCAATCAATGTTGTGCTCTCACATTGATGTTTCTCTCTCTCCTCCTTTCCTCTCTCTCTCAAAATCAATAAATGATTCTTTAAAAAAAGTAAAAATAATAAAATAAAATTGTATTATATATTTACTGTTAGACTTTGTTTACCTTAATATGTACTGCTCCTTACTTTCCTTTAACAATACATTATAAACATCTTTTTATATCTGCATAAGTGGACTAACTTCACTTTTTAAACTTTTGCGTAGGACATATGTATTGTAACTTATATAACCACCCTCCTGCTGATGAACATTTAAATTAATTCCAATCTTTTGTTACTAGCAATGCTGCAGGCCACATCATTCTATGCATATATGTGTACACTTATGTGAGCATTTTTGGAGGAGAGATACTTAGAAAAAGAATTATTGGATTAAAGAGAATGTGCATTTAAAATTTTGACAGGCACTTCCAAAATACGCTCTAAAAAGTCTTTATCAAAATACACTATTTCCAGCCACACATTTCTACACACCCTTTATAGCAATGGATATCAGCATTAGTTTAAAATCTGTCTCCAATTTGATGGGCAAAAACAAATACCAAATTTTATTTAATAAGAATTTTTCTTATTATTTGAGGTTGATTATAATAATAGTATATGTTATTATATGTTTGTATTTCTTCTGTGAATTGTATATTCATATCTTTGGCCTATTGAAAAAATTGTTTCTTTTTTATTTTTTTACTTTATGCATTACTTTTTCTTTTAAAAATGTGGTTTATTTTAAGTAAAACAAAAGTGTTTTTCTTCTTCACAAAATTGAGCAACTATGATTAATACTATGTGGCACATTAAATAATTGGACCATGCTTCCCTTTTAAAAAATATTTTTATTGATTTCAGAGAGGAAGGGAGAGGGAGAGAGAAATAGAAACATCAATGATGAGAGAGAGTCATTGATCGGCTGCCTCCTGCATGCCCCACACTGGGGATCAAGCCTGCAAGCCAGGCATGTGCCCTGACCAGGTATCAAACCATGACCTCCTGGTTCATAGGTCGATGCTCAACCACTGAGCCACACAGGCCAGGATTTATTTATTTTTTAAATCTTTATTTTTGAAAGTATTACATATATTCCCCCCCCCACCACCCACTGACCCATTCTAAGCCACCTCCTGCTCCAGGCCTTCACCACCCTATTATCTGTGTCCATGGATTATGCATATATGCATACAAGTTCTTTGGGTGATCTCTTCCCACCCACCTACCCATCCCCACCTCTCTGAGATTACCCATCCCCACCTTTCCTCTGAGTTTCCACAGTCTGTTCCATGCTTCTATGTCTCTGGATCGATTTTGTTAATCAGTTTATTTTATTCATTAAATTCTACACATGAGTGAGATCATGTGATACTTGTCTTTCTCTGACTGGCTTATTTCACTCTCCAGGTCCCTCCATGCTGTCTCAAAGGGTAATAGATCCTTCTTCTTCTTTTTTTTTTTTACTGCTGCATAGTATTCCCTGGTGTAAATGCACCACAGCTTTTTTATCCACTCATCTACTGATGAGCACTTGGGCTGTTTCCAGATCTTAGCTAAGTAAATTGTGCTGCTATGAACACAGGGGTGTATACTTTCTGATTGGCGTTTTGGGTTTCTTACAATATATTCCTAGAAGTGGGATTGCTGGGTCCAATGGCAGTTCCATATTTAATTTTTTGAGGGAACTCCAAACTGTTTTCCATAATGGCTGCACCAGTCTGCATTCCCACCAGCAGTGTACTAGGGTTCCCTTTTCTCCACAT
>NW_005353839.1:377408-390017 GCF_000412655.1 Myotis brandtii | reverse complement strand
GAGCCATCTACTCTTTTATTTAGTGCACATCTTTGAATCTCTTTTTAATTTGTTTATTTACACACACACACACACACATACACACACACATCCATGAGCAATACATTATACCATTTTGCATATTTTACATTTCAGGATAACATTGTGATGTACATCTTATTTTTTTTTTTTCCTTTTTACTAAATATTGTGTTTTAAGATTATGTTATGCTTTAATACATGAGATTGAATTTAAAGCATAGTAAGTGGTGAATTAGTTCAGTTTTATCTATATATACCATATGTTCGTTTCACTATGTATTTATCATATAAGATTTCCCCCAATTCTTTGCTGCAATGAGGATCCTTGAATATGTCATTTTATATATCCTTTGCAGGGTTATTTTGTTGTCTGCTTTCACCACTCTTATTCAACATAGTACTGGAAGTCCTAGCCACAATAGTCAGACAAGAATAATAATAAAAGGCATCCAAATTAGAAAGGAAGAAGTAACACTGTCATTATTTGCAGATGGCATGATATTATACGCAGAAAACCCTAAAGACCCCACCTAGATCTAATAAATGAATTTGGCAAAGTAGCAGAATACAAAATTAACATCCAGAAGTCAATAGCATTTTTATACACCAATAATACACTCTCAGAAAGAGAAACTAAAATAAAATATCCCATTTATCATTGTAACAAATAAAAACCCAAGATAACTGGAAATAAACATAACCAAGGAAGTAAACAACCTATATTCAGAAAACTATAGGACATTGAAAAAATGGAACAGAGGAAGATACAAACAAGTGGAAGCGTATACCATGTTCATGGGTTGGAAGATTTAACATCATTAACATGTCCATACAACCCTAAGCAATCTATAGATTCAATGCCATCCTTACTAAAATACCATTGGCATATTTCATAGATATAGAACAAATATTCCACAAATTTACATGGAACCAAAAAAGACCCTGAATAGCTGCAGCAATCTTGAGAAAGAAGAACAAAGTTGGAGGAATCACAATACCAGATATCAAACTATACTATAAAGCCACTATAATAAAAATAGGTTGGTACTAGCAATACAACAGAACAGAATTGACCCAGTCCATTATGGCCAATTAATATTTGACCAAGGAGGCAAGAGCATATAATGGAGTAAGGACAGTCTTGTCAATAAATGGTGCTGGAAAAATTTGACAGATTCATGCAGAAAAAAAGGAAAGAAACTAGACTACCAACTTACACTGTACACAAGAATAAACTGAAAAAGGATAAAATACTTAAATGCAAACTAAATAGCTTTTGCACAGCAAAATAAACCATCCTCAAAATGTAAAGGGGACCCACTGTATGGTAGAACTTTTTCTCCAATGATACATTTGATAAAGGGTTAATTTCCAAAATATAGGGTGTCCCCCAAAATGTATACACACAATGACTGTAGATTCTATTATATTTTGAAAATGAAACATATTTTAATAAACACTGCCTTTATAAGTATTCAAAGTGTGTATACATTTTTGGGGACACCCTGTATATAAAGAATTCATACAACTCGATGAAAGGAAGACAAACAATCCAATTTTAAAATAGGCAAAGGACCTTATATAGACATTTCTTCAAAGAGGACATACAGATGGCCAATAGACATATAAAAAAATGCTCAACGTTACTAATCATCAGAAAGATACAGATTAAAACTACAATGAGGTATCACCTCATACCTATCAGAATGGCTACCATCAATAAATCAATAAACAACAAGTGCTGGCGAGGATGTGGGGACAAGGGAACCCTAGTACACTGCTGGTGGGAATGCAGACTGGTGCAGCCATTATGGAAGACAGTATGGAGTTTCCTCAAAATATTAAAAAATGGAACTGCCATTTGGCCCAGCAATCCCACTTCTGGGAATATATTCTAAAAACCCTGAAACACCAATTAGAAAGTATGCATGCACCCCTATGTTCATAGCAGTGTTATTTATAATAGCTAAGATCTGAAAAACAGCCCAAGTGCCCATCAGTAGATGAGTGAATAAAAAAGCTGTTGTACATTTACACAATGGAATACTATGCAGCAGTAAAAAATAAGAATCTCTTACCCTTTGAGACAGCATGGATGGACAGCATGGAGATTATTATGCTAAGATAAATAAGCCAGTCAGAGAAAGATAAATAACACATGATCTCACTTATTCGTGGAATCTATGAACAAAATAAACTGATGAACGAAATAGGTCCAGAGACATGGAAGCATGGAACAGACTGATAGATCTCGGAGGGAAAGAAGGGGCGGGAAGAGGTTAACCAAAGAACTTACATATGCATAGCCCATGGACACAGATAATAGTGCAGTGAAGACCTGGGGTGGGCTGGGGGCCAGGTGGAGGGGGAGAAAGTGTGGTAAAAGGGAAACATCTGTAGTCCTCTTAACAATAAAAATAAACTTAAAGAATAAAAAATAATAAAATATGTTAAGAGAGGTCCAGAGAAAGAATTGGGATTTCAGAGAAGGGAAAGATGAGATCAAAATGGTGGTTTCAGAAATGGCTTAAGAGAGAACATACCATTTGACATGGATCTTGAAGTATTTTGGGTAAGGGTGATGGTGAATGGAAGGCACACCCCATAGAGGGAGCAGGATAAACAGATGGGATGGAAGCAGGAAATATGTGCTTGGTTGAGGGACTAATAGAGTGTCCAGAGGGTCTAGGGAAGAATGGAGGAGAAGATGTGGAAGGTCCTTGTGCTATTGTCAGCTTTCTGTAAACATCCTCACCCTAATGGCCTGTAGACATGTGATGTTACAGAAAACCAGAGAAAAACCAAGCAACACTTAGAGAAATGGAGTTACACTGTTTTATTACGCCGGTGGGCTCAGAGGAACATGTCTGTCTCTCAAATTCTGAGCACCAGCAATAAGCAGGAGTTTTCTTTTTATAGAAGAGTCCTATGTATGCTTAGTAGATATCTCTCAGGAAGCCTGTGGCCTTGAGCACAACATAATTCTATTCAATTAAAAAAAACCCAGCTGGGCCCTGGCCAGTTCAACTCAGTGGATAGAGCATTGGCCTGTGGACTGAAGGGGCCCAGGTTCGATTCTGGTCAAGGGTACATGCCTGGGTTTGGGGCTTAACTCCAGTAGGGGGTGTGCAGGAGGCAGCCGACCAATGATTCTCTCTCATCATTGATGTTCTATCTTTCTCCCTCTCTCTGCCTCTTTGAAATAAAAAAAAAATATATTAAAAAACATACACACACACAAAAAAACCACCGGGCATGAGAGTATGGGAGTATCAGTCCCTTACATTAGAAGACTAGTCTACAAGGTCAGACAGCTAAGCTTATCTTTCCTATTATTCAGGTAAGCTAAAAAGCAAAGTTAAGTTACAGAATAAGGGACCGTCTAAAAATAGGAGAGTTGACTCACAGAACAAGGGACTATCCAAAAAGCAGAGAATTTCAAATAGCAAAATAGAGGTTACTATTCTTCAGGTTGACACTACAGTTTGGTTTTACGTCTCTGGGAAGGCTCCAAATGTTGGGAAAGTTCAACTTAAAGTGTTATAGGAAGGATTTGCTTTTTAGCCTTCTCACTAAGACACCTGTCAAACCAAACATGTGATTTGCCCTTCAAACCTACTCTCCCTCAGGAGCCTTAATTTTATGTGTGGCATCACCATCTTCCTTGAGATCTATGCAGAAAGAAGTTTTGGGTTTATCTTGTAGACAGAGGGGAGCCATTGAATTGTTTTAGGCAAGAGAGTGACAGTCTGATTATTCCTTCAGAACAGAAAGATAGATTGGAAGGGAATGATGCAAGTTAGGAAGTGAAAAATGTCTGAATGAACCAAGGGGAGGGTCTGGTGGTGAAGGGAAGGCAATGTGTTCCCTTTAAAACTATTACATTTGGAGAACCCAGAGAATAGCCTCTGCCCTCAAACCATCCCTCACTCAGTCACCAGCTCCTTGTGCCCCTGAAAATGGGTGTGAAATTCTATATGCATTTTTCTGGAGGGAGCTTATAGCTTTCATCAAAGTCTCAAAGAGGGGAGAGAGACCAAGATGGCGGCATAGGTAAACACCGGAGGCTAAGATAAATAAGCCAGTCAGAGAAAGATAAATAACACATGATCTCACTTATTCGTGGAATCTATGAACAAAATAAACTGATGAACAAAATAGGTCCAGAGACATGGAAGCATGGAACAGACTGATAGATCTCGGAGGGAAAGAAGGGGCGGGAAGAGGTTAACCAAAGAACTTACATATGCATAGCCCATGGACACAGATAATAGTGCAGTGAAGACCTGGGGTGGGCTGGGGGCCAGGTGGAGGGGGAGAAAGTGTGGTAAAAGGGAAACATCTGTAGTCCTCTTAACAATAAAAATAAACTTAAAGAATAAAAAATAATAAAATATGTTAAGAGAGGTCCAGAGAAAGAATTGGGATTTCAGAGAAGGGAAAGATGAGATCAAAATGGTGGTTTCAGAAATGGCTTAAGAGAGAACATACCATTTGACATGGATCTTGAAGTATTTTGGGTAAGGGTGATGGTGAATGGAAGGCACACCCCATAGAGGGAGCAGGATAAACAGATGGGATGGAAGCAGGAAATATGTGCTTGGTTGAGGGACTAATAGAGTGTCCAGAGGGTCTAGGGAAGAATGGAGGAGAAGATGTGGAAGGTCCTTGTGCTATTGTCAGCTTTCTGTAAACATCCTCACCCTAATGGCCTGTAGACATGTGATGTTACAGAAAACCAGAGAAAAACCAAGCAACACTTAGAGAAATGGAGTTACACTGTTTTATTACGCCGGTGGGCTCAGAGGAACATGTCTGTCTCTCAAATTCTGAGCACCAGCAATAAGCAGGAGTTTTCTTTTTATAGAAGAGTCCTATGTATGCTTAGTAGATATCTCTCAGGAAGCCTGTGGCCTTGAGCACAACATAATTCTATTCAATTAAAAAAAACCCAGCTGGGCCCTGGCCAGTTCAACTCAGTGGATAGAGCATTGGCCTGTGGACTGAAGGGGCCCAGGTTCGATTCTGGTCAAGGGTACATGTCTGGGTTTGGGGCTTAACTCCAGTAGGGGGTGTGCAGGAGGCAGCCGACCAATGATTCTCTCTCATCATTGATGTTCTATCTTTCTCCCTCTCTCTGCCTCTTTGAAATAAAAAAAAAATATATTAAAAAACATACACACACACAAAAAAACCACCGGGCATGAGAGTATGGGAGTATCAGTCCCTTACATTAGAAGACTAGTCTACAAGGTCAGACAGCTAAGCTTATCTTTCCTATTATTCAGGTAAGCTAAAAAGCAAAGTTAAGTTACAGAATAAGGGACCGTCTAAAAATAGGAGAGTTGACTCACAGAACAAGGGACTATCCAAAAAGCAGAGAATTTCAAATAGCAAAATAGAGGTTACTATTCTTCAGGTTGACACTACAGTTTGGTTTTACGTCTCTGGGAAGGCTCCAAATGTTGGGAAAGTTCAACTTAAAGTGTTATAGGAAGGATTTGCTTTTTAGCCTTCTCACTAAGACACCCGTCAAACCAAACATGTGATTTGCCCTTCAAACCTACTCTCCCTCAGGAGCCTTAATTTTATGTGTGGCATCACCATCTTCCTTGAGATCTATGCAGAAGACTTTGAGTCATCTCATATGCCTCTTCATTTCTTAACTCTGTCACCTGCAGGCCGCCTCTCAAATTTGCACTTTCTTTTCTATGCCCCTCATCTTGGATCCTGCTCACTCACTCTCTCACCCTCTCAACTTTTGCATTAGCCTTGTCACTGATCTCTCCATTTCTAGACTCTTCTGCCCTCAAACCATCCCTCACTCAGTCACCAGCTCCCTGTGTCCCCTGAAAATGGGTGTGAAATTCTATATACATTTTTCTGGAGGGAGTTTATAGCTTTCATCAAAGTCTCAAAGAGAGCCATAGTCCACAAAAAGCTAAGAGCCACTGCTGTGTGCCTTTATTTCTTTTTAAAAATATATCTCTTCCAGTCTCAAAATGCTATTATTTTATTATTTATAAGCAGATTCCTTTAATATCAGATATTCTACAGTGCATCTCCTCTCAGTCTCTTCTCCTCTCTTCTGTTTCACAAGACAAACATTTACTGTTGTATGCCATTCGCTGAGCCAATTTCTGGATCTAGAAAGATAAATAAAGCATTGTCCCTTCCATTTCAGAAGCTCACAGACCAGCTGGGCAGACGTATGTAAATAAGAAATTACCATACAATGTCATTAAAATTGCAGATCTCTGGGAGCACAAAGAAGGCTGGGGGTGAGGGCGTAATCTAACTTGGCTTGAAAGAGTTAGGGAGTTAAAGAGGAGACCACAGCTAACTCTTAAAGGATGAACAGAACTTTCTAGGCAGAGAAGGAGGGTGATGACATTTCAGGCAAAGAAAACACCACATGAAGGCAGAGACAGTAATAGAGCCCCAAGTTAGCAGAACAACCCGTAGATGTGCACAGTTTGCATGTGTGCTGAGTGTTCGGACTTTGAATGCACAGGGTGTAACAGAAGATGAGGCTGGAGGGGAGTGAGTCAGGTACCGGAAGTCCTTTTATCCAGCATCAAGAAGTTTTGGGTTTATCTTGTAGACAGAGGGGAGCCATTGAATTGTTTTAGGCAAGAGAGTGACAGTCTGATTATTCCTTCAGAACAGAAAGATAGATTGGAAGGGAATGATGCAAGTTAGGAAGTGAAAAATGTCTGAATGAACCAAGGGGAGGGTCTGGTGGTGAAGGGAAGGCAATGTGTTCCCTTTAAAACTATTACATTTGGAGAACCCAGAGAATAGCCAAGTTAAAATGTCCAGTGGGAAGTTGGAAATATGAGTTTGATGATCAGAAGAGAGATCTAGATTTAGGAGCGTTAATAAGTAAGCACTGAATGTAGCCCCGGGAAAGAATGACATTACTTTGGGAGGCCATGTAGAATGAGGAGCTAAGGGACCAAAGGCTGAATTCTGGGAAATATCAATATTTGACGTCAGGAGGAGGAATGATATTGAAAACATAGCTAGGTTGGAAGAAGCTGAGGAGTGAAGGATGGTGATGAGTAATCTACTCTTTTAAGAAGGTTGAATGGGAAGAAAAGGAAAGAGAGGAGAGAGGTATTTTGTTTTGTTACACCTGCTAGTTATAGTCAAAGATGAGTGAAGAGGTAGAAGTTAGATATAGAAGAGATTGGGGACAACAAGGGATGTGTGTGTGTGTGTGTGTGTGTGTGTGTGTGTGTGTGTGTGGTGGGAGGGGTACTTGTTCTGTCAAGAAAGGAGAGAGAGCCATAGTCCACAAAAAGCTAAGAGCCACTGCTGTGTGCCTTTATTTCTTTTTAAAAATATATCTCTTCCAGTCTCAAAATGCTATTATTTTATTATTTATAAGCAGATTCCTTTAATATCAGATATTCTACAGTGCATCTCCTCTCAGTCTCTTCTCCTCTCTTCTGTTTCACAAGACAAACATTTACTGTTGTATGCCATTCGCTGAGCCAATTTCTGGATCTAGAAAGATAAATAAAGCATTGTCCCTTCCATTTCAGAAGCTCACAGACCAGCTGGGCAGACGTATGTAAATAAGAAATTACCATACAATGTCATTAAAATTGCAGATCTCTGGGAGCACAAAGAAGGCTGGGGGTGAGGGCGTAATCTAACTTGGCTTGAAAGAGTTAGGGAGTTAAAGAGGAGACCACAGCTAACTCTTAAAGGATGAACAGAACTTTCTAGGCAGAGAAGGAGGGTGATGACATTTCAGGCAAAGAAAACACCACATGAAGGCAGAGACAGTAATAGAGCCCTAAGTTAGCAGAACAACCCATAGATGAGCACAGTTTGCATGTGTGTTGAATGCTCCGACTTTGAATGCACAGGGTGTAACAGAAGAAGAGGCTGGAGGGGAAAGTGAGTCAGGTACCGGAAGTCCTTTTATCCAGCATCAAGAAGTTTTGGGCCGAAACCGGTTTGGCTCAGTGGATAGAGCATCGGCCTGTGGACTGAAAGGTCCCAGGTTCGATTGGCCGCCCGTGCTCCGCACTCTGGATGCTGCAGGGGATGTGAGAGAGCAGGGCCCCGAGCGGAACCCCTGCCACCCGCTGCTGCGGCTCAGGCAGCCCCCTCCCGGATGGACGCCTCCTTTCAGGGCTGCTGGGCAAGCTGCCCTCCCCGGGGATCTCTGTGCTGCCAGGGCCATTCTTTCTCCTCGCCTGAACTTGGACGGAGCAGAAATGCGCAGGTGCTGGGGACCCACACAGACGGAAGGAGGGGGAGGGGGGGTGGCGAGGCAGGCACTCCCAGGAGACGAGGACTTGGTCCCCGCCGTCAGGCAGGCAGCTGCTGTGGACTGTCGCTGTCCCCCAGCCCCACCCACTAGCCATTAAACAAATACATGCAGACGTCCCACACCCCATGTGCTTCTGAAAGGGGGTCTTGCAACCAACAAAAGACTAAAGCACAACTTTAAAAAGTGAACAACTGGGAACCACAGAAATGGGTCAACGTGGCCGCATTTTAACTCTGGAGCACCGTTCCATGGCAACCGTGCGGTGATTCACCAAAACGACTGGCGGCGTAAATTCACACAGGAACCCGAGGACGGGGCTACAGTCTAGAGCAGTGATGGCGAACCTATGACACGCTTGTCAGAGGTGACACGCGAACTCATTTTTTTTGGTTGATTTTTCTTTGTTAAATGGCATTTAAATATATAAAATAAATATCAAAAATATAAGTCTTTGTTTTACTATGGTTGCAAATATCAAAAAATTTCTATATGTGACACGGCACCAGAGTTAAGTTAGGGTTTTTCAAAATGCTGACACGCCGAGCTCAAAAGATTCGCCATCACTGAAAAGAGACCACAGCTAACTCTTAAAGGATGAATAGAACTTTCTAGGCAGAGAAGGAGGGTGATGACATTTCAGGCAAAGAAAACACCACATGAAGGCAGAGACAGTAATAGAGCCCCAAGTTAGCAGAACAACCCGTAGATGTGCACAGTTTGCATGTGTGCTGAGTGTTCGGACTTTGAATGCACAGGGTGTAACAGAAGATGAGGCTGGAGGGGAGTGAGTCAGGTACCGGAAGTCCTTTTATCCAGCATCAAGAAGTTTTGGGTTTATCTTGTAGACAGAGGGGAGCCATTGAATTGTTTTAGGCAAGAGAGTGACAGTCTGATTATTCCTTCAGAACAGAAAGATAGATTGGAAGGGAATGATGCAAGTCTGGAAGTGAAAAATGTCTGAATGAACCAAGGGGAGGGGCTGGTGGTGAAGGGAAGGCAATGTGTTCCCTTTAAAACTATTATGTTTGGAGAACCCAGAGAATAGCCAAGTTAAAATGTCCAGTGGGAAGTTGGAAATATGAGTCTGATGATCAGAAGAGAGATCTAGATTTAGGAGCGTTAATAAGTAAGCACTGAATGTAGCCCCGGGAAAGAATGACATTACTTTGGGAGGCCATGTAGAATGAGGAGCTAAGGGACCAAAGGCTGAATTCTGGGAAATATCAATATTTGACGTCAGGAGGAGGAATGATATTGAAAACATAGCTAGGTTGGAAGAAGCTGAGGAGTGAAGGATGGTGATGAGTAATCTACTCTTTTAAGAAGGTTGAATGGGAAGAAAAGGAAAGAGAGGAGAGAGGTATTTTGTTTTGTTACACCTGCTAGTCGAAGATGAGTGAAGAGGTAGAAGTTAGATATAGGAGAGATTGGGGACAACATTGCAGATCTCTGGGAGCACAAAGAAGGCTGGGGGTGAGGGCGTAATCTAACTTGGCTTGAAAGAGTTAGGGAGTTAAAGAGGAGACCACAGCTAACTCTTAAAGGATGAACAGAACTTTCTAGGCAGAGAAGGAGGGTGATGACATTTCAGGCAAAGAAAACACCACATGAAGGCAGAGACAGTAATAGAGCCCCAAGTTAGCAGAACAACCCGTAGATGTGCACAGTTTGCATGTGTGCTGAGTGTTCGGACTTTGAATGCACAGGGTGTAACAGAAGATGAGGCTGGAGGGGAGTGAGTCAGGTACCGGAAGTCCTTTTATCCAGCATCAAGAAGTTTTGGGTTTATCTTGTAGACCACTTTTCCCTAAGGCAAGGGATGGGGCTTCCAATACCATCAACAGGTATGGAGCCACATAACAGCATTCTTACATCATCGTTGAACTGCAGTCACTCTGTCTTCCACCCAGAACTTTGTGGGGAGAACTTTGCCCCCTTTATACCAGAGAAGTACTGCTTATGACCCTCAAGACTAATAAACCTCCTTTAAAAACTAGCTCCTTTGGCTTCAGCCAGTAGTCTCTTTCTCATGGGGCCCAGCAACAGTCCTAGAGGAAGGCCAGGAATCAGACAGCTTGCAGCCTTCTCCAGGTGTTGCTCGCACACCAAGCTCTATTTCGGGGACCCTTCAGTCCCATGCAAGTCTCCTGGAAAAAGAATCAATGAGTCCACAATCCCATCGCTTCATTAAACATACCCAGCTATGTTAGAATTCTCTTAGCTCACTGGGATCCTGACTTCCTGTATTTCACTAAAGTAAATCAATGATTAGTAGCATAGTCCTTTGGGATTTCCACTCATTCTGCAGTCAGATGCCTCTGATTCCCTCCATGACTTCCTTCAGCTTTTATTTTTATTTCTCTGTCACTTACTAAAATTAGTTTTTCTTTTGGTTTAATGTGTCCCACCAGCCTTCCCCCCTTCCAAAGCTAACATCTCACCACCCCTCACCTTACTGGAAATGTAGTCAGTTTCCTGTTGAAACAATATTATAGTTTGTATTTATTTATTTATTCATTTATTTATTTTTAAATATTTTTATTGTTTTCAAGAGGAAGGGAGGAGGAGAGAAAGATAGAAACATCAGTGATTAGAGAAAATCATCAATCAGCTGCCTCCCACAGGCCCCACACTGGCGATTGAGCCCATAACCGGGACATGTGCCCTGACCTGGGATCGAGCCGTGACCTCCTTGTTCATAGATAGACACTCAATCACTGAGCCACACCGGCCGGGCTTATTTCCTTTTTTATTAACAGTGAAACAAAATCCAGTTGCTCCAAAGTATAGATTTGATCTAACACTTGTAACATTGGAGAACCATTAAATCAAACTCTGGTTTGCTTCCTCCTTTCTTGACAGAATAAGTGCCCCCACATCCCTTGCTGTCCCCAGTCTCTCCTATAGATTTGATCGGACACTTGTAAACAGTCTTTTTAGAAAAGTGGGTGCTGGGGAAAGAGCTCTAACGGTCATGGGAGATGGAACTGTCCCCGGGTTTATCTGTAGGCTGCAAAAGGATGGTGGCTCTGGCCTGGGATGTGGGTCCATTGCTAGGGTCACCCGAACCTGGGAGTGGCTGAAGTGGCTAATCACTCACATTAAAAACTGTGATGGCCCCCCTGCCTGGGTGTAAGGGTTTATGGGCATGTACCTTGGTTGCGGGCACATCTCCAGTAGGGTGTGTGCAAGAGGCAGCTGATCAATGTTTCTCTCTCATCGATGTTTCTAACTCTCTATCTCTCTCCCTTCCTGTCTGTAAGAAATCAATAAAATATATTAAAAAAAAAACAAAAAACTGTGATGGCCCCCCTGCCTGGGTGTGAAGCGTCTATGTTTGAGGAAGGCACCAAGGATTCCCCTTCTCAGCAGCGGTGCTGGGGAAGGGAATTACTTTCCACCAGAGCAGAAGACCTAACCTTTGCCACCGTGGCCTGGGCCTGACTTCCGGGAACAGCTTCATCTGCACAGGAAACCCCTGGAGAGCTGGAGAGCGTCCATTGGCACTCCTGAGCCCTTTGCATCTTTCCCAGGAGACTCAAGTGTCCAGCGCAGCCTCTGCTCTGCCTGTTCCGTCCCAGCAGCCTCAGGCCCGTGAGCTGGTGAGGAGTTGAGAAAGCGTTTATGGAGGGCCCTGACTCTTGGCTAGGAGCCCCCTTCCTTGAACAAGACTCCCGAAAGCATTAGGAATCCCCTTGGCATGGAACACAGAGGGGAAGTTTGATTGGGAATTGACTGGGGCATTATGGGTATGTGGAGGGAGTTCCTTCTGCTCCCCTGTTCGTTCCATTTTATGTACAGGAATTGAGGCGTTTAGAGACTGAGAAAGCTGCCCACGTCCTCAAAGCTAGGAGCTGCACATTCCAAGGTCAATCTGTTCCATGATGCTGTCCGTCAGGCTCCTGACCCCCCTCTGTCACTAAAGGTGGGCTCCCTTGAGAAAATTCTGTTAGATGTCACCTCAGTGCCTACCAGCTTCCTGAAGAATTAGGCTAGCTCCCTTGGGCCCTGGGGCACATGAGCTTCTTCTTGGGTCTCTATTTTCCCCCGTTCTGTGAATTAAGAATGTGTAAGATCGCCCTAACCGGTTTGGCTCAGTGGATAGAGCGTCGGCCTGCGGACCGAAAGGTCCCGAGTTCGATTCCAGTCAAGGGCATGTACCTTGGTTGCGGGCACATCTCCAGTAGGGTGTGTGCAAGAGGCAGCTGATCAATGTTTCTCTCTCATCGATGTTTCTAACTCTCTATCCCTCTCCCTTCCTCTCTGTAAAAAATCAATAAAATATATTAAAAAAAAAAA
>NW_005353839.1:374723-377346 GCF_000412655.1 Myotis brandtii | reverse complement strand
TTTATTTTTTAAATATATTTTTATTGATTTTTTACAGAGAGAAAGGGAGAGAGATAGAGAGTCAGAAACATCGATGAGAGAGAAACATCGACCAGCTGCCTCCTGCACACTCGCTACTGGGGATGTGCCCGCAACCAAGGTACATGCCCTTGACCGGAATCGAACCTGGGACCTTTCAGTCCGCAGGCTGACGCTCTATCCACTGAGCCAAACCGGTCTTGGCGAGGAACTGTATTTAAAGGGCCAGAAGGTTGAGAACCACTGCTCTAGCCAGTTTGGCTCAGTGGGTAGAATGTGGGCCTGTGAACCAAAGGGTCCCAGGTTCGATCCGGGTCAAGGGCATGCACCTCGGTTTCAGGCTCCTCCCCAGCCCCGGCCCTGGTCAAGGGCTGTGTAGGAGGTAACCAATCGATGTGTTTCTCTCGCATCGATGTTTCTCTCTGTCTTTCCCTCTCTCTTCCACTCTCTAAAAATCAATGGAAAAATATCCTCGGGTGAGGATTAAAAAAATTTTTTTTAAAAATTGATTTCAGAAAGGAAGGAAGAGGGAGAAAGATTAAAATATCAATGATGAGAGAGAATCATTGATCAGCTGCCTCCTGCACACCCGCCACTGGATATCGAACCTGAAACCCAAATAGGCCCTTGACTGGAACCGAACCCGGGACCCTTCAGTCTGCAGGCCGACGCTCTATCCACTGAGCCGAACTGGCTAGGGCCTCGGGGGAGAATTAAAAAAAAAAAGAATTTGTAAGATTCAGGGTGTTTGCATCCTGCTGGTGAGGGTGGAAGGCAGTCCAGAGAATTGCTGCATGGGACACATCTGACCAATCATATTTCATTTTGGACCTCTCCTCTGTAATCCAAAGGTTTTGTTACAAAGATCTAATTGAAAGCCCCCCATCTCACCATCAGAGTAGAAAAAGGGGAGACCAAGCTTATTCCAGCTTGTTGCCTGGTATCGGCTGACATCTTGACTAGGTTTTGAGCGCTATCTGGGGCCAGCCTACAGAGTCATCTAAGCTGTGTGTGCAGTTCTGTGGGCCCTTGTGAGGTCTGCGACACAGGCCAGCGTCGTGTGAACATTGTTCACTCTAACCTGCTGGATAGTCAATCGGGG
This sequence comes from Myotis brandtii, assembly GCF_000412655.1. Lineage (NCBI taxonomy): Eukaryota > Metazoa > Chordata > Mammalia > Chiroptera > Vespertilionidae > Myotis > Myotis brandtii. The sequence goes on along the minus strand of NW_005353839.1, from coordinate 376,226 downwards.
CCATGGCAGCTCGACACTGTGTCAAATTACACACTGGCTGCCCGACACTGGGGCAGGGCTGGGAGCACCTGAAGGCCGCCCTAGCTCCCTTTACCCTCCCCAGCGCTCCTGACCATTGCCTCTCATACTCCTGGTTGTGGTCACTGCCAAGACCCCCCAGTGCAGCCCCGTTCCTGGCACCTGATAGACACCAAGCAAATAAGTCTGGACGCACGCAGAAATCTGGGTACCCGAAATAATGATTCTGCATATTTCGATATTCCGTGCAGTCTGCAGTTGTTGACCCAGGATGTGGGAAGGGGGGTGAGGAGAGGCAAGGGTTCAACAAAGGTGTCTCTAAAGGTTCTCCATCTTCCCATGGTCCCGATGCAGATGCAGATGGCTCTGGCCTCATCGTTAGTCAGGCTAGAATGGATGACTGAAAGGGACCAGATTGGGTCTCAGGAAAAAAAAAATCCATCAGGAAGGAGCAAAAACACCCCCAAACGAGTGAGGAACAGAGTGGGGGGCATCTCCTTCCCTGGGACTTCTTAATCACAGGCTTGGGAGAGAAGATACAGGATGGGGAGCTGCAGGATGCTGAGGTGTTGGCAGGGCAAGGGAAAGGTGTGCGGAGGTCTTTTTGAAGTATTGCTATTCTAGGTAAGTGCTGGGTTGCACAGCAAGAATACGAATGATAACATAATCATACTTTTTGCTTTCATTTCTTCCAAAGGAAACATGGATTTCCCACAGCCTAGACTTTCATGGCGGAGGTCACTCTGGGTGGGCTCCGTCCATTGCTCCACTTCATGAACCCCACCAGATTTCTTGAAGGCAGAAATGCCCCCATGATGGTGGATATTTTTAGATGCCCTGTAATCCCTCCAACTCACTCCAAGGTGTCTGAGACCCTGGGGTCGAGAGCCCCGCCTGCTTGGGGTTAGAGACAGGACAGGACAAAGCATTTTTATTCCTGGAAGAAGGGCCCCTCTCCTAGGCCGGCCAAACTCCGGGCGCCCCGGTCGCCTCTCCCTCCCCCACCGCCCACGGCGGGGCTCCCTTTGTAATTAATCCCGATGCTCAAACCAGAGGGGAGGGGCGCGCGTTAATGAGGGAGCGCCCCACACCGACCGGGCGGCAGCCGCTCGCAGCTGGAGCACCGAGTAATTAAATTATTTTTGGAAGCGGGGGAATATGGTGGTGCTGGTGTCGGGGAAATCCCCGTATGCATGGGAAGGGGGGCGCGTCTCTCGCCACTAATTACCATCGGGGTGACTCCCCCTTCTCCAGGCTCCGGGGTGGTGGTGTGTGTGTTTGGGGGGGTGGTGGTGGTGGTGGGGGGGAGGATCAAGCTTTCCATGTCCCAGATTCCGCTGGACTTCGTGCAGCCGCTCTGTGGCCCTAAAGCATTGAACACCGCCATCCCCCGAGGCTCGGGGTCGGTCCCCGACGCTGGGTCGAGGAAAGCGGCCCCAGGAGGGGCTGCAGGCTGGGCAAGGCCAGGAGTCGAGGAGCACCCAG
>NW_005353839.1:365126-373999 GCF_000412655.1 Myotis brandtii | reverse complement strand
AAGTTTGCAAAAAAAAAAAGAAAGAAAGAAAGCAACAGAACAGGAGGACAATCATGCCAGGGGCCAGGGGGTGCCCGGCCCCCGAGCGAGCGGGGCGGCGAATGGGGGAAGGGGAGCGTGGGTCAGTCCCCTTCCGGTTCGATCCCCCACTGCACCGCCGAGTCACCCCCCCAACTTTGGGAGGGGAAGGGGCGTGTGGGAGGGGGCGGAGCCGGGCCTGGAGAGCCGGGGACTTTCCTGGGCCCGGGGTCCGGGTGGGGGCCTGCATGATCTCGGGGGAGCCTGTTAGAGCCAGAGACCGGGAGTGCGTGGAGGTGCGGGCAGAGGCAGTGCGAGGATGGGGTCTGCGGGTGTCGGAAGCGAGGCTCTTAGGGTGCATTCGCACCCCTGGAGTGTGTGGGGAGGGACCGAGGAGGGGGGCTCAGGGTGTGAAGTGGTGTCTGGGGGGCCTGCCCTGGAGAGTAGAGGGTGTGTGTGTGTGTGTCTGTGCCGCTCGAGGATGGGGCCAGCGGGCTGAGACCCGGGCCCTGGGCATGCGGGCCCCGGGGACAGGCGCTGCCTCCCTCTCCCCATCTCCTTTACCCATTTGGGGGGCGGGGGGCTCTGCACTGGTGAGTTTGAAAGGGCTGGTGGGGGACCAGTGTGCACTCGCCTTTGTTTTCTGTGTCCTGCAGGTGGGCCCCTGGGTTTGGAGGTGGAGGTGTTTTTCTGTGCCTGAGTGTGTGTGCGTGCACCCAGGGAGCGGCCGGCCGTGGATCTGCTGTGTGTTTGGATATGGATTTCTGGGTACACTCTGGGGAAGGGCTGTGTGTCTGTGGGAACGGGGGGCGGGGGGGTTCATGGGAAAGAGGTGCATAGGTATGGAGGAAGGTGGGTGTGTAAGAGCAGAATGGGTCACATCCAAATGGGCGTGTGTGCACCTGTGTCCTGGGAAGCGGTGTGACTGAATCTGTGCTCGTGTGCGTAAGGTTTGTGTGTGGATAAGTACCAGTGTGTGTGTGTGTGTGTGTGTGTGTGTGTGTGTGTGTGTGCCCGCCATAGGTGGTGCATGTTTCTGGGTGTTGGGGGTACTACCTCTTGCCTCTGCAGGTAGACTTTCCTGGCAGAAAACCCAAAGGGAGGCCTCTCTGGAGGCTTCTGAGGCTTCTTGGGTGTCCCTGACTGGGTTCTGGGGCACTGCCTTAAGCCGCTGAGACCTACGGGTGAGAGTGAGTGGGCCATCTTATGAGGGGTCTGTTTTGGGAAGTGGGTTTTTCTAGCAAAGGATGTGTGTTGTGAGGAATAGGGAAAAGGGGTTCTGGTTATAGTCCTGGAGGAATCAGGGAGTGGAGGGATCAGGGAAAAGAATAAGAAGGACCCCCGACTCCTCATCATAGGTTGGGTTCTAGTGCTTGGAGAGGTTACATACTTGGCTTTCCAGCTCCAGTTCATCTCCCTGCCCCCCAGGCCACTGCTCTCGTGGAAAGCTTTCTTGGGGTTTCTGCCTCCGAGCCCACTAACTGCCCTGCTTCCAGCATCCGACAGTTCCGCAGGAGTCTTGGGGTTTGGAATGGATGAGACCGGGTGCCAAGCAACTGGGGTTTCCCTCATGGGGTTGAGAAGGTGGCGTAGGAGCTCTGGGGAGGCCAGGGGTGGGTGGTCTTCAGGAGTTTTTGAAAATGTGTGTGTGTGGTTTGTCAAATGGTTTCCCGTTTCACTGGCAAGAAGCATGATTGGATGGGGCTGTGGTCTGGGGCCAGGTCTGAGAGCGAGGAATGGGGGCTGAGCTTGCAAGAGGGCAGATGCCCGAGTTGGGGAAGGGGCAGGTACCCACACCCCGTCACGTGACAGCACCGTGGGAAGTCCTATTGCCTGGGAAGTGGCTGTATCGCTTCCCAGAGAAGCAGCCGCCACCTGCTTTCCCTCCTCTCTCTTGTCTTTTCTGGAGTGAAGGGAGGGGGTGGCCTTTTCCTTCTTTTGGGTGCACTCCTTGTTTGCCCCTCCCCTCTCTCGGCCACTTTCCTCTTGCTGGCAGAGGTCAGGCCAAGGCACCCAGTTTTAGTAGCTGAGACTGTGATTGGCCAGTAGGGTCTCTGGGAAATTGGACTGGAATGTTAGAGGCCCTGATGGGCACAGGCCATTGGGACGTTTCCTCCCTAGTCCTCAGGCTCCCCACCTTTCCTAAGACTCCGGGGTAAGAGTAGTGGGAGTTAGAGTATGTTGGGTATAGAGGCAGATAGGAAAAGATTGGATTTTAAAAAAAACGCATTATTCCCTCCAATCTGGCCCCGTCTGATGGGCAGGGCTCCTGCGGCCAGCGTGCGCCCGCAGCCAGCACAGTGTGCTCGGACTTTGGCACCTTGCTTGCTGCGTGCACTCTCTCTGGTAGTGGGAGTTAGAGTATGTTGGGGCTGGGTATAGAGGCAGATAGGAAAAGATTGGATTTTAAAAAAAACGCATTATTCCCTCCAATCTGGCCCCGTCTGATGGGCAGGGCTCCTGCGGCCAGCGTGCGCCCGCAGCCAGCACAGTGTGCTCGGACTTTGGTACCTTGCTTGCACTCTCTCTACGTGCATGTGTACTGGGGGGGCCCTCGTCCAAGGAGACAAAAGGAAGTGCCATCTCTCAAGCACGTCCAGACTGGACCCAGTGGCCACATGCCCCCTCTGCTCCCGCCCCCCTTGTCTTGCTCCTGCTTCTGTTTCCTCTAACTTTTCAGAGGCAGACCTCTCCGTAGTGCCCACTGTCCGCTCCTTCTGTTCCCTGGAAGTCTGAGGAAGGGCCCCCTTCCCTCGGTCTCGAGCGAGATAGACTTTTGTCTGCTTCTCTGATTTCCAAGCGGTCCTTCCAGTTAGAAGGGGGGTGAACTTCCTTGGCTAACAGAAACTTTGGAGGGAAGAGTTCTGGGGCTCTCCTCATTTCCTCTGAGTTTTAGGGATTCCAGTTGTCTCCTTAGCTCCTCCTTCAACAGCTCCCCACACTCCGAGGCCAAAGGGAAGAGTCTAACATGGTTGGAATTAGCACTAAGTAGCGATGCGATGTTGGGGTTTAAGAACCCCATCCCTCAGCCTCTAAGGTGTCTTAGGACACCATCCTCCCACCCCAGAGAGGGCCTTTCTCAAGGAATCCCAGGTCCCCCAAGGCCTCCTTCCCTGGGTTTCAGCTGCTTTTAAATCCCGTTTTTGTCACTTCCTAGTTTTGTGGCCTTAGAGCAGCGGTTCTCAACCTGTGAGTTGTGACCCTTTGGGGGTCGAATGACCCTTTCACAGGGGTCGCCTAAATACATCCTGCATATCAGATATTTACATTACGATTCATAACAGTAGCAAAATTACAGTTATGAAGTAGCAACAAAAATAATTTTATGGTTGGGAGTCACCACAACATGAGGAACTGTATTAAAGGGTTGCGGCATTAGGAAGGTTGAGAACCACTGCCTTAGAGAAAAAGAGAGAACGTTTGGAAGCCTCACCTGTATCAAGGAGTTAAAATAGGTCCTGCCTCTTAGGTTTATGAGTATGAAATGAAGTCATAGGTGGAGAGCGCATCACACGGTGCCCGGCACAGGGGACGCGCTCGGTAGTCGATGGAAGCAGCTGTGGTTCTGGTTCTGGTTGAAGATGCGATGGAGAGACGGCTGGGCTGGGAGGACAGCGAGGCTTTGCTTCTGCTCTTCTTCTGGCAGACCATGCGGGCACTTCCTATTGGCCAGGCATGGTGTGGAGCACTGGGATGGAGGGGCGCATGAGACGGGTGTTCACAGGGGAGACATGCATAAGCATGTTGATCACTTGGCCCCGTGAGTGCTGTGTGGAGGTATGTTCTGGAGGCCTCCATAGAGCAAGAGTGCTTGCTGTGGGAAGGTACGTGGAGATGTGCCTGAAGCTGGCTGGTTTTTTACTTGAGGTGAACTTCACAAACAAAAATTAACCATTTAAAGGCGAACAGTGGCATTTAGTAGACTCTCAGGGTTGTGCAACTCTGGCCTCTATCTGAAACCCTTTCCACCGCCCAACAGGAACCGGTGCCCATTAAGCAGTCCCTTCCCACTTCCCACCCCCAGTCTGCATTGTGTCTGCGGATTTGCCTATCCTGGATGTCTCATATAGATGGAATTGTCCAATGTGCTGGCTTCCTGTACGTCATGTGATCTTTTCAAGGTCATCCACGTTGTAGCAGGTGTCAGATTGCACTCCTTTTCATGGCTGAATCATATTCCACCGTATGGATTGGCCTTGGCTGGACTTAAATGACGGCGCTGCAGGGAGAGGCTGAGCCAGGTCAGGGGTGTTGGTGAATCACACACAACTTGGTATTATCGGGTCCTGAAGTACGTGGTGGGGACTTGGCCTCAGTTTCCCTGCCTGTAAAACCAAGTCCTATGTGGTTGGTGGGATGAAGGAAATGGGAAGAGGAAAGACTGGGATATTACTGCCTTTTCTCAGAGTCTGGGTGGGGAAGGGACTTTATATGTGTGTGTGTGTGTGTGTGTGTGTTTATTGATTTCAGAGAGGAAGGGAGAGGGAGAGGGAGAGAGAAACATCAATGATGAGAATCATCCATCGGCTGCCTCTTGCATATCCTCTACTGGGGATTGAGCCTGCAACCCAGGTCACGTGCCCTGACTGGGGATCGAACTGTGACCTGGTTCATGGGTCAATGCTCAACCACTGAGCCACACTGGCCGGCAGGGATGGGACTTTTAAAACTCACTCTTTCCTCTTTTCTGGGCAGCTCCCTCCTGTATGCATCTACCCTCATCCCCGTGGATTCCCATCTTCCTGTTCTACTGAGTGTCAACTTCCCTTCTCTCTGAATTGAGCTGACATTTCTCCTCTTACCCACTCCAGGTGGGTAATCTCGTGCTACTGGGGGGCAGGTATGAGAGGCCTGGGAGGAAATCCTACCCACACCTGCTTCCTAGCTGCACTCCCTTCTGAAGGTGTGACTTGGGTAGCCTGTCATGTCACCTTTTTGAGATCTGGAGAGAAATGAGGCAGCTGAGGGAGAAACTTTCCATTCCTTCCCTCCACCCTGCATAGTGCCCAATAGGAGACAAAGGCCTGCATGGGGGCGGGGGGGCCTTTGGAAATGAGGTATTGCTGTGCTTGTCCAGTGCCCCTGGCAAGGTTGGTAATTACAGATGTGACATCTGGGGAGGGTTTGGGAGAAGCGGGGTTGGAGTCAGCAGAGCTGAGGATATCCTGGTAATCAGGGAGGGGCAGTGAGAGGGGAGAGTGGGAAGAAGCTGGGGGCTGGGGTGGGGCAGGAAGCTTGGGGCCCCTTTCCTGGGCCACTCCATACGCAGCTGGGCTTGGTGCCTGTAGGAGAGTGGGAGGTGATGGAAGCACAGGCCCTGCGTCACTGTAAGTGAAGGAGGGAGGGGAGGGGAGAGGCTGGGGATCCAGGACCCCTGAGGAAAGAGGCAGAGAGAGGAAGAGGGTTTTGGCTGCTCTCCTAGGCAGTGCCTGGCTGTGGTCTCAGAGAGGGGCTGTCATTTGGGGCCAACACTGTAGCCAAAGGTGAACCTATGAGTACACATCTACACACTGTTTTGTTGTTGTTGTTGTTTTTTAAATATATTTTATTGATTTTTTACAGAGAGGAAGGGAGAGGGATAGAGAGCCAGAAACATCCATCAGCTGCCTCCTGCACACCCCCTATTGGGGATGTGCCCGCAACCAAGGTACATGCCCTTGACTGGAATCGAACCTGGGACCTTTCAGTCCGCAGGCTGACGCTATCCACTGAGCCAAACCAGTTAGGGCGGGATTTACTTTTTGCAATGAGGCTGGGGATTGGCCTTTTGCCCTCTTGAAGGATAAAGAGGAAGGAAATAACATTTTATTGAACCTCTGTTATATGCCCGATTCTGTGATATTCTGTATACATTATTTCCTTGAGAGCTCTTCTTAACCTTCCTAAGTAAGCACTATTATCCCCACTTTACAGATAAGGAAACTGGAGTTTGGAGACGATGAGCCACTCATTAGGATTACATAGCTCCTAAGAGGCTGTGTCAGGCCTGTCTCACTTCATTGCTCTTCTGTTCCCAACGTGCTCTTTCCCTCTTCCCTTACTCTCATTCCAATTAGGTCTGATTTTGCTCATTATTGCCTTTAATCTTGAACTTGAATGATTCCCCTGTCTTCTGAAAAGCACACTGGAGTCCAGTTACCAGCCTGAGGAGTAGAGAAGCTTCCCCAGAGGCAGGGATGACCGGGTCTCCTGGTGGAACACCTAGTTGTCACAGCCTGGGCATGGCTGCCACCCTGGGCAGAACATCTCCTGGGGCTGGCCTCCTCCTCTCTGCTGGGCCACTTCACCTATGGGGGCTCTAGCCACCATAGCCCGGGGCCTTGTTTGTGATTGGCAGGGGTCTGGCCCTCATGCCTGCAGAGTTTTCCAGCAACCTCCTACCAGTATCCTTTACAGAGAGCTGCTCTCCAGTGGAAGCAAGGGTCTAAAGCAGTGGTTCTCAACCTTCTGGCCCTTTAAATACAGTTCCTCATGTTGTGACCCAACCATAAAATTATTTTCGTTGCTACTTCATAACTGTAATGTTGCTACTGTTATGAATCGTAATGTAAATATCTGATATGCAGGATGGTCTTAGGCGACCCCTGTGAAAGGGGTCGCGACCCACAGGTTGAGAACTGCTGCTCTAAAGGATACTGGTAGGAGGTTGCTGGAAAACTCTGCAGGCAATAAGGGCCGGGCCCCTGGTCAGAAGAGCGATGATGTATTTGTGCATGACTCTGGGGAGGGCTCTGGCTTTTTAGGGTAAGTGGGGGTTCGGAGGGAACAGGTGCTGAGCTTGAGGTGTGAATGCGGTAACTTCAAAAAAACAACCACGTGTGAACAGGAACACTTGTTTGTTTGTTTCTGAGTCACCTGCTTTATCTGTAGAATGGAGGTGGCACACAGAAGGGGCGGGGACGTTGGACTCCAGGAAGAGTGGAAACCTCGGGCGATGGGCTTGTCAGGGTGAGGGAGGTTGCGGGGTGCGTGGCCTTTCAGCTGGCCTGATTTTCCTAGATAAGAACTGGTGAAGTGTCAGGAGAAGGTTTTCAGATGGGGAAGCTCAGGCGTGCCACCTGCACCCGTCACACTGTCTCCCACCCTCAGGCCCACCCTCCTGCTTTCGCTGTACAAACCAGCCCTCACTGCCAGCGGCCCCACATCGCCGCTGTCTCCATGCAGGCCTAGGGGTGGCCGGCTCCCCCTCACCTACTGCGAGGCAGGGGCTCTCGGGGTCGGGGTTGGGCCTACTGACAGAGTGAAGGAGGGAGGCGTTGTTGTTTGCCCTGAGGTGGGAGTGGTGTGCACAGGAGGTTGGCCTGTGGGCCATCACAGCTGGCTCACCTGCCGTTGTCCACCTTCTCTCGTCCCTGCAGACAATCCCGAGCTCCCTGTTTCTTTTTCTTGGCTCTTCCATAGCTTACCTGGTGGGCAGGTAGGGGCCAGTCCTTTGGCCCAGCCGAGGGGGGAAGCATCTTGGAGCCTGGTGGGTGGGAATTGTGAGACCTGCCCGTTGGCGAAAATTAAACAGAGCATCCAGGCATCTAGAAGCCCTGGTTCCCTTCTCACCAGCTTAGCCTCCACCTGGGACAGGTGCCAAAGGGATTACTCACCTTTGCTACTGCACACTCTTCCCCTGCCCACCTTTCGTGCCAGACTGACTGGGAATGGGTCTAGGGGAGGCTAGGGAATGGAGGGCCCCGGGGTGTGTGTGTGTGTGTGTGTGTGTCTACGCCCTTGTGTGTGCTTGTGTGTGGTGTTCTGTGGGGGCAGAAACTTTCTGAGAGCTGGGGTGGGGGTAGGGGTGCCAGAGAAAGCAGAGCAGGTCTCTACAGAACCTGCCTGGCCAGGGCAGGTGGAGCTGGGCGGGGCAGGCAGGAGCCCTTCCAGGTTTCAGAGGGGGAATGTGCCTGTGGGTGTAAGCGTGTGTCTGTGTTTAAGTGTGTCTGTGGATTTGGAGGGTACCCAGCCTTAGATGGAGGGAGATTAAGGACGAGCTGGAGAGGGCGTGGCCCTGGCTTCCCTGACTCCTTTTCAGTTAGAACGCGAGCTCAGGTATCCTGGCCAGGAGCCCAGCCTGCGGGCCCTCCCCGGCTCCTTGCACCGGGGTCTGGTGGGGGGCAGCTCTAGAAACAGAGACGCCCGGTGGCCCAAGCACAGCCTCTCCCTTGCTGCTCAGCCCTGTGAGGAGGAGGTTCTGTCCCTTGCCTGGGGCTGTCAGGATGGTGAGCTCATGTCTGGGGCTGTCCTGGGAGAGCGCCCGCTCGGTGAGCAGGGCTGGAGTGGGGCATGTGGTGCCAGCTCCTGGGCTCCCTGGTCCAGCTCTTTCCTCCCCCTCAGCCCACGGAGATCCAGCTGTTCTCTCCGGCCTCCGGGGCAGCACTGTCCCCCAGGGACACTGGGGCCTTTTTCAGGGGGCAGGACTGAGGAGTCAGGGCTGGTCCTGGCCCCCTCTGTGCCTTTGTCCTTTTTGTGGCCCGAGACCCAGCACGGGCCTCTTGGAATGGTGGCTTGTCCACGGCCTGAGGCTGGATGGGAAGGAAGGAAGGAACATCTGGATCCTCCATCGGGAGTGGTGAATTGTAGGGGCAGAGACCACCCCTTCGAGGGGAAGGGTTCTTTGGTCTCGGTGGTCTTGGCTTTGGCCTGTCTACTCTCTGTCCCTTTGTGTGGTGAGAAGAGGGGTTAGGGCAGGAGTCCGTGAATTCTCCTCTGTCCTGGCCCTGCAGTCTTGGCCGTTCTAGAAGCAGAAGGAGGCTCGTGAAGGGAGCGGCACTTGCTCTGAGAAGAGCACACCTCAGTCACAGCGTGTGAGGTCTTTTTATTTATTTTTTTAAATTAAATTTTATTTTTTTAATATATTTTATTGATTT
>NW_005353839.1:347504-363121 GCF_000412655.1 Myotis brandtii | reverse complement strand
AAAGAAAGAAAGGAAGGAAGGAAGGAAGGAAGGAAGGAAGGAAGGAAGGAAGGAAGGAAGGAAGGAAGGAAGGAAGGAAGGAAGAAAGAAAGAAAGAAAGAAAGAAAGAAAGAAAGAAAGAAAGAAAGAAAGAAAGAAAGAAAGAAAGAAAGAAAGAGAGGAAGGGAGGAAGGGAGGAAGGAAGGAAGGGCCTAGCAGTCATTTCTGCAACAGAGGTCTTTCACACAAACTGCATTTCACGGAGAAGCCTGCACTGAGCCAGCCCTTATGAAGGAGTTTCTGGAGTCCTATTCAACCAATAGGACTGAGGCTTTCCCCATCCAATCCAGCTGTGCAGCTCCAACCAACTGAGCAGTTCTATTCAGATCAATTAGGACAGTGCCTTTTGGACCAAACTGCAAGGATTTGGAGTCGTCATCTGCATAAAGACAGACCATTCAGGGGTCAGGGACGGGACTTCTGTCCATATGAGTCAGCTCCCCTCTGGCTCTGAGAGTGCACTTTCCCTCTCCACCAAAGGCTGTCTCCCTGGCTGAACTGAAACACCAAAGATGTCTCAGGAGAGTGGAGCAGAGCAGACCATGGCAGACAGAGCAGAGCAGAGCAGACGAGCCAGAGAGGGCGCTAGGGCTTCCTCACAGCTGTGTTGTTTTCAGTCACATCACTCACGATTGAGCTGTTTTGCACTGAATAAAGTTTCCTTCTTCACTACACCCCAAAGTGGGGATATCTATTGGCATTAAATTGGCCCAACAACCATGGGTTGACATATCTTTTCCAGAAACACTGAATGGGATAATAATGGGGATGTGAGAGAGAGAGGCGAAGGTGGAAGGGGAGCAAGATGGAGGGGAGGAAGATAGGGCTTCAGTGTAGGTGAAGGTGGAACCAGTCTGACAAATGAAGGAGGGACCAGTTTGGGGACAAAGTTATTGTCCTTCCTCCATTCAAACCCTTTGATGTCTCCCACCTGATTAGTGTAAGAACCAAAACACTTCTAGTGGCCCGCAAGGCCCAGCGGGACCTTTACCCCACTCTCCTCCCACTCTTCTCCCAACTCATTCTGTTCCACCAGGCACAGTCCTGCCTCCAGGCCTTTTCATCTGCCTAAATCCTCTTCCTGAATGGCTTCCTCTTCACCTCTTTTTTATTTTTTAAATATATTTTTATTTATTTCAGAGAGGAAGGGAGATGGAGAGAGAGATAGAAACATCAATGATGAGAGAGAATCATTGATTGGCTGCCTCCTGCACACCCACTACTGGGGATCGAGCTCACAACCCCGGCATGTGTCCCTGACTGGAATCGAACCCGGGACCATTCAGACCACAGGCTCAATCCACTGAGCCAAACCGGCTAGGGCCCTCCTTACCTCTTTTGATCTTTGCTCAAGTGTCACTGAGGCTGCCCTGACTGCCTTTTCCCCTTTCTCCACTCAAGACCCCCTTAACCTGCACTATTTTCTTCTTAGCACTTTCTTACACATGTCTCTCATTTCCTCACTATAATGTTAGTCCCATATGGGCAATACTTTTTTAAAAAAATACATTTTTATTGATATTTTACAGAGAGGAAGGGAGAGGAATAGAGAGTTAGAAACATCGATGAGAGAGAAACATCAATCAGCTGCCTCCTGCACACCCCCTGCTGGGGATGTGCCCACAACCAAGGTACATGCCCTTGACTGGAATCAAACCTGGGACCCTTCAGTCCATAGGCCGAGGCTCTATCCACTGAGCCAAACTGGTCAGGGCGTGTGAGGTCTTTTTAAACAGTGGGGGCCAGAAGCGGGCTGCTCACACGTCATGGCCACGGGCTCCCTACCTTCTTGCTCTGGTTCCCCCTTTTCTCTGTAGAACTCAGGTTGTACCTCGAAGGCCTCTTCCAGCTTAGTGCGGGCGCCTGCTGCACCGGGTCAGTTCAGGGTCTCCTCCCGAAGGAGGGGCTTGAGGGGGAGCCGGGGAATGGCATGGGTACAGTCAGAGGTTTGGGTACCGCTCTGTCCTCCATGGGAGCCCTGTTAGGGTCCCCCACATTGGACACCTTCCGCTCCCCACTGGTGTCTACAGGGCGGTCTGGATTGAGCTCATCAATGAGACTCGGAGAAGGGATGACACTTCGGGAGAAGCGGGCAAAGAGGAAAAACAAGGGGTCTGAGGAGGGACAGGTGGGACTTTGAGTCTCTGCTCTGCCTCAGTCTGGCCTCGGGTGCTTTCTCTCTGAACAGACATCAGCTCCGGGGCCACTGGGCTGGGAGGTGGGGCTCCTGGTGGCACCCCGGAGGGCGGGCGTCCAGCACTTGGGGTGGAACTCACGTGGGTATCCTTGCAAGTTGGGGCTGTGGTGGGGGTGTGACTAGGGGGCACCCCCATGTCACACCACTCAACGGTTGCAGTGGGGAAGGGCGTGCGGGGCACATGCGAAGACCCAGGCCTTGTGTGGGAATGAGGGCTTTCATGGGCACCTAGACTCCTCTGCAGGTGGCACAGAGGAGGTGGTCACGGCCATCCTCCCGCGTCCAGGCAGGACCACCCTTCCCTGGTCCCGGACTGAGAGGAAGGCCTCGGTTGAAGGCGGTCCTGTCAGCGACCTGTCCTTTGAGAGGAACACTTTTGGCTTCTTGTCTCCCCTTCCTCTACCCCCTCCAGTAGTCCCTTCTGAAACCAGCCCACGCACCTCCACTGACTGCAGCCCCGTCCTTGGCGAAGATGAGGAGCAATCAGCACCCCTTTCAGGTGCATGTTTGTGCCCTGTCCCCTCCCCTCTCCTCCCCACCTCTTCTTCTCTGGCTCCCACAGCACCTTCCCCAGCCCATCTCCGTCTCTGCCCGGCCTCCTTTCCCCGTCCCAGGTCTGGAGGAGCTGGGACTGGGCAGTAGGGTGGCCCTGGACTAGAGCAGCCAAAGGCGGTGGTGACCACAGCTGCCTGCCCCTGGCCATCGGTCCTCAGCCTGTGCCCCACATGGGGATGCCAACATCTGTGTCCAAGCCCTTTTCCCCCTGAGCTGCTCCTCTGAGTAGGGCCATGGGGAAGGGTCTAGTCTTGGTCTGCATTTCGGCCAATACCAACCTCCCCCTCTCCCCTCCCCCTAAGGCCTTGCTTCTGCCTGTTGCCAGGTTCTGAGTGTATTTTTTTCCAGAGGCCTCCAATTGTTTCCTAAAGAAACCTGATCCCAGAGCTCAGACAAAAGCTGGGGCCGCCAGAGAAGAAACCCCATTCTCTCCCCCTTTGTCCCAAACACCCCCACCTCCATAACCTCCCTGATTTGGATACTGGGTATGGGTTCCTGGACCGGCTGCCATCACCTAGGCAACAGGGGGCTTTGGTTGCCATGGTGACCCATGTGGGAGAAGCTGGGCAGCTGGGACAAAAGCCCCCACACCCTCCCTAACATTCCCCCCAATCCCCCTGAGATGATACCGAGACACATTCCATTAATTTGATTTCTGAAAGGCCTTTGGAGGGGAGAGGGGTCTCCTTTTTGTGACAGGCTCTCTCTCCCTCCCTCCCTCCCTCCTCCATGGTCTCCTTTTAACCCCAGATAATCCATGGTTGGTTTGAGCAGAGGACAGAGTTGAGTATGTTTGTGTGTCTTGGGGGTGGGGACAAGGTGGAAAGCAAGGGGACACATTCCCTTTTACAGCCGCCACTCCCCTTCCCCCACCCGAGGCCCTCCCTGCCCCACACCAAGTCCCGCTTCCCTTCATTTCCACTTGTTGATCTCATCCCAGGATCCCTCCCCCACTCTCTTTCCTGGGAACGCTGCCCACTCTGGAGACCCTCCAAACCTCTGATTCCTGAGGCTGATTATACCAGGGAAACTTCTGCCCTTCTGCTGCTCACCCACCACCCCTCTCCCAGCCTCTCCCGTGCTGGGATTACTTGAGGGGACAGAAATTGTTCTCTGAAATTTGGTTCATTCTTTGGCCCTTCTGACCGGCAAGGGAGGGTGGAGCGTGCTTTGGTAGGGGTGGGAGAAGCAGGCCAGGGGAGCAGGTTTTACGCTGGGTCTTTAATAAGTAGCTGGGAGAATGGTAGGGCTCTAGGCTGAGCAGTTCAGAACAAAGGGCTGGGAGGGGACTGGCACTCTTGTCTGGTTTGAAATTTATCTGTAGGGGAAACACAATGGCATTAGCCTCCCTCCTGGGTGTGTTTGAAGTGGTGGTTTTGGTCACAGGGGTGTATGAGTGTGTGTTTGTGTGTGTGAGAGACTTTATATAGGCAGACGAACACCGGGATTTCTTTATACCACCTGTTTTCCAAGTCTCAGAGGAAGTGTCTGGGGATTGGAGTATGAGAGATCCTGGAGCCAGAGCATATTAATTGCTTACTTAATTACTAGCTGAGTAGTTTATAAAAGCACTTCTTTCACCCCCAGGATCCTCACAGCCACGCCATCAAGTGTGCGTTATTATTTTCCCTGTCTGACGAGCCTACCAGACTACAAAGCACAGAGAAGTAGCCTGCCCGTGGTCACAGAGCTAGGTTTTGACTGCAGATCCTTGGGTGCAAATTCCAGACTTTTTTTGCCAATGGCTGTGGCCGATGTGCGTGTTTGGATGTGGATGAGGAGAGGGAGAGTCTGGGTTCTGGTGGCTCTGCACCTCAGTGACAGTCCTTTTCCCCTTAATGTCTCCACCCACGTTGGCCTGTACCCCACTTTCCCTCTTTGAACCTCCTGGTGAAATTCATTTTTTAGGAGGAGGACAAGAAAGAATAGGCTGAGCCAGTGTGGCTCAGTTGGTTGGGCGTTGTCCCGTGCACCAAAAGGTTGCGGATTCGATTCCAGGTCAAAGGCACATGCTGAGTTGTGGGCTTGTTCCCCAGAAGGGGACGTGCAGGAGGCAGCCCATCAATATTTTGCTGTTTCTCTCACATCAATGTTTATCGCTCTTTCCCTCTCCTTTCCTCTCTCTCTCTAAAAATCAATACAAATATATTTTTTTTAAAAAGAATAGGCTTAACCATAGCAAGAGAGAGGCAAGGGAGACATCTAAACTACAGGGTGGGGCAAACGTAGGTTTACAGTTGTTCATATGGAAAATAATACAATAATAATAAGCAATAATACAAGAATAAACTCTATTTTGCGTACTCACAACTGTAAATCTACTTTTGCTCCTCTCTGCATATTGAGGACTAAACCAGTAGAGTGGGTTCTCGGGAGGCAGGTGGAAGAGCCCAAGATGGGAACTGTACACAGAGCGATGAGCAAGGGCCCTGCTTGCTTGTGGTAAAGGTGTTTAGAGAGGTTGGGTTGGGTGAAGGTCTTCCATCTCTGTCTCCCAGGTGTGTCTCTGTCACACACTTGCCTTGACACGGGGCCGTGACAGACATCACGAGGCCACGGAGTGCCTCCGGATAATCCCGTTAGTGGGCGCAGCATTGATTTCATCTTCCTGCACTCACTGCCCTTTCCCTGGGAGTCAGGGGCATATTCATTTACTAGGTGGGTGTCAGTTACTTGCTCTGTGCCCACGGGAGGGTGGTGGATACTGTGATAGTCCCTGTTTGCACGTTGGCGATGGTTTCGTTTCACTGGGAAAAAGGTAACAACTCAACAAAGCAAACTCGTTTTCGTCCTGAACAGAGTGAACCTCTCGGCAGCACCTGAGCGGCCGATTTACTCCCCCCTCGGCTGCTGGAA
Organism: Myotis brandtii; assembly: GCF_000412655.1. Taxonomy (NCBI): domain Eukaryota; kingdom Metazoa; phylum Chordata; class Mammalia; order Chiroptera; family Vespertilionidae; genus Myotis; species Myotis brandtii. Next base: position 357,474 of record NW_005353839.1, on the reverse strand, counting down.
GCCCACTCCTCTGGCTTCACCATCTCAGCCCTTTGCCTGCTCCCTTTCCTCTGGACACATTTACGTATTGGGGTTCTCAGGGACCTCTTATGTAACCCCCTAGGACCTAGGTCAGTGGTTGGCAAACTGCGGCTCGCGAGCCACATGCGGCTCTTTGGCTCCTTCAGTGTGGCTCTTCCTAAGCCTTAGGAGCACCCTAATTAAGTTAATAACAATGTACCTACCTATATAGTTTAAGTTTAAAAAATTTGTCTCTCAAAAGAAATTGCAATCGTTGTACTGTTGATATTTGGCTCTGTTGACTAATGAGTTTGCCGACCACTGGTCTAGGTGATCCCATTCATTCCCATGACCTTGAAGCCCCAGCTTGTGAGTCCAGCTCCTCTGACACCAGCTGTCCCTTCACTGCCTCTCAGGCCTTGAACTCGGCACACTGGAAACGGAGCGCATCGTCTTCCCTGCCCAGTTGCTTCCTCCACAGTCTTGCTACCCTCTAACGGCACTGCCACCACCTCTTGCTCAGGCCAGAGATCCCTGCTCCCCCGCAGCCAGGCCTCATTAGTCCTGTGGATCCTACCACCAACATTGGGCTCAAGCATGGCCATTTCTTACCGCCTTTGCTGCTCTGCCCATTCAAGCCTGCATGACCGCAGGAGCTTCCATACTAATCTCCCCATTTCTCCTTTTCCTCTTTCAGTTCATGTCTGATAGCTGAAGTCCTGCGCAGCCTTCCCATTGTTTTAAATAGCCCACGAGCCCTTCACTGGGCCCACGGACCCTGTGATAACCTGGCCCCTGGCTGCCTCTTCAGCTCCCATTTCCACTGCCCTGTCCCCTCCTCAGCTCCGCTGGTCTTTCAGCTTCTCAAAATACAGCTAGCTCCTCACTGCTGGCCTTCCCACACCTGATTCTCTGCTCTGTGGCTTCCCTTCCTCTCTGCCTGGTTAACTCCTGCTCTCCTTCGGGCGTAGGTGTCATTTTCTCAGGAAGACTTTCCAGAGCCACCCAATTTAAAGTAGCCCCTACTCCCCAGCGTTGTCTCTCATAGGTTCCTGGTCCTCTCCTTCCATTAGTCTACAGTTAGTCACTTGTACTCACCTGTTTTCTTGCTCAATGTACACCTGCCCCACCAGACTGTAAACTCAGAGCCTGTTTCACCCCTAGATACCCACTGTACATAGTTCTTAGCAGGTGCCTGAGAAAGAGCTGATGACTCAGTGAGTGAAGATCAGGCATAAGCACTCAGAGCATGATGATGATTGGTGGGGTCGGGGTCAGAGGGGACGATAGGACATTGGGTGCTAGAGTAGGTGGGGGTGGTGGGCTTCTGAGAAGGGCTGGGGGCAGCTCTGAAGAATGAGCAGGATTTGGGTGAGAGTTGGGAAAAGGTGGGAAGGAGAGGTCATTGTCCTCTGCAAAATGAGAATGTGAACGTGTAGGTGAAAGATGCTTATCCTTAGCCCACAAATAGATAAACTCACCATCTTGCTCATTTCAGGATGTTTGGCCTTTGGATTCCCTGAACCCTCACTCCTTGCCATCCCTCACCCCGCCTCGCACTAGCACATACGTGCACAAACACAGACACTCAGCCTCCAGGGGAGCAGCCACGCTGACCTGGACCATAGCTGTAGGTGTGTTTGATGTAGATGCTGGGGAGATGGTGTCAAGAGAATAGTCAGAGACAGCTCTGTGGGCAGACTCAGAAGCTGTGAGGTGGGGACGTTCCTGCAGGTGAAGAAGAGGCCTGGGATAGTTCCTGGACAGAAGCCAGTTGCTTCCTGATCCTGGGTTGGTCTCCGTTGGTCCAGCCTGTTGGCCTGGCCGGCACCGCCCTCTCTGAGCCTCAGTTTCCCTGGCTGAGAATAGGAAAGCATTGCCCTGGGTCTCCCCGCCAGGGTTGGGTCACTCTGGGTGGCCTTGGCCAGCATCTTCCTCCACCCTGAGCCCTTGGCAAGATGCCGGGCAGGAGAACTGGGCCCCTGGATAGAGCAGGGACCTGGATGTTTGAGTCTCGGGCAGTGGCCAGGCTCACAGCTCGCTGCGGCTGCCATTCGGGTGGTCTTGCTTCGTGCTGACACCCCCCCCCCCCAGGACCTGGACCTCCTACCCTAACTAGCTGCTTTCTCTCCCCAGGGGCCGCCGCTTGATTTTCTCTGAGACAAGCCCACCCGTCCAGCAAGATAGAGTCCCTCAGGGTGACGGTTGATTTCCTGAAGGTGCCCTTCGGCTTGAAGAAGCCAGTGCTGAAGGAGGTGGCTGTGGGGCCCCCACAAAGGCCCCAGCCCGTGGCCCTGGAGCGCTACAAGGCGCGGCGTTCCGACGCCATGGACACCGAGTCCCAGTACTCGGGCTACTCCTACAAGTCGGGCCACTCCCGCAGCTCCCGAAAGCACAGGTGACCCAGGTGGCAGAGGGAGGTGGGAGGCTCCGGCAGTGGGTGGGTACGTGCGGGGGTGGTGGGGTGCGGGTGGTTGTGAGGAGACCCAGGCCCTCCCCTTGACCTTCCTGTGCCTGTTCCCCTGGCCCCGGCTGCAGGGACCGACGGGACCGACACCGCTCTAAGAGCCGAGATGGGAGCCGCGGGGATAAGTCGGTGACGATCCAGGCTCCAGGGGAGCCCCTGCTGGACAATGAGTCCACTCGCGGGGATGAGCGGGTGAGCACCAGGGGGGTGAAGGGCAGGTTGGGTGTTTCCAGACTGACCCTGGGCGAAGCGGAGGCCCACCAGGGGGGAGGGGCTGGAAGGCTGGCCCAGCTCTGGAAAGGCGGGTGTGTCTGTCCCAGGGTCAGACACTGTTTCAGTGGAATTGAGGGAATCTCAGTAGAAATCCCTTTGGAAGCAGCAGTCTCTTTCTTCCTCATCTTCAGAGAGGTGGGGGTGACCTGGGCTGTGTAGGGGATTCCCTGGTTCCTCTGGCCAATGCTGGTCAGTCAGGCTCCTGGGAATCTAGCATAGGAGGGCGGGGGCTGGATGGGGCCTGGGGTCTGGGCAGCCCTGAGTTTTCTTTGAAGCCTTAAGGCGAGGCCACGCTGGCACCCTCTGGTGTCGGCCTGCAGAACAGCATCGCCTGGGTGTTGGGTAAATGAGATGTGGGAGGAGTGGAGGGGGGAAGGGGAGGAGGAGAAGTGAGGCCGGGGTGTGGAGCCGGGGCTGGGAAGAGTTCTTCAGGACAGGTTACTCCTGCTTTCACCTGGTGGCCCGCTGTGCTCACCTGCTAGGGAGGTCAGTAGGCAGAACACAGAGCGAGAACAGGGCAGAGCTAGGATGCGAGATGACTGGGTTGCCCATGTCTCATTCCTCCTCTTTCTTCTTGAGAGCATCTTGTGGGGCAGGAGATTCCCAGCCCCCCCTTTTTTTCTCTCACAAGAACTTGTTGTGACTGACATTGGGAATTCCTGGGTCTTGGGGACGGATCAATACCGGATGCAAATTCTTTTTCTCCCTCCTCCGCAATCCTGTCTTCTCCCCGAGAGAGACTTGGCCTCTGAGTTCTTGAAGTGACTCTGAGGTGATAGGCTCACCTGCTGTTGGGAGGCGTTCCCAAGCCTTGGTCCTTGGGAAGCGCAGGCGATGTGTCTGGGTGAGGAGTGGACCCTGGCTCTTGAGCTGAAAGTGGTCAGTGCATCCACTTTCTACTTTCAGGTCGTTCTCCTCTCTTGTCTGTAGGAGAGGAGCCTCCTCAGTTTCTTAATCACAGACTCTGCCAGGCAGGCCCCGGGGCTCAGGCGTGTAACCTAAATCCCGGGTGTAGGATGTGACTCCATAGCCCAGGCTGTCCAGGAGTGGAGAGGTGGACACTGCCCACTTGTTGTCTTGGGCTCCCCTGTGAGAGGGCATGTAGCCTCTTCAGAGAAACAGCTTGAGTGGACCCCACTCAGAAAGGCATCGGGGGCCCCGGCCTGTCCACCCCCTTGCCTCCAGGAAGAGGCAGCCCTGTGCTGTGGGCATGGAGCTGGCCCAGCAGAGCTGGCTGGGCAGACCGCAGAGCCCGGGCGGTCCTAGTCTGACCAGGTCCCCACACCTGCACTAATCATCCACCTCCCCATGTCCCTCCCCCCAGTGTCCCCTTTTCTTCACCACATTGCTTTTCTCATTCACCCCCTTAGTCAGAGCCTCGAGTGGCTCTCAGTGCCCGGAGAAGAGGCATTTCTTGCTTCGCCTGGCATCGCAGGTCTCCTGTCTGCTTTGTCTGATGAGTGTGACCTCAGGTCCCAGTCACTGTCGAGCAGCTCCCTTGGCATCTCTCTTGTGCCCTCTGCTCTGAGGGTCATCTTTGCATGTGCAGTTCTGCTGCCCTGCTGACCAGTGTGAAGACCCCCAAGGCCCAGGTCTCAGGTGTCCTCTTGCAGAGGCCCGGCGTGGACGCAGTGCGCTCAGTCCCTCTATTGGCTTCACACTGGCTGATTACCCTCTCTTCTTCCTCCCTCTCCTCTCCCGCGCTTCCCTCTGTCTTTCTCCCCTCGCCCTCTCTCCTGTTCTCCTCGCCCCCTTTGCTGTAGGATGACAACTGGGGGGAAACGACCACCGTAGTCACAGGTACTTCAGAGCACAGCATCTCCCACGATGACCTCACTCGGATCGCCAAGGACATGGAGGACAGTGTCCCACTGGACTGCTCCCGTCACCTGGGGGTGGCTGCTGGCACCACGCTGGCGCTGCTCTCCTTCCTCACCCCGCTGGCCTTCCTGCTGCTGCCCCCTCTGCTGTGGCGGGAGGAGCTGGAGCCCTGCGGGACCGCCTGCGAGGGCCTCTTCATCTCCGTGGCCTTCAAGCTGCTCATCCTGCTGCTGGGCAGCTGGGCGCTGTTCTTCCGCCGTCCCAAGGCCTCGCTGCCCCGCGTCTTCGTGCTGCGTGCCCTGCTCATGGTGCTTGTCTTCCTGCTCGTCGTCTCCTACTGGCTCTTCTACGGGGTGCGCATCCTGGACGCCCGGGAGCGCAGCTACCAGGGCGTGGTGCAGTTCGCCGTGTCGCTGGTGGACGCCCTGCTCTTTGTGCACTACCTGGCCGTGGTCCTGCTGGAGCTGCGCCAACTGCAGCCTCAGTTCACGCTCAAGGTCGTGCGCTCCACCGACGGGGCCAGCCGCTTCTACAACGTGGGCCATCTCAGGTATGAGCGCCTGGGAGCAGGCGGCTGGGCCTGGGGTGGAGGCTGGGGGCACCGCAGGGCGGGTAGTGCGACGATGGGGCTGGCGATGCTGGGCTGGGCGGGCCGTGTGGGAAGCAGTTCAGTACTTTGCACATAGGATGTTTTTGACAGTGTTTGCGGCTTGATGCGCAGGGTCCTGGGATGAGATGGGGTGAACAGATGAACGGACAAGCAGAGATCTCAGAGAGGGGTGGGCCAAAGAGGCGAAAGCTGTGGCACGGACAGGCTTTTGGGAGTCGCTTTACTATTTCTTTCTTGGAGGCGCAGCCTCTTGTGATCGCAGGGTGAGATGCGCTGGCCAGAGGAGGGACCCTCAGAGCAAAAGATAATGAGGGAAGCTCTTCAGCCTGCCCCACCCATACTGTGGGCAGGACGCTCCCAGACCCTGCAGAGTGTCAGTAGCACTTCCTGAACCTATAGGCAGTGGTCGGCAAACTGCGGCTCACGAGCCACATGCGGCTCTTTGGCCCCTTGAGTGTGGCCACGAAGTTTCAATCGCACTGTACGTGCGCGCCCGCACGTGGTATTTTGTGGAAGAGCCACACTCAAGGGGCCGCAGTGTGCCGACCACTGCTATAGGGAATCTTGGGGGGAATCCTGAAAGGGATGAGTGACCCTTGGCTGGGGACCCAGGCCCACTGCCCTTTCTCCCCTGGGCTTCAGTACGGCAGGGAAGGACTAGGAGGCCCAGCCCTGGGGAAGGCGTGGGAACCGGGTAAGTAGACCGCAGGCCCTGAGCCAGGCTTCTTGGAAGCAGCTTGTCCCTGTCCTGTGTCCTTTCCTGCCCTACCAACCTGCCCTGATGTCTCCCCTCCCCTGCGCCCCTTGTCTGTCCCTTCTCCCTTCCCCTCCTGTGTCTCCCCCACAGCATCCAACGCGTGGCAGTGTGGATCCTGGAGAAGTATTACCATGACTTTCCCGTCTACAACCCTGCCCTTCTCAACCTGCCCAAGTCCGTCCTGGCCAAGAAAGTGTCTGGCTTCAAGGTGTATTCCCTCGGAGAGGGTGAGCGGCCCTGCTCCTCAGCCCTCCTGGTCTCTTCCCCAGCAGGACTCCAAGCTACCTCCGCCCCGTTCCTCTCGCCCCCTCCTTCCCTTGCTTTCTCCTTTCCTCGGCCCTTGTCCCAGACGCTTCTGTTCTGTCCTTTGCCTTGACTCCAGGTGGCTGGTCTTAGCTGCTGATCCTACTTGCTGTCCCTTTATGCCATGGTGTATCCCCCAGTCTGGCTCCTCTGCGTCTGCTCATCTGCCCTGGTCCTAAGCCCTCGGCTCTCTGAGCTCCAGAACCTCCCGCACTGGCGAGGAACTTGTGCAGAGCTTCTGCCTCCAGTGCCACCTGGTTTCCAGGGGGTCTCTCCCAGAAGTGGCCACCAGGGTTGGGAACAGGAAGTATTGTTGGGGGTGGTCACAGCTGCCTCAGATGTGTCAGGTTGCTGTCTCCAGACTTCCTGCAGCGAGAAGCAAGGCCATGCTCCCAAGTGACCATCTCCTTTCTCTCCTGCTCCTGTGCAGAAAACAGCACCAACAATTCCACGGGCCAGTCCCGGGCTGTGATTGCTGCGGCAGCCCGGAGGCGGGACAACAGCCACAATGAGTACTACTACGAGGAGGCAGAGCACGAGCGGAGGGTGCGCAAGCGGAGGGCCAGGTAGGTCCCTGGGGGGCAGTAGGTGTGGATGGGCTCAGGAGAGGAAGACCATCTGAGGGTGCGCAAGCGGAGGGCCAGGTAGGTCCCTGGGGAAGTATTGGAAGCAGCTTGTCCCTGTCCTGTGTCCCTGTCCTGTCCTGGGGGGCAGTAGGTGTGGATGCGCTCAGGAGAGGAAGACCATCAGGGTTCTGTAACTATTGGAAATAGACAGGTGAGCAGTGATAAGGGTGAGGGTGTATATTCGTGTCCTGTTGTTGCCAAAGCAAATCACTATGAAGGCAGCTGTAAGACAACGCACATCTGTTCCCTCGCAGATGGGGTTCCCTGTGTCAGGTGGGGTTCATCGGACCTCCGTTCAGGTCTCACAGGCTGAAATTTGAGCCTGGGTCGTTTTCCAGGCTCACTGGTTGCTGGCTGAACCTCGTCACCTGGCCTCGTAGGCAATTCACAGCATGCAGTTTGCTTTCTCCTTGAGGGGCTTTCTAGCCTGAAAAACTGCTTTCAAAGGGCTCACATGATAAGATCAGGTCCACCATAACAATCCCTTGTTTTATTTATTTATTTATTTATTTTCAGATGAGAGGTAAATCTCTTTTTAAATTTATTTTATTATTGAGAGTATTACCCATCTCTCACCCTTCCCAGGCCTTCACCTGTTTATTGTCTGTGTCCATGGGCGATGACTAATTTGTACTTCTAAATCCCTTCACCTTTTTCACTCATCCCCCAACCGTCTCCCACTTGGCAACCTTCAGAATGTTCTCTGTATCTGCGAGGCTGTTTCTGTTCTGCTTGTTTGTTTATTTTTATTGATTTCAAAGAGGAAAGGAGAGGGAGAGAGAGATAGAAACATCAATGATGAAAGAGAATCATTGATTGGTTGCTTCCTGCACGCCCCCTACTGGGGATCGAGCCCGCAACCTGGGCATTTGAGCTGACGGGGAATCAAACTGAGATCTCCTGGGTCATGGGTCAATGCTCAGTTTCTGAGCCATACTGGCTGGGCTCCCTCCTGATATTAAACCACCACATGTGAGTGTTGCACCAGCCGGTTCCTTGATTCTACCCCGAGTCTCTGTCCTTCTACCAGTCTTGATGTGCTTCTTCTTTAATTCCCTAGTTGTAGGATTTCCATTCAGCTAGATTTCAGGTGGTTCTGAATGATGGTTGTTCTGTATTTTAGTGGTAATTTTGATGTGGCAGTGAGTACTGTGTTTATCTATGTTTCCATATTGACCGATCACCGGTCCAATCTCGTATTATTATTTTTTAAAATATTTTCTATTGATTTTTTTTAGAAAGAGAGGAAGGAGAGGGATAGATAGAGAGATAAAAACATGGATGAGAGAGAAACATCATTGATTGGCTGCCTCTTGCATGCCCTATTGGAGGATCAAGCCCATGACCGGCATGTGCCCTGACTGGGAATTGAACCGATGACCTCTTGGTTGATGGGTTGACACTCAACCACTGAACCACACCTGCTGGACCTAATGCTGTATTTTAAAGTCAGCTGATTTGGCACTTTAATTTTATCCTCAAAATGTGCCGATGTTATTGAATCATCGGCAGTGGGAACCTGGCAGAGGTGGATGGAGGCATCTTTGAATTCCACCGACCACAGTGGGCCAGGGACCCAATGAAAGAATGTGAACCTCCCCTGCGACAGCAGGGACTGAGGCTGATGAGATCTCCTGCCAGCAGATCTTGAAAGCTTGCTCAGCAGATGGTACATTTTTACCTGCGAAAATGAGGGTCTCCTGCCAAATCTTGGTAAATTCATAAAGGCTGTCCTCACTGCTTCCTTTTTCCCATTCCCATTATTATGTGAATTTAAGTCACACCTGAAGAATCTTTCTTTCTTTCTTTTAAACATTTTTATTGATTTCAGAGAGGGAGAGAGAGGGAGAGATAGAAACATCAATGATGAGAGAGAATCATTGATTGGCTGCCTCCTGCACGGCCCCTACTGGGGATCGAGCCCACAACCCAGGCATGTGCCCTTGACCGGAACTGAACCTGGGACCTTTCAGTCCGCAGGCTGACGCTCTATCCACTGAACCACGCCGGCTAGGGCTGAAGAATCTTTCTTGCTGCCAACTGCTGTCAGGTCCCACCTGGGTCTGTCGGGATTTCTCCAGGGAGGACAGAGGTCTCAGCCCCTCCTCCCACACGGATCTCCAGGTCTCACGGGAGGAAGGTAGCGCTAGCCTGTCCTCCCACAAGCCTGGTGTCCTCTGCACTGGATCAGAGAGCACTGATGAGCCCCGTTTCTGTCTCCCACAAGCCTGGTGTCCTCTGCACTGGATCAGAGATCATCAGCCCCGTTTCTGCAGCATTCCAGTGTGTTTCCTGTTGTCGAAGAAGTCGCTCTCATGGAAGGAAACCAGAGATGTGCCCTGCTCCCTTACCTTCTGCCTTGCCTAAGGTCTTTGGGTCTTCTCCACGGCCACCACCATTCTTGGCCTATAAGGACCCTTTCCTTCCCCATTACCCGGGGTGTAAGCAGAGGAAAACTTTCCCCTTGGTTCACCTGAGACAAAAGGATCATTTCTAAAGGAACTTCACTGAGACAATTAGGAGAAGCAAAAGAATAAACAGAGGGACTGTCGATGTACACAGATAACCTGTCGGTGCGCACAGGTTTCCTTAGCCCAAATCCCGTTCTAAGCTATTTGAAGGGCTTCCGAATATTGGTGTTGGTGTGTGTCGCTCTCTGCTTTTAATGTCAATTGGCTTATTTTTCCTGTTCCCCTTTAACACTGTGTTTCTGAGATTCACTGATGTTGCCTACAATATGCAACGTGTGCCATCCCATCTTTGCAGAGTAGTTCATTGAATCCACACAACATCCTAACCAATATTTGGATTATAGTCATCTTCCTAATTTTTTTCATTTTGTTGGATAAGTAATATCTTATTAACATTTTAAATATCTCTAATTACTAGCAAGTGATTAATTCATAGTCTTTTTTTAGCCTTTTAGGCCTCTTGTGAATTGTTTGTTCATCTCCTTTGCCCATTTTTCTGTAGTGTTTTGCCTTTTTCTTCTTGATTTGTAGCAAATTCTTTGCATTCCCCCCATTCTCTGCCCCAAGAGATTTTCATTAATTTTGTCCATGCTGTTGTGGTTGAATAGAAATCTGTCATTTTGATGTAGTTGTATCTATTCA
>NW_005353839.1:346676-347455 GCF_000412655.1 Myotis brandtii | reverse complement strand
TGTGATTTGAGCATCTTATTTAAGAAGGCTTTTCTTAGCATTTGCTGCAATGCTGGTCTATGTTGGTCCTTCCCATAGCACAGTTCTTGGTTGGCTCTCTGGGTTTGACATTCGAATGCTCTCTTTGAGTCCCTGGGCTGCGCTCACTGAACTCTACAGCTGTTTCCTGTCCCCAGTGGGGAAAATCCTTCCCCCTCCCCCAACAGCATATGTTTATGCAAATACACATAGTCCCCAAAGCCCAGCCCGAGGCTGCAAATGGGTTCCCATTGCTTCCTCAAGAGCACAAAGGCCTGAGCTTGTTCTGGATACTGAGGGTGGGAGCTGGGGGGAAGATGAGAGGTGGGCGTCTGCTCCAGACCCCTCCTGTCCCCCAGGCTTGTGGTGGCGGTGGAAGAGGCCTTCACTCACATCAAGCGGCTGCAGGAAGAGGAGCAGAAGAACCCCAGGGAGGTGATGGACCCCCGGGAGGCGGCCCAGGCCATCTTCGCATCCATGGCCCGAGCCATGCAGAAGTACCTCCGGACCACCAAGCAGCAGCCTTACCACACCATGGAGAGCATCCTGCAGCACCTGGAGTTCTGCATCACCCACGACATGACGCCCAAGGTGCCTGCTCCGCCTGCCCAGCATCCTCTGCTTCCTCTATGCTGGCCCCTTCTTCCCAGCTCCTTTCCCCCTGTTCTCTCACTTCTTTCTTTACTTTCCATCTTTCTCTCCCCTTCCCTTCCCTTCCCTTCCCTTCCCTTCCCTTCCCTTCCCTTCCCTTCCCTCCCCTC
>NW_005353839.1:336019-346630 GCF_000412655.1 Myotis brandtii | reverse complement strand
TCCCCTCCCTTCCCCACCTTCTCATAGTCTCTTCTCTCATTTCTACCCCATCCACCCATCTCTGCATGGGGTGAAGTTCTTAGTGGTGAGGAGAAGGGAGAGCTTTGGGACCATTTGGGGAAAGGCTGAGACCTGTTTCTCATCTCTAGAAAAGCTCTGAAATTTCCAGATCTAAAACCCCATGTTCACCCCTTCACTTCCACCAGGTTTTTTTGTTTGTTTGTTTTGTTCTCTTTGAACCATTTTGAGCCATTACCCACCCCTCCGCTCTTTGTCCACTTCCTAGTCTCTCTTCCCCGGAGCCATCCTTGGTGCATGGGTGACTAAAGATGTTGCACTTTAACCAGGATGCCTCTAGCTTTCTGCTGGTGCCGACCTGCTCGTCACTAACCATGCCAGCTGGGTGGAGAGGAAGGAGGAATGCGGGGAGGCTTGCCCTGATCATCCCATGGTGTAAGGGGGAAGAGCAGAGGATGGTGTTAGGAGAGCTGAGTTCCAGTCCTGACCCTGCTGAGCCACATCACCTCTGTGGGCTCCCACTTCCTCGTTTATAATGCAAGGGTCTGACACAGACAATTTCAGCCTTCCTCCCGCTATGACATTCTGAGGCCAAATGCCCAGTGAGCTGGGGCCTGCTGGCTGTCTTTGGAAGTAGAGCCCCAGGGTATGCAGGATGGCGGGTGGGTGGGAGAGCTTCCGACATGCTCCTTCTCCCCTCCTCAGGCCTTCCTGGAGCGGTACCTGGCAGCCGGACCGACCATCCAGTACCACAAGGAACGCTGGCTGGCCAAACAGTGGACACTGGTGAGCGAGGAGCCGGTGACCAACGGCCTTAAGGATGGCATTGTTTTCCTCTTAAAGCGCCAGGACTTCAGCCTGGTGGTCAGCACCAAGAAGGTTCCGTTCTTCAAACTCTCCGAGGAATTTGTGGACCCCAAGTCGCACAAGTTTGTCATGAGGCTGCAGTCTGAGACCTCGGTGTGACTGTGTAACAGCAGTGGGAGTGGGAGTGGGAGACGGGGCTCCGGGGGCGCTGGGAAGGGCTGGGCGCTCAGGTCCAGCCCCTTTCCCGCGGCCCTCGCCCTCTGGTGTTTTTTTTTTTTTTACTTGAATGAACTTGCCCCTACCCTGTCTCCTCCCCTCTTCCTCATTCACCCCAGGTGAACCTGGAGAGACCACCCTGCTGTCATCAGTACCTGGGAAGTTCCCTCTTCTCTGCCCCCTCACTCTGTATCTGTCCAGGCCCTGCAGGAATCAGTGCCTCTCCCTCCCTCTCCTCTCCCCGGATGACTGTCTTTTCTGCAAGTGCACAGGGCTCTCCTGAGCCCCCACTCTCGAACCCAGGTTCTCGTGGCTGTTCTTTCCAGTGGCTCCTGACAAGGTGCCTCTGGGGGACACAGACATGACTGCAGAGAACCACGGTGCCAAACTCCTCCAGGGCAGCAGCTTCCTGAGACCTCCAGGTGGCAGGTGATTCGCCCCTCCTGCTGCTCCCTCACCTGCAACAGGTCCTGAGTTCCTGGGGCAAGGGCATGCCTGTGTCCCCCCACGCCGCCCCCAAGTTAGGGGTCCCCTGCCAGAGTGATTTCCTTCCAGCTGTTAGAGCCTCCCGCATCCAGCCATACACATGCAGAGCAAGGGAAGATGCCTTCTTCACCCTGAAATCTCCACCGTCTGTTTCTCACGTGTATGGTCACACGTGACCACGGGCAAACCGAGACAGAAACCAGCTGTGACCTCCTTTCCTGGGTCCCCGCTTTTTATGGCTCTTTCCTGGGTAGCCCCTGAGGGAAGGGCAGGAGAGATCCCTGCCCCCCACTCCACTGTGAACATCTCAGTGGGCCAGGTTCCCCTTCCCAGCAAAGGGTGACATGGAGACTCCTGCACAGAATTCATCGCCTGTGGGCCCCAGCCCCACCCGGTGGTCCTAGGCAAACATTTTTCTTTCTTCCACCAGCCACCTCCAGTTTCGATGTCTCTCCCTTCCGCTCCAGAGACCTGTTGTCTCATCTCTTTCCTGGGGGGAGCCCGCAGCTCCTCCTTGTCCCCTGCCTTAAGTCCACCTCTTTGTCTCAGGGGTCTCTTTTCCTTGGCTGGCCAGGGTCCCCTCCTCTTCTCCCTCTGCCTGGTTCTCTGGGCTCTGGTCTCCCTCTGTATTGGGGTGAAGGACCAGGATTGCTGCCTTTTGTGGGTATGTAGCCCCTTACCCCATTTAGCTCTCATAGTCTTTGCACCCAATCTGAATTCTTGAGAATTTCCATCTCATTTTGAGCAAAATGTGCTGGCCCTCTAACACATAGATTCGGTGTAAATCTGAGCCTTTAACCCATGTAGTTTTAGCCAGGGGGTGGGGTGGGGGGAGGATAGAACTGGGACGCATCCAGATACCTCCAGCCAGGACCCACGTGGCAGAGCTTTAAGGTGGCTGGGCTGGAGTGTGCCTCTGGGTCTGTCCCCTAAATAAATCACAGTGTCCCCTACAGGCCCGTCTATCCCCGAAAACTCACTGGCTGTTGCCTTGCAGAGAGCAGCTTGGGGTCAGATCCCCAGGGATGCCTCACAGGGAGGCTTCCTCTCTGGCAGTCCTGAGCTTGGTGGAGCCTAGCGGTGGGCGTTTCTCCTGCTGTCCCTTCTGGAAAAGCACATCTGCCCCCTCCCCCCTCCCCTCCCCACCCACCACTTACTAAGCAAGGGCTCTTCAGCCAGGGCTCACCTTAGGCAGGCCCGGAAGTCCGCCTCCGGCTGGGCTGTGGGTTTGTGGATAGACCTGAGCGAAGGACATCCTCTCCTGGGGGTATGGGGAAGGTGTCTTTCCTTCCAAGACCTGGTTTTGGAGGAGCCCCTCTGGGTCACATTTCTAAATACCTCGCTATCCTGGAAAATGGGGCCCGGATGGTGATTGCGGTCATTGCCGCTGTGGGCAGGAGTGGGACATGTGGTTTGAGGACTGAGGTGGAGAGGGAACCTATTGGGGGTCTTAGTTGCTGCCCTGGGTTAGGGGCAGGGAGTGTTTATTTTAAGAACCTGCCATGTGTTGAATCACTGTGATTTCTTCATTCCTTTCTCCTAAAGCAAAAAGAAAGTTCCCCCCAGCTCTCCGTATGAGCACTAAGGGCCGTGACTGAGAATGATAGTGTTTTGGTCCTTTGCGTCACAACTGTGGTATCTTTATCTTCTTTGATTATTATTATTATTTTTTAAAATGTCAGGATGAATTGTCAAGTGTGTGGCTGTGTGTCCTTTCTTCTCCTCTGTGGGAGGTTGTCTTCATGCTGTGAATTGCTGTGGGGCACGCAGCTGACTAAGTCCCTCTGAGCAGTGTCCTTCCCGCCTCCTGCCCCATCACTCATTCTTCCCTGTGGGGTGTGCCCGCCTCTGCCCCCACCCCCAGGGGATGCAGTGGCTGGGTCTTTCCAGCGCCCTTTCTTTCTATGACTTCATGGCATCCTGGTGCAGCCCCTTCACACCTACTAGGCGCTTCTTTTCATCTCTTTGGAACACATACCCTCCTCCGTCCCTCCATACCAGGACACTGTGCCTCAGTCCTTCACCTACCTCGCCACTCTGCGGCTGTCCCCATTGGTCCCTTTCTCTAAACTGCTCTTCGTGATCTGTTTATTTCCTTTTAATCTCTCATGTTTCTTCCCATCCCCCACCATTTCAGTCCTTCATTTCTCGCTCCCCCTCCCACCCCCGAATTCCTTTCACAAACCCTGCATTGTGCTTGTCTTCAAGCATCAGAGACGTTGGGTCCCTGACCTTCTCATCTCAAACATCCATTTCCCAGAGTCTGTGCTTCTTCTCTGTTGGGCCCCGATGAGTCCCCTGACCCTCCGTGGTGTCTGTCAGTCTGTCTTGTCCTTCTTCGGCTCTCCCCACGGGCAGCATCTGCTGATGGACTTGGTCCTGGTGTGTGATTGTTGTGACTCGTTCTGTGCGCGAAGGAAGGCGGCTTTTTGAGTCCCTTCCAAGTGAGATTGTAAATGTAGAATTTTCTACTGTTGGATCTAGATTTTTTTTCTTTTTTCCTTTTTTTTGGGGGGGGGAGGGTGGGAGGGTTACAGAACTGAGACCTTGTGCATGCATGTAGAAAGTTGTAAAATGTAAATTTTTTTTAATATATAAAATGCTTGTTTTTACAGTTTGCAGTGAATCTAAACATTATGGCAGTTTTAGGGATTTTTTTTCTTAACATAGGAACTAAAACTGTACAAACTTTTTTTAAAAATATAAAATAAAGACATTTGACTTTTGTGGGGGCATTTTGTTGTCTTTCTTTTTTTATAGAGAGCAAAGAGGGTCAGGCAAGAGTGGATAGATGTGCTCCTTGTTAGGGAATGGCTAGGCCAGGAGGGGGCAGTGTGAGTTCATTAGCACTCCATTGTTCCTCAGATGAAGGCACAGGAAATTGTCTATTCTGAGAAGAGACAGATGGGGATGGGTGGATGGTTGTTGGCCTAAGGAGGAAGGAAAGAGCCATAAGAATTTCAGGGAATCATTTGTTCTAGTCAACAGTGACAGGTCATCACATTTCATTATGAAAAATCCCTGAAGTATACTAGTATTTCTTATTTCTAAATATCTTATTTCTCCCATTATCTCTTCCGTCTTTCAGGCACTGCACGAAAGAAAGTCTAGCAGTAGTCATTTATTTAAAATGAAAATATCCAGTGGGTGTTGCGCTTGTAATCAAGTATCAGAATCAGCAAAAGGTCAGGGCCTTTCAGCTCCACCGAGACCCAAGCTTCTTGGTGACTTTGAACAAAATACTTAGCACCTAAGCAGCTTCTTAAGGTTAAAACAAATAAGCAAATGTAAGCTTTCCTGTGTGGAGTTGACCTGCTTCCTAGAGTCGGTCTTCCTCTCCCCACCTCGTGCTTTGCCAGGCTTTGAGGACGCAGGGACAAGAGACGAGGTCCTTGTCCTGGAGGAAGATCCAGCCTATAGCATGGACAGGCCCAGTGACTCAGGTGAGGCGGTGTGGCCTGGTCACAGGCAGAGCACAGAGGAGCCCTGGCTGGACGGCAAGGAGCTCAGGGAGTCTTCAAGAAATTTAAGGAGATTCAGAATCAAGAGAGGGTAACACAGTTTCCCTGAAGGGAGGGGATTTATTTGTTTTATTTACCTAAGTCTTCCTAGCATTTGTACCAGCCAGTTCCTCACATATAGTTGGTGCTCAATAAGAAAATTGTTGAATGAATAATGAATTAAAAAAACAAACAACACAATAGGGACATACATGCAAAAGGGATCATATACTTCTTCCTTTAAAATTGTACTCAAGTCTTTCTCATATGAAAACAAATAAAAAACTTCCCTTGAAACTACAACCCCCCATTCTTAGGACTTTTCTTTTTGTAACGAGGCGTATAGTTTCGCTTACTGTCTTAGTTTACCTCAAGTCCAGCTTTTGAGTTATTGTGACCAGATTACTAGCATGCCTCCCAAATTATTCTTTCTCATAATGGGCAAATAAAATAACTGCTTTTAGTTTAGCGAGTTTTTATTCAGTGCCTAGGATGTTCCAGCCGACACTATTGGTGGCAGCAGGAACAGCACCAGGTGGAGTCAGACCAGATCTGGGTACTTCAACAACCTTGGTACTTGGGTTCCGGCTAGGAAAAAATTCAGAGCCAAGATTCAAACTACAAGAGGACATCTATGACAATAAAAGCATAATATGCAAATCGACCAAACGGCTGAACAGCGGAACGACCATCTGGACAACCACGCTATGACACCCACTGGCACCAGGCCAGCCAAGGTGGGTGGGATGCGATTGGTCAGGGGCCCCACCATCACCCCATGATCATCCCAAAGAGGGAGGTCCAGGCCACTGACCAGTGGGCTTCGGCAGGTGGGTGGGGCCTCCCTCTACAGGGTGATAGATCGTGCCCCAAAGAGGGAGGCCCCGGCTACCCAGTGGCAGTGCTGTGGCGGGTTGGTAGGGCCTCCCTCTACAGGGTGATAGATCTCGGGGCTCCCAGACTGCGAGAGGGCACAGGCTGGGCTGAGGGGACCCCTCCCCCAACTGCATGAATTTCATGCACTGGGCCTCTAGTTTATAAAATCACAGAGGTAAAGAAGTAATTCATAGAAGAAATGGGCTTAGGAAATAAGTTACAGAGGCAAAGGAAGGGCCCATGGAGCTTGGAATGAGGAAGCTAATGGTAATATGTCACAGGGAATGGGGGAGGGGAAGGGGGAAGGGAAAATCGCAGGCAGGTGTGTTCCCGGGAGAGTGAGCAAGCTGGGTCTTCCATTCTAGGGGTTTAAGTGGAGATTTTAGGGGAAGTCCCAGGAAAAGATCTCAATAGAATATTCAGCAGTTTTCCAGGTGTGTCCTTTCAGGGTCTAGGTCTCCACTGATTGCTTGGTCTGTGCCAGGGCAGAGGGTCATTAGTCAATACAGCTGGTTCTGAGGTCAGCTGCAGTGTTGCTTGTCTGGTTTTGCTGCTTCTCTGGGCCTGGAGCTGAAATACAACTGAGGCCTCGATGTTATCTCCAGGGAGGAAAAGGTAAGGGTGTCCAAACCACATGACTAGCGATATGCTAGGGGAGGAAGGACCTACCCTAAATTGTCCATTGCTAGGCACTCAGGGCTGCCCACTCTGGTGACCTTCTGTACCTGGCCCATCATCCTTGCTCTGCTCATGTCTAACTGTCTACCACATTCCCCCCTCAAGGATCTTGGCTCTGAATTCTGTCAGAGAAAAGGGGCACAGGTTCTCTTCTGTAGCTGCTTCCTGCTGAAGAGGGATGATATTTTCCTTCAGAGCCAAGAGATCCTTGATTTCTATCAGAGGGATGAGGAGGCCTGGGTATAGAAGGAGGTTGTGATGGTGTCTAGTGGTAATATTTCCTGAGTAGGGCTTGTTACAAATTTCAGGATTATTGGAGCAAAAGTTAGAATGACAAGAATTATGACAAATGGTCTGATAAAAGAAAAAAACATTTTAATTTCAAGTCAAAGGATGGGAGAAAAAGGAAACATTAGTTTCAAGAGTTGTAGTCAAATATTTAAGAAAATTAGAAAAATTCAGGATTCAGATTAGTTTATAGGTGAAAAAGAAAGCTTGTAATTGAACTAGTCTAATATTTGTAACTGTGTATTAAAGGCTATTGAGACACAATTTTCCCCCTAAATTAACTTCATTTTTATTAAAGAGCCAAATTAAAACCAACCTATTTACTGTATTAAGTCCAGTTCCAATTTGGCCTGATTATTTGTATAAACAATTGCTCTTTTAAATCTGCTTTGCTGGAATCTCATGATTAAGTTTTAATTAGCCCCTAAGGGCAAGTAAGCTAAGCCACCTGGTTGCCATCAGGTTTTCCTGCAATACCTATAGACTTGGGTGAATTCCTCAAGTTCTTGAGGTTCTCAAAATATCTTGAGGTTCCTTCCTTGCCATCTCTCAGGAACACAACCTTCATTCCTTACCTGGAAAGACTGCCATGAACCATATCTCTCTATATAAAAGCCTAATATGCAAGGTGTCCCCTTGGGAGTTCGACCAGGAGTTCAATCACTCACTATGATGTGTGCTAACTATCAGGGGGTGGCATGGAATGAAAGAAGGTCTCAGCTGACAGCCAGCAGCCGCTAGGGACCCTACCCATTCATGAATTTCGTGCACTGGGCCTCTAGTGACTAAATAAGGTACCAGGCCATTTCTCCAAGGGCTTCTTATTAGCTTTAAAGTCAGTCTTCAGCCCTAGCCAGTTTGGCTCACTGGATAGAGCATCAGCCTGTGGATCAAAGGGTCCTGGGTTTGATTCTGGTCAAGGGCACGTACCTTGGTTTCAGGCTTCTCCCTGGTCTCCCTCATGCAGGAGGCAGCCAATCAATGTGTTTCTCTCACATCGATGTTTCTCTCTGTCTTTCCCTCTCTCTAAAATATCAATGAAAAAATATCCTTGGGTGAGGATTAACAACAATAACAAAGTCAGTCTTCATCCTTAATGCTTTTTGGTGACGTCCAGAATCCATGTCTCTCTCAGACATGACATTCCAGCCAAAGCCTTGGTTAATAAAATCACAATTGGAAACTGGTCTTATTGAATTCAGGCAAAGAACATATCGCCATGACTCACTGATTAAGAATTGCCAAATTCTGGAGGGATTAGGTAAGTAGTCTCCATCTCATTCAGCCTCAATTCTGGCTGGTTTTTACAGCCTGAAGTTATGGAGACTTCTGTTCCTGGCACTGGAACCCTGGGCTGGGGGGCTGTATGTGGGGCTGGGGCCCTTTGCTCCTCAGGGAGGACCTCCACAGCTGAGATATTCCTTCTGACTTTTATTCCCCATGTGTGGGTGTGGGACCAGTCTGTTCATGACTCTGCCCTTCCTACCAGTCTTAATGTGGCTTCTTCTTTAATTCCCTAGTTGTCAGAGTTTCATTCAGCCAGATTTCAGCTGGTTCTGAATGATGGTTATTCTGTAGTTTAGTTGTAACTTTGATGTGGTTGTCGGAAGAAGAGAGTACCTAGTTTACCATCTTGACTGGAACGCCATGATCATCTTAACAGATGCAGAAAAAGCATTTGACCAAATTTAATACCCTTGAGGGAAGGTAGGGGAGTGTGGGGGTAAGGGGAAGAGATCAACCAAAGGACTTGTATGCATGCATATAAGCCTAACCAATGGACACAGACACCTGGGGGGTGAGGGCATGAGTAGGGGGGTGGAGGGGCAGTGGGGGGATAAGGACACATATGTAATACCTTAATAAAGAAAATTTTTTTAAAAAAAAGATAAACATCAACTGCAAAAAAAAAAAAATAACACCCTTTCATGATAAAAGCCCTCAACAAATTAGGCATAGAGAAACTTATCTCTACACAATATATGAAAAACTTACAGTGAACGCCATAGTCAGTGATGAAAAACTGAAATCTTTTCCTCTACAGTCAGGGAAAAGACAAAAATGACTGCTTTTGCTACTTCTATTCAGCATAGTAATGAAAGTCTTAGCCAGAGTAATTCAGCAATAAATAAATAAATAAATAAATAAATAAATAAATAATGATAAAAGGCATCCAAAACAGAAAGGAAGAAATAAAATGATCTCTGTCTACAC
Source organism: Myotis brandtii (assembly GCF_000412655.1). NCBI lineage: Eukaryota > Metazoa > Chordata > Mammalia > Chiroptera > Vespertilionidae > Myotis > Myotis brandtii. The sequence continues at coordinate 337,547 of NW_005353839.1, read as the reverse complement.
ATGACATAATCTTATACTTTGAAACCCTGAAAGACCTCAACAAACACTGTTAGAACAAACAAAATCAGTAAAGTTTCAGGATGCAATATCAACATACAGAAATCATTGCATTTCTATACATGAACAGCAAACTATCTGAAAAGGAAATTTAAAAAAACACAATTTCATTTGCAATAGCATTAAAAAGAATAAAATATGTTTGTTCTTGTGCCAGTACCAGCCTATTTTGATTCCAATGGCTTTGTAGTGTAATTTGATATTCAATATTGTGATCTCTCCCACTTTGTTCTTTCTCAAGATTGCTGTGGCTATTTCAGGTCTTTTTTGGTTCCATATAAATTTGTGGAGTATTTGTTCTAGATCTGTGAGATATACCACTGGTATTTTAATAGAGATTGCATTGAATCTATAGATTGCTTTGGGTAGTATGCACATTTAAAACTACTATGTCCTGTAGTTTTCTGAATACAGGTCTTTCACCTCCTTGGTTAAGTTTATGACAAGGTATCTTATTTTTGTTGTTGTTGCAATCATACATGGGATTGTTTTATTTTTATTTTTTTGTTTTTCTTTCTAAGAGCTCATTATTGGTGTACAAAAATGCCATTGATTTCTGGATGTTAATTTTGTATCCTGCTACTTTGCTAAATTCATTTATTAAATCTAGAGATGTTTTAATGGAGTCTTTAGGATTTTCTATGTACAATATTATGTCATCTGTGAATAATGACAGTTTTACTTCCTCCTTTCAAATTTGAATTCCTTCTAGTTTTCTTCTTGTCTGACCGCTGTGGCTAAGACTTCCAGTACTATGTTGAATAAGAGTGGTGAAATCGGACATCACTGACTTGTTCCTGTTCTTAGGGGAAAAGGTTTTAGTTATTGCCTATTGAGTATGATGTTCACTATACGTTTGTCATATATGACCTTTATTATGTTGAGATATGATCCCTCTAGTCCCACTTTGCTGAGAGTTTTTAATAAAAGATAGGTGTTAGGTTTTGTTGAATGCTTTTTTCTGTGTATATTGATATGTACATGTGATTTTTTTTCCTTTTAATTTGTTTATGTGATGTATCACATTTACTGATTTGCAAATATCCTTCGTCCCCATAATAAATCCTATTTGGTCATGGAGTATGATCTTTTTAATACATTGCTGGATCCAATTTGCTAATATTTTGTTAAAGGTTTTAGCATATATGTTCACCCAATATACTGGACTATAGTTCTATTTCCTTGTAGTTCCTTTATCTGGTTTTGGAATTAGTTCTCTTTATTGAACTCATGAAAAGACCTTGGAACTTTTCATTCCTCTTGGATTTTTTGGAATAGTTTGAGGAGGATAGGTGTTAGTTGTTCTTTGAAGGTTTGGTAAAACTCCCCTGTAAAGCTGTCCAGAGCAAGACTTTTGTTTGCAGGAAGTTTTTGATTACTGCTTCTATTTCATCAGTTGTTATTGGCTTATTTAGGTTTTCTGACTCTTTCTGATTCAGTTTTGGGAGATTGTATTTTTCTAGGAATATGT
>NW_005353839.1:322165-335679 GCF_000412655.1 Myotis brandtii | reverse complement strand
TCAATGGGGGTGGGGGGAAGGGAACATCAGTATTACTTTCAGCAATAAAACTAAATGAAAAGAAAGGTAAGAAAAAGAATAAAAGATTTAGTAATAAATTTAACCATGGAGGTAAAAGACTTGTACACTGAGAACTAGAAAACATTGTGAAAGGAATTATAGAAGACACTAATTAGTGAAAAGTCATCTCATGTTTATAGATTGGAAGAATTACTATTTTAAAAATGTTCACACTACCCAATGAGAACTATAGATTCAATGCAATTCCAATCCATCATAACAATGGTTTTTTTAAATAGAAGAAGAAAACTCATTCGAAAATTCATGGGAAATCTTAAGGAACCCTAATGGGCAAAACAATCTTCAAAAAGTTGGAGGGCTCACATGTCCTGATTTCAAAATGTACTACAAAGCTACAGTAATTAAAATGGTGTGGTCCTGATATAAGACAGACTTAGACATCGACTGGAATAGATTAGAGAGCCCAGAAATACAGTAACCCCTTGATATATATGGTAAAATTATCTTTGACAATGTGCCAAGCACACTGTCAGGAAAGATTGTCTCTTCAATATATGGTATTGGGAAAACTGTATATCCACATTTAAAAGAATGAAGTTTGCCTCTTGTTTTACTAGTAAACTATCATAAATATCAACTCAAAAGGGATTAAAGACTTAAACATAAAAGTTGAAACTGAAAAACTTCTAGAAGAAAACATAGGAGAAAAGCCTTTTGACATTGGTCTTGGCAATGATCTATTGAATTTGATACCAAAAGCAAAGGCAACAAAAGCAGAAAAAGAGAAATGGAATTACATCAAATTAAAAAGCTTCTGCATAGCAAAGAAGACAAAAAAATGAAAAGGCAACCTATGGAATGGGAGAAAACATTTGCAAACCATACACCGGATAAAGGATTAATATCCAAAATATAGCTCTGGCTGGTGTGGCTCAGTTGGTTGAGCATCGTCCCATGCACTGAAAGGTCACCAGTTCTATTCCCAGTCAGGTCACTTGTCCAGGTTGTGGATTCAATCCCCATTTGGGGTGTGAACAGGAGGCAACAGATGATATCTCTCTCTTACATTAGTGTTTTTTCTCTCTCTCTCATTCTCTCTTCCCGACGCTCTATCCCCTGAGCCAAACCGGTCAGGGCTGATATCTCTCTCTTACATTAGTATTTTCTCTCTCTCTCTCTCTCTCATTCTCTCTTCCTCTCTCTCTGTTTTAAAAAAAACACACCAAAATATTTGAGAAATTCCCAAAACTCAATAGTAAAAAACCAAATAACCCAAATTTAAAATGGGCAAAGGATCTGAATAGACATTCATTCAAAGAAGCCATGTAAATGGCCAACAAGTATATGAAAAGGTGCTCAACATCACTACTCATTAGGGTAATGCAAATCAAACCCACAGCGAGATACCCTCTCACACCTGTTAGGATGGCTATACAAAAACATAAATAAAAAATAACAAGCATTGGTGAGGATGTGGAGGAAAGGGAACTCCTGTATACTGTTGGTGGGAATGTAAATTGGTACAGCTGCTGTGGAAAACAGTATGAAGTTTCCTTAAAAAATTAAAGAATAGAATTTTCATATGGTCCAGGAATCCCACTTCTGTCAGTTCAGGAGAATGTAATTTAATAACAACAGCAACAACAATAGCTAACATTTATGGAGCACTTTCATGAGCTAAGCACTATGCTAAAGACTTCAGGTACATTATCTAATTTAATTCTCACACAATTTTATAACACATTCATTCATTTAGTTAAAATATTTGTTGAACATTTTCTATGTGCTAGTCAGGGGTCCTCAAACTACGGCCCACGGGCCACGTGCGGCCCGCCGAAAACAATTATCCGGCCCTCCAGGTGTTTTTGCCGCCGCTGCCTGTCCTGCTTAGCAGCCGACTCATCCCGGGCCCGCAGTGCGCATGTGTGGAATGTCTGAGGGACAGTGAACTGGCCCCCTGTTTAAAAAGTTTGAGGACCTCTGTGCTAGATACTGTGTTAGGTGCTAGGGAAACAGTGATAAATAAAATTATTATGGTCCCATTCCTGGAAAGTTTATGGTATAGTAGGAGAAACTCACATTAAACCAATAAAAATAAATATGTTTTGACATATGATAAATGACATGGAAGTGTGACAGAAAAATGGGGAGAGCACCGGATAGAGAGGTCTGAGAAGGTCTCTTTTAGAAGGTGACATATGTAAACTGAGACCTAAAGAATGAGGAGGAGCTGAGCAGGCAGTGGTAGGGCCTTAAGGCAGATGTGAATAATTCTACCTTAAAGAACTCTTTCCTTAATGGAGGAGCTGAAAGAAGATCAGGGAGGATAAACAGAGATAGCGGTGGGAGAGTGATAATAGCTGAGGCTGGAGGCCGGCCAGAGACCATCCAGGGTCATGCAGATGCAATTCCATTCTGAGTGCATGGAGAAATATTGCAGAGTTTTAAGCAGACAAGTGAGAGATCTGATTTATATTAAAAACACTGCTCTGGCTGTCTTTTGAAAAATGGAGTAGAGGGAGGTAAGAGCAAAACTGGGGAGAGTTGTTCAGTTTATTGTACTATTTCAGATTAGAGATGATAATGATTAGATATAGGATGATGGTTGAAGATTTGTAAAGACGTGGATAAGGTTCAGATATATATATTTGAAGGTAGAGTCCAAAGGTGATAGAGAAGCTGAAGTCAAAGATAACTCAGGTTCCTGGTTTGAGTAATAGGGCTGATGTATTACCACCCTCCTTTTTGTCTAGGAGACCAAAGCTCCAAGAGCTTAGGTAGCATGTTCCAGGAGATATGTCTAGTACATGATTTGAGCACGAGTTTATCCAATTCCAAAGACAACACACATAATCTACACATTGTATTGTCTCCCAACGTATCCTCTCCCAAAGTAATCATACTCATTTGGCTCACACAGACAAAGCGATACTCATGTGTCACAATTCTGCTGCTTTCTAAAAGGAGAGAAGTGGTTGTCTTCTGAATTAGAGTCTCTCCATCAACCATAACTTCATTTGCTTAGTTACCAAAGGGAAAGTCAATATCCAGGCATGTTATCTGAAGCATGTTTTGTCCTGGAGCAGATTAGAAAATGTTATTTGGATCACGGGCTGAAAATGATGTTATTCCTTAACCCACTGTACTCCGTGTCTGTAGATGCAAGCGGCGGAACTTCCCCACACGCCACGTGTGTCTATTAAAAACAAATGGTTTCCCTAAGTGGCAGCCCTGATCAACTTTAAAATCATTTTTTTGTGAGAATTTTCAGCTGAAAATATTCAAGAACACCAAATTGTAATATATTTGTTATTATTATTATTATTTTAATATATTTTTTTATTGTCTAAAGTTTTACATATGTCTTCCTTTTCCCCAATTGACCCCCACACCCCAGCCAGTCCCGCCCTGGGCAAGCCCCCACCGCCTCAGTGTCTGTGTCCATTGGTTATGCTAATATGCATCAATATATTTATCTTTATAATATTAATTGCAAATTGATTTTTAAAAAATATATTTTATTGATTTTTTTACAGTGAGGAAGAGAGAGGGATAGAGAGTTAGAAACATCGATGAGAGAGAAACATTGATCAGCTGCCTCCTGCACACCTCCTACTGGGGATATGCCCGCAACCAATGTACATGCCCCTGACCGGAATCGAACCTGGGACCTTTCAGTCTGCAGGCCGATGCTCTATCCACTGAGCCAAACCAGTTAGGGTGCAAATTGATTTTTTAAATTAAATTCAAAATATCATGGCAGGTAGGAATGGTTTCCACTTTGGAGGTGTGGCAGTTAATTGGTGTTTGACCTAGGTAAGCAGGTTCAAGTCTGAAGGACTGGAAGTGATAATCCTAGATATTCACATTCTGTTTCCAGGCAGAAATCATGCTCTGTTGTCTCCCATGGGATCAGGAGAAGATGTGTCATTCCTGAATTCCTTTGAGACATTTCAGCAACTTAGACGACGTTGTCAAGAACAGTTGCCCTGGAAGGAATGGGCTTATTTTAATGGGAAAAAGAGAAAAATGAAGTAGGTTAATAAGGACCAGAGCCCCAGGCCAGACCCCATGGCTACACAGGAGGTCTGGAGAGCACTAGAAGGCAGACAAGAATATTGATAGATAGCATAAGGCAGAATTAAAACACAGGTAGGCCGAAAACTCAGATATGCATGGTGATCCTATTACAACAAAACCTTTTGCATATGTTTTGGTGATGTCCTGTGATTTTCTGTATTCTGCTGGCATTATCCTATCTAATAAAAGACAAAAGGGTAATTAACCGTACCTCCACTATGTTTCCCATTGGCTAATCAGCGAGATATGCAAATTAACTGCCAACAAAGATGGCGGCCAGCAGCCACGCAGCTGAAGCAAGCAGGAGGCTTGCTTGCTCCAGTGATGGAGGAAGCCAAGGTTCCCTGCCTGCTGCGGCCCGGGTCTGAGCTCCGAAAGCAACAGCTCCAAAAGCAACAAAGTTTCAATTATAGAAGCTAAACAAACCCCACATATCTGCTTTCAGCCAGCTGTGGCCTCAGAGCTGGGAGCACCAGTGACTGCAACAGAGTTTCAATCATAGAAGCTAAATAAATCCCAGAATAAAGAAAAAAAGGAGAGGCTGGGAGCTTCAATCGCAGGCCAGCCTGAAAACGGCCCTCAGCCCCTCACCCAGACTGGCCAGGCACCCCAGTGGTGACCCCCACCCTGAAGGGGGTGTGACTAGCTGCAGACAGCCATCAGCCCCTCACCCAGGCAGGCCAGGCACCCAAGCGGGACCCCCAGCCTGATCCGGGACACCTTTCAGGGCAAACCAGCCGGCCCCCACCCGTGCACCAGGCCTCTATCCTATATAGTAAAAGGATAATATGTAAACTGACCCTAACAGTAGAAAGACTGGGAATGACTGGTCACTCTGACACACACTGACCACCAGGGGGCAGACGCTCAATGCAGGAGCTGCCCTCTGGTGGTCAGTGCACTCCCACGGGGGGAGCTCTGCTCAGCCAAAAGCCAGGCTGATGGCTGCCAGTACAGCGGTGGTGGTGGGAGCCTCTCCTGCCTCCTCAGCAGCGCTAAGGATGTCCGACTGCAGCTTAGGTCTGCTCCTTGCTGGCAAGTGGACATCCCCTGAGGGCTGCCGGGCTGCCAGGGGGATGTCTGATTGCCAGCTTAGGCCCAATCACCCGGGGAGCAGGCCTAAGCCAGCAGGTGGTCATCCCCCGAGGGGTCCCAGACTGCGAGAGGGCACAGGCCGGGCTGAGGGAGACCCCCCCCCAGTGCACAAATTTTTGTGCACCGGGCCTCTAGTTCATCTATAAAATGACTCCTTAACTTTTTTAAAAAAATTTTTTTTAATTGAATTCAGAGAAGAAGGGAGAGGGAGAGATAGAAACATCAATGAGAATCATTGATTGGTTGCCTCTTGCACACCCCCTACTGGGGATTGAGCCCACAACCAGGGCATGTGCCTTTGACTGAAATTGAACCTGGGACACTTCAGTCTGCAGGCCAATGCTCTATCCACTGAGCCAAACCAGCTAGGGCAAAAATGACTCCTTAACTTTTACTTTCTTTGCAAAGTCATAGGTCTGGTGAGAGAGGTAAGAATGTGGGGCAATCATGGGCTTACCTGTTTGGGTTGACAAATTGTGGAGTAAATTGTAGAGGAATCATTTTTCATAGGTATTGGGATTTCCGTTTTCTATAAAAAGGAATCATACTCATTGGGCTCACACAGAAAAAGCGATACTCATTCAAAGATATATTCCCAGAGAAAGGAAATGTGACAAAGTTCTAGGGAGTGCTTAGCCAGGAGCTAGAGACCAAACACCACCAGCTCTCAAACCAGTGAGTTTAGTGGCATTTTCTGAACCCCAAACAGAAGCACACACCAGTGGGATCAAGAACCAAAGACAGAAGGGTGACTTATTTGCAAGTGTGAAGAAGAGGAAACATTCTTGTCCTGAACCCAACTCTACTGTCTTTTGTCTCAGGTCTTTACTGGCTGTATCTGGACGGTGCTGCCTGCTCTATTTTGTCCCTGTGGTTCTAACTGCCTGGCAATTGGGTTCTCCTTAAGCAGGGGGAACCGGTAGGAGAAACATCTGGCATTAAGAGTGGCTCTGCTTGGAATACAAAATATAGCAATAACAGAAGTCCACTGTGTTCAGAGGTTTTGATATTTAAAATTAATTAAGAAATATTCAGGGTGTTTTCAAGACCTCCAAAACTCTCCAAAGTACAATTTTACACTAAAGAAAAAGTTAAATTTGCAGATTAGTTTCTTGGTTTGTTGAGAGTGATTCATCTTGTCTTCAAGAGGAAATGGGAAGAACAATAGAAATATCTGAACAGGCCCTAGCCGGTTTGGCTCACTGGATAGAATGTCAGCCTGCAGACCTAAGGGTCCCGGGTTCGATTCCAGTCAAGGGCATGTGCCTCGGTTGCAGGCTCCTCCTGGCCCAGGCCCTGGTCAGGGCTCGTGCAGGAGGCAAGCAATTGATGTTTTTCTCTCACATCGATATTTCTCTCTGTCTTTCCCTCTCTCTTCCACTCCCTCTAAAAATCAATGCAAAAATATCCTCGAGTGAGGATTAAGGAAAAAAACAATAGCAACAAGAAATATCTGAACAAGTAAGAGTTTCCCTTCATGTTCCCTTTCTTCAAGGAGCTGGCTTTACAAATACCTGTGAGGGGCTGGATGAGAGGATCAAAGATTTCTAGCGAGACTATTGCTTCTGTCAGTTGGAGAATGATGAGTCTCTGGATTTGTTTTCAGATGACATGGAAACTGGCCTGCCAGGATGTATGTGCTCTTTAGAAATGTACCTCTTGCAGGTGGTGGGGAATTGTTGATGCCTGACCAAGGCCATCCGGTTCTGTTGCTAGAGGGGTGGGGAGGATTGAGGGCTACTCATGTCTTTACTGCCCTCTACTGTGGAGGGGGTGCACATTCTTGTCTTGTCTCTTGAAAGACTGCTTCTGAGCACTGCTATTTTCCCTGCTACTGATCTGTCTCCTTTGGAAACTCTCAAACTTAATGGAACTTTGATCCACTCAGCAAATATTTACTGAGCATCATGCTAAGACATAGGGGAAGGGAGAGGAAGACGTAATTTTTACTTTTAGGCAGCTTGTAATTAAGCTGAAGGATACCAGACTTCCTGATGCATTAAGCAGTTAGAGAGCAGTGTCGCTACGGGTGTGAGTAAACATTCCATTGGGGTGAGAGCGGTTGGGGCTGGAATGGGCCTGCGTAGAACTTTGCAGCTCTCGGTAGCCTTCTCCTCTCCTCAATGGTGTACATCGTTTGGATTAGTCAGATGACTGTGGTGACAAGTTTTTGAATCATGACTATAACAATAACGCTCACGATGGAGTATAAGGCTGAAAGGACTCACCATGTTTGGATGAGTGACCTGAGCGTACACAGTGTTCTCTGGACTGGCTGGCTCATTCCCTGAGTCGTCCCTCGGGGTCTCTGCTGCAAACAGAGAGAGGCACAGTCAGCTGCAGAAGCATTCTCCCAGGACCTTGCCTACCCCGGGACACTTTCTGGCCCTGAAGATGCAGTTGTTCAAGGCATTGCCATTCCTTAAGGTTCATTCATTTTTGACAGTCTTTGAAATTCTGGGTTGAACCAGAAACTCAATCATAGGATCTATTTTTGCCCTCATCTCTTGAGGGCACATAGTCTTGAGGTACCCTAAAGTTTCAGCCTCCCGTTGAATTCACATGTGAGCAAGGAAGCTCCTAGGACCAAATAGTACCACGTACTTATGAGCTAGAGATCCTCACTGGCCAGGGTAATGGAGCTGGATTATTGCACATACCTGTGATTAAACCTTTCAGAGGTCCTTAAGGTGGGTTTGATTATAGTAGAGACTAGAGGCCCGATGCACGAAATTCGTGCAAGAGTAGGCCTTCCTGGCTGGGGAGGGTTGGAGATCAACTGAAGGACTTGCATGCATGCATATAAGCTTAACTAATGGACGCAAGACACTGGGAGGGGGTGAGGGCATGTGCCGGGGGTAGAGGAGGCTGGGGGAAGGTCATTTGGGGGAAAAAAAGGAGACATATGTACTACTATTTGTGATATTTTAAATAATAATAAAAAAAAGTAAAAAAAAAAAGAGTAGGCCTTCCTTCCCCCGACTGCCAGCACCAGCTTCCCTCTGGCACCCGAGACCTGGGCTTCCCTCGAAGCCCGGGCTTCATCTGGAAGGTCGTCCAGAAGGACATCTGGCCTAATTAGCATATTATGCTTTTATTATTATAGATAAGGAACTGTAGGCTCAGGTAATTTAATTGACTTGGCACAAAATTATACAGGAAATGACTGAATAAGGAACTTAAATGCATACCTTCTGACTCCAAATCTCATGCCATGTCCTCTACACATGACATCATATATCTCTCCCCCAGGAAATGAGACTCAGTGCTAACCTGAGTTCAGAGTCTGTATTCCAGTGTCTCTATCACATTTTCTCTTTTGATTGTTTTTACTCAGTTCCCAAACCCTGGATGAACAGAGTCAGGGGGTCAGGCAGTTTGTCTTTGGGCCTCTGATGCTCTAATCCTACACTTGCCCTGGACTTGCTGGGGGATAGTGGACAGGCCATGAGCCCTTTCACTGGCACTTAGCTTTTCCATCAGCGGGGTGGGGAATGGCCCTAATCCCACTCCAAGAAATTGTGTCAGTGACTGGTCCACATGCTTGTAAAGGACCCTGTAGGTCCCACAGGGAACAAACTTGCACAATGACAGGTTCTCCAGTTGTGCCATCTGGTCCATCTGCGTAATGACATTCTGACTCCATCCTCTCCAATTATCCAGCCCTCTGCCTGGCCCCCTTCTCCTTCAATTTGGCTATTCCCAGCTGTTTTATGATTGGGAGTTAAGAGTCTAGAGAAGCTCACCAGGACTCTGGGTTTGCTGAGTAGAAAAGCATAAGGAACCTGAAAAATAAAATCAAGGAAATAGAAACTTGTGACTGTAACGAGAGAGATCTCCCACCCCTCCAGCCCCATAGGTGCCTCTCCAGAATATGTGGTGGGAGGAGACCAGAAAGGTAAGGGCAGGCAGGACCTGAGGACCTAACTTCCCAGGAGGACAACTTCTCAGGAAATTAGCAGGTGTGGGGTTACGCCCCAGGTGTTGTCCTAGTGGACTAGCTGAACCAGTATTTGCATCCTCCCTCTCTTTCCCTGTCTTCCAAAAGAAAGGTAAAGGAAACCCCAGACTCAAAGTCTCTGAAACCTTGGAGAAGAGACAAGTAAGAAGAAAGAAAACCTGCTACTTTTTTCTTCTTCCAAACAATTAAGGACACAACGATACAGATCAAAGAAGGCACTAGTATGCTCCATAGGATAACCGAGAGTTGACTTTTTTTGTTAAAAACACCTGAAAAGAAAAAAAAGAAAAGAAGTTTCACTTAGGACACTTGAGTAAGGCCCTGTGTTCTTCTCAGAGCTTACACTTAACCTCTTCTAGGCCACTTTCGGGGGGCAGGGTGGGTTCATCTCTACCCAGAAGCTCTGGGGCTCTGGGCAGGATTTCTGGGAGTAGGAGACAGGGCAGGGCAGAGCCTGGTAGAGCCAGGAGAAGGAAACAATTTTGCCTTCCTAAGGACTTTGCTCTTGGGCTCTGAGTGTGTTGCAGGAGGGCAGAGAGACCTGAGACAGACTGTTACCTTTGCAGAGACTTTGGACAGAGAAAGAGAAGGATACATTGCTGACAGGATTCTTAGCGATGCAAGTGTATGTCTCTTCACTGGAATCCTTGGGCTCCCAAGAGATAGTGAGGTTTGCTTCCTCCAGGATTGTGTTTCCTGCGACCTGCCACCTGAACGAGGCATGGTCATTTGGATTCTCCACAGAGCAGGTCAGTTGGATCTCACAGCTCCCATTTTCAAAGAGTTGAGTGTGATTAGCCACTTGTAAGTTCCTCAGTCGTCCTGTGTGCAGAGAAAAGACCCAGATTAAGGACAAATGGTTTGGCTCAGCCCTCTGTTTAAAATGTCCTTCCCCTCAATGTTTCTGTATTCTACCCGACACTGCTGTATGTTACGATCTGTATACTCTGTAAATAACGCTGTTTGTGTTGCCTAATTGATAGGATCAAGGTCTGGGGTGACCAAATGATGAGGGACATTGGTATGAGACAGAAAAGCCAGTGTGAGAAACGAAAAGGGAAAGACTGAGTTTGCCACCAACTAGCTGGGTGATTTGAGGCTGATCACCTTACTTCTCTGCACTTCAGTTTATTCCTGGGGTCCTTTATAGCCTTTCTTTTTTGCCCCTTGTGTGAAAACAACTTGGAGAGTAAGCTGAGGGCCAGCCTACCTTAGCCAGGTTAGAAAACAGAGTCAGGCACAAGAGCCCTGTTTCATCCATAATCAGAAATCCCTAGCTGGGGTGGAAGATGGAAGCTGATCTCCCTCGGGGAACTACACTTCCCACAAGTCTACAGGAGTTCTGGTCCTCATTGCATATGATCCTGGCTCCAGTGGGGACAGAGAGACCCTGACGCAGAATGTCAGCAGGGCAGAAAAGGACACGTTGAGTACCAAAACATTAGGGAAGAAAGAAGCGAAGAAACTGAGAGAGCAAGCAAGTTCTGGGCAGCAAAGAAGTGCAATATATTCAAGCATTTGAGAAAGCCTTTACTGCAGAAATTTATGATAGCAGAGACCAGAAAAGATTGACTAGTGAGATATCAGTATCTATGGATCAATGGGGACATGGGAACAGTACAGAAAAGGTCACTGACCTAGACTTGGCCTAAGATGACCCAGTAAAGAACAGAATGACTCCAACTGTCTGATTAGAAGAGACTGAGTAATGTTTTAAGCTTAGTTAACCGAGTAGGACTAGTGGAATCTATCTTGCCAGAATGGAGCTGTTATGTAGCAGCAAGAATGTTGGATTTGGAGTTAAGACTTGGGTTAGAATCATTACTTAGTTATTTAATGGCTACTTGATCATGACTACATTGGTAATTGTTTCAAGCATCTGTAAAACTGGGCAATAATACCTACTGCTTAGGTCATTATGAGGGTTAAATAAGACAGAGCCTAGCACAGCAATGGCAAATACTTGGCATGAATGTCACATCTCCCTCAGCCTTTGTTCATGGCTGACCAAAAAGCTATATTATTACCTTTTTCCACTTGACAAATTTGTAACCCCATCTACTTGACATTTCCACTTGGACATAATGTGTATTTCCAATTCAACATGTTCAAAAGAACCTCCATTTTTCTCTCTAAAACCTGTTCCATCCGCAGCCTTCTCCATCTTAGTCAATAACAACTTTATCCAATAGCCAAGAATACCCAGAATCCAAGTACTTCTCACTACTTCCCCTGCTATCTTCCTGGTCCAAGCCAGCATCATCTCTTGCTTGGATTGTCACAATGGCCTCCTTATTGGTCCAGTGGCTTCCACCTTTGTTCCTTACAACCTATTTGCAACAGAGCAGCCAGGAGATCTTTTAAGCAAGTAAGTCAAATCATATTACTTCTTTGTAAAACCCTCCTGGTTCTCAACCTGACTGAGATTTAGATTTGAAAGTCCATATGTTGGCTCTCAGAGCCTTACATGATGTGGCCCTCAGTTTTCTTACTGAACCTTGTTTCCTATTACTCTCTCTGCACTTTGCTTCTTGATGTTCCTTGACTATGCAAGGCACGAGAGAGTACATGTTGGTATGTTCTTCATCCAGATATTTTCATGGCTTACTCCCTCACCTCCAACAGGTCTTGGCTCAAATGTCATCTTCCCAGTGAGGCTTAGTGTGACCCTCTAATTAAAATTACGCCCTACTCTCTGTTGGCACTCCTATGCTCTTATGCTATTCTAATCTCTTTTTTTCTCCACAGCATGGCTTTCTTACATACTGTGTCATTTGTTTATACATTACATGTATTCTTTAGCACCTCCTCTTACTCTCCACCCAGAATATCAGCTCCATGAAGGCAGGGATCTTTGTCTGTTTTTAAATAAGACAGAGCCTAGCACAGCAATGGCAAATACTTGGCATGAATGTCACATCTCCCTCAGCCTTTGTTCATGGCTGACCAAAAAGCTATATTATTACCTTTTTCCACTTGACAAATTTGTAACCCCATCTACTTGACATTTCCACTTGGACATAATGTGTATTTCCAATTCAACATGTTCAAAAGAACCTCCATTTTTCTCTCTAAAACCTGTTCCATCTGCAGCCTTCTCCATCTTAGTCAATAACAACTTTATCCAATAGCCAAGAATACCCAGAATCCAAGTACTTCTCACTACTTCCCCTGCTATCTTCCTGGTCCAAGCCAGCATCATCTCTTGCTTGGATTGTCGCAATGGCCTCCTTATTGGTCCAGTGGCTTCCACCTTTGTTCCTCTCAATCTATTTGCAACAGAGCAGCCAGGAGATCTTTTAAGCAAGTAAGTCAAATCATATTACTTCTTTGTAAAACCCTCCTGGTTCTCAACCTGACTGAGATTTAGATTTGAAAGTCCATATGTTGGCTCTCAGAGCCTTACATGATGTGGCCCTCAATTTTCTTACTGAACCTTGTTTCCTATTACTCTCTCTGCACTTTGCTTCTTGATGTTCCTTGACTATGCAAGGCACGAGAGAGTACATGTTGGTGTGTTCTTTATCCAGATATCTTCATGGCTTACTCCCTCACCTCCAACAGGTCTTGGCTCAAATGTCATCTTCCCAATGAGGCTTAGTATGACCCTCTACTTAAAATTACGCCCTACTCCCTGTTGGCACTCCTGATGCTCTTATGCTATTCTAATCTCTTTTTTTTCTCCACAGCATGGCTTTCTTACATACCGTGTCATTTGTTTATACATTACATGTATTCTTTAGTACCTCCTCTTACTCTCCACCCAGAATATCAGCTCCATGAAGGCAGGGATCTTTGTCTGTTTTACTCATTGATACATTTCAAGTGCCTAAAACAGTTTCTTGTACATTGTCCATAGTCAACAAATTTTGTTAACTCAATGAATAAACTTAACATGGCCTGAACGTCTTTTTTAACAGTGAACTCGAGCCCAGTTGGTGTAGCTCAGCAGTTGAGCATCGACCCAGGAACCAATAGGTCACTGGTTTGATTCCTGGTCTTGGCACATGCCCAGGTTGTGGGCTTGATCCCCTGTGAGGGGCATGCAGGAGGCAGCTGATCGATGATATTTCTTTTTCATTGCTGTTTCTATCTCTCTATCCCCCTCCCTTCCTCTCTCTCTCTAAAAAAAAAGCAACAAAAAAACCATATTTAAACAAACAAAAACAATGAATTCTAGGAAGTTATTCCCAATTAGTTGATCATGGCCTGTAAGATAAAATCTTTTCTATCCCTAGCCTGGTATATGAAGTAATTGGTTAATGTTTTATTTTATTTAAAAAAATATTTTTATTGATTTCAGAGAGGAAGGGAGAGGGAGAGAGAGATAGAAACATCAATGATGAGAGAGAATCAT
>NW_005353839.1:316714-322143 GCF_000412655.1 Myotis brandtii | reverse complement strand
CACTGGGGATTAAGCCCACAACCCAGGCATGTGCCCTTGACTGGAATCAAACCTGGGACCCTTCAGTCCGCAGGCCAACACTCTATCCACTGAGCAGAAGAATGCTGTCTCTACAGGTGTGATGAAACCTGATATGGGATCTGTTCACAGACTTTCCAATGGATGTGTCTCCTCTCTCCAGGACCCTAGCTCTGCCTTGATGATCACTGATTACCCAGAGTGGTTCTGCCTGTAGTTGGTTGAATGATGACTACTGCTCCCCACTCCCCGCCCCCCCCTCCCATTCAGATATTCCAATTCTAAGAATCTTATTTGGAAAAAGGTCTTTTGCAGATGGATGAGATGATCCTGGATTATCTATCTAGGTGGGCCCTAAATCCAGTAAGTGTCCTTTTAAGAGAAAAGCAGAGATATTTGAGACAGACAGAAGAGGAGAAAACACAAGGAAGAGGTAACGTGACCATAGTTCCCCAAGGAAGACAAGCATTCCTGTCATTCATTGGCATCACTGATTGCTAGACGGATTTTCTTTTTCTGACATTGACTCATAAACTGTGTCATTATAGTTTCCATAAGTTTATGTTGAGGACCCGGGCTATCTGGGAAAATATTGTTTTGTTAATTAAACAACCTTGCTAGAAAATACATTTCTCTTTTTCAACTCATCCTTCTAGAACATTTTCTACATAGACTACTGTTCTGTACCACTGGGTCAGATGAACCTTTGTATAAAGGGAGGCATCATACCAGCTAGTTATATGGGAAGCTCTCCCACTTACTACCTCTGTGATTGTAGGGTGTTGCTGTAACTGACACTGTGCCTCAGGGGTAAAAATAGTACCTACCTCCTGGAGCTTTTGTGAGGATTACATGACAAATACATGTAATGCACATGGCAACAAAATCATAGATATTTCACTTCCATTACCTCCTCTACACTTGTAGTTTGAAAGGGACCATTTTATGTTGTGAGGGGAAGGGAGGTGATTTTGGGTTGGGAGTCACAAAACCTAGGTTCTATTCTCAGTTCTGTCAACTAACTGGCCATGTGCAATGTTCTTGAATTGCTTTGACCTCTGGACCTCAATCTGGCTCCTAATGCCATAGTCTTTACTACTAGGCCATAGCACATATTTGCAGTCACATAGAATTAAAATGTGTAATATTTCTTAGTCTACACAAAATTAAAAAATCTAATCTTTGACTCACTGTAGATCGCCAGATTGTAATCATACATCTCTATGGAGGTTGCTGTGGTTATCTGGGCACGGTAAGGTCCGCTGTCTGCCATTGTCAGGTTGTTGATCTGCAAGGAGGAGGACTGGATGACTTTCAGTCGATCTTTCCGTTTTGGATCAGTCACCTGGATTTGTGCTGGCTCTGTCAGTATGAAGATGACAGATGCTGTTTTATGAAGCCAGGTGATGGACTGGATCTCTTCTGCAGAAAACTTCAGGGGGAGAGTTACCGACTCCCCCAGCACCCCGTCCACCAGCAATGGGGGTGCTTGGGTTTGTGAAACGGTGTTCCCTATAAACACAGAAGGGAAACTGTTGAAATGGACTATTAAAAAGGCTCCACCCCAACAAAATGTTTGGCACTCTTGGTTAATGGGCTGTTAGACCCAATGATCCTGGCTCAGTTTACTCTCCCACACTGGCTGGTTATCCTCGGCCATACATACCATCTGACTCCAGCCCCTGAGTTCTTTCTCTGGGCATGAGATAGAGGGGGACAAGGAACTACATCAACTCCCTGCCACAATTCCAAAACCACAAGTGTTTGCTGATATTTATAATTAAAACTCAACATTTACTGACGACCTACTATGTGTCCAACATAGTGGTCTTGTGAGATTTAGAGGACAAATAATCAGACTTTACAGTTCTTTTTATACATTACTTCATTTGATGCTGACACGTTTTGGATCAGTCACCTGGATTTGTGCTGGCTCTGTCAGTATGAAGATGACAGATGCTGTTTTATGAAGCCAGGTGATGGACTGGATCTCTTCTGCAGAAAACTTCAGGGGGAGAGTTACCGACTCCCCCAGCACCCCGTCCACCAGCAATGGGGGTGCTTGGGTTTGTGAAACGGTGTTCCCTATAAACACAGAAGGGAAACTGTTGAAATGGACTATTAAAAAGGCTCCACCCCAACAAAATGTTTGGCACTCTTGGTTAATGGGCTGTTAGACCCAATGATCCTGGCTCAGTTTACTCTCCCACACTGGCTGGTTATCCTCGGCCATACATACCATCTGACTCCAGCCCCTGAGTTCTTTCTCTGGGCATGAGATAGAGGGGGACAAGGAACTACATCAACTCCCTGCCACAGATTCCAAAACCACAAGTGTTTGCTGATAACTTATAATTAAAACTCAACATTTACTGATGACCTACTATGTGTCCAACATAGTGGTCTTGTGATATTTAGAGGACGAATAATCAGAATTTACATTTCTTTTTATACATTACTTCATTTGATGCTGACAACAATTTCTGTGAGGTAGGTAGATGGATGCTATTATCTCAATTTGTAACAAAACTGAGGCAAAGAGTAGTTCACTAGTAATTTTCCAATTTTCCCAGGGTTACATAGCTAAAGAATGAGTCAGGATTCAAACTCAACTACTTTGACTCCAACTACTTTGTGCTCTTTTCAGGATACTAAAAGTCATCTTTTCCCCTCTCCAAAAGATTATACTTAGTAGAAGAGATATACATAAAAGTAATAAATGTCATTTAAAGGGAATATATAATGGCCATATTCTAATGAGCTTATCTCAGAACCATTAATTTTTGAGCAAAAAAGGTGAAATAGTCACAAAGATTCTTTTAAAAATATATATTTTTATTGATTTTGGGGAAAAAGGGAGAGGGAGAGGTAGAAACATCAACGAAGAGGATCATTGATTGGCTGTCTCTTGCATGCCGCCTACTGGGGATTGATCCTGTAACCTGGGCATGTGCCCTGACCCGGGAATCAAACCATGACCTCCTGGTTCATAGGTTAATTTTCAACCACTGAGCCCCACCAGCCGGGCACAAAGATTCTTAAAGAAGATGCTTCCTTAGCATCCTTTGCCAAATACTTAGATAAATACTTAAGTAAATAATTATTACAATCTTTTGTAGCCCTCTATTTGTTTGTCTAACCAATCAGGCTTTAATTATCTTTGCATTTCAGCACTGTACCTGACAAAAAGTAGTATCTGTTTGAGTGAATCAAAGAATCAATCAGTAACTATAACCATGACCTTAACCTTCTTGAGGTCTCTTTATTCTCAAGAGAGGATCTGAGTAGGGGAGGAAATGTCTCTTGGAACCCTGACATTCAGCTCCTGGGTGAGCTCTTGTTTTCCTAAATTGTCTTGTGGATGCCAGGCACATGAACATTGCCAGAATCAGTACTACCTCCCAGCACATCTTTCCCATCAGCACTTTAACATGCTGGTATTTGTCATCTTAACTCTTCCCTCTTGAAACCATATGAGTAAACATCACAAGGAAAAATCTTGAGAGAAAACCCCCCAGATATAAACAGAATACATGATATGATTCCATTGATTTTAAAGTTAAAAAGCAGGCAAAACAAATCTATGCTATTTGAAGTCAAGATGGTGGTTACCTTTCAGGAGGTGGGAGGGACGGCAAGTAGGAGGGAGCAAAAGGGAGAATGGGGGGAGGGGAGCTGATAATGTTCTATTTCTTGGCCTGTGTCTGTATATGCAAATGTATTCATTTTGTACATTGAGATGATACTTAGTATTTGTTTTCTCTCTGTATGTTAAATTTTAGTAAAATATATTAAAACAACAACAAAAAACAAAGCAAAACAAAATAATGACAATGACCTATACAGACCAAAATGTTCTGGTTATTTTTCTCTCTTCTACCTAATGTCCCATCACTGTTCCCTGTGTTCACTTTGCTCAAACTATGCTGGCTTGGCTATTCCTTGAGATGGTCAGGACTGGTTCGCTTGCAATTCTCTCTACCTGGAATGCGCTTCTCCCTGGTGTCCATGTGTCTCACTCTTTTGTCTCCATAGATCTTTCATGCCAGTATTCCCTTTCAGAGACCTTCTGTGGCAACTCTTTCCTCATCACTAGCCCTTACCCTATACATTCAGCTGCCTCCCCAGTCACCTGAGCTGGCCCCTCTAGGTGCACCCCTGTGTGGGCTGTGTGCACAATCTTGTTTTAGTTGAGCCTTGATTGCCATTGGCATCACTGGAAGGAATTGGCCTCCAGGCCAATTGGCTGTGAGGACCAGCTGTGACTACAGCAGAAGAGCTGCTGTGCAGGAAACATCCTTACAGAGCAGAAGTTGCTTCAATGGGGCTTTGGTGTTCACTGAGTCTGCTCCTTGAGTGTGTCACTTGTGGATGTGTAGAGTTGTAATCTGGTATGGTCTAAAGCTCTCCACCAGATGCACTGGCCCTGGGGCCTCCTGGGAGGTGCAAAGTCAGCCATTGCCTGAGGTTACAGAGAGATGTGCAGATGGCTGCTATTTGTATTGGGCTTGGAAGTGCCCAGAGGAGGCCCAGCTATAAAGCAAAGCAGGCTGGTGCTAGTGTTGGGTCTTAGGCCTCTTATTGATAGGTTTGGGGCATGCTGATGTCAGTTGCTGCTTGTTTGAGAGTTTTTATGAAAGTCTGAAGCCTGAGCTATACAGGCCATTCATATGGAAAAGCTTCTGCAAACAGCTTGGGTGGGGCTGCAAATTGGATGGGGCAGGGTCTCAGGGAATCACCAGGATGGAGTAAGCAGTGTAAGCCAGGCTGATGGAAGCTCAAATTTGGCTGCCAGTCAGCACTGTGATGGGGGGAGTCTCAGCACAGGAACAATGACACCTGTGAGCACCCCTGTCTGGGAGAAAGCCACCTCAGGGTTCTTGCCCCAATACCAGACAATCCAGTTCCTGCCTATATGTCCCTGGATTCCCCAAAGCCACTGCCTGGTACTGGAACTTGGAGGAAATGGTACCATGTTGGCCCTTTAAGAGGAACTGCCTGGGGCTCCAGCAGCCTCCATATCACTCAACCACAATCCCCACTGGTTTTTATAGCCCAAAGTTATAGGGACTTCTCTTCCAAGCTCTGGAACCCCGGATGGGGGTCTGGTGTGGGTCTGGGACCCCTTGCTTCTCATGGGAGGCCCTTGCATCCAAGATATCCCTACTGATTGAAAAAACACCACATGCAGCTGTTGGACCAGCCCAGTCTGCGCCTCTGCTCCTCCTATCAGTCTCGATATACTTTCATCTTTACTTCTGTAGTTGTAGGACTTCCCTCAGCCAGATTTCTGATTTGAATGATGGTTGTTCTGTATTTCAGTTGTAATTTTTTTAAAATATATTTTATTGATTTTTTACAGAGAGGAAGGGAGAGAGATAGAGAGTTAGAAACATCGATGAGAGAGAAAC
>NW_005353839.1:312045-316699 GCF_000412655.1 Myotis brandtii | reverse complement strand
AATATATTTTATTGATTTTTTACAGAGAGGAAGGGAGAGGGATAGAGAGTTAGAAACATCAATGAGAGAGAAACATCGATTCAGCTGCATCCTGCACACTCCCTACTGGGGATGTGCCCACAACCAAGGTACATGCCCTTGACCAGAATTGAACCTGAGACCTTTCAGTCCGCAGGCCGACCCTCTATCCACTGAGCCAAACTGGCTAGGGCTCAGTTGTAATTTTGATGTGATTGTGGGAGGCATCGAGAACTGGTGTTTACCTACACTGCCATCTTGGTTCTTCTCTGTTTTTCCCCTTTATATTTCGTAATCTTGAGGTAAGAATTATGTTTGTTATTTCTATATTCTTAGCACTTAGCACAATTTCTAGCTCAATAAAAAATATATTATTGATTCCAGAGAGAGTAAGGGGGAGAGAGAGAGAGAGAGATATAGAAACATCAATGACGAGGGCAAATCATTGATTGGCTGCCTCCTGAATGTCCCCAACTGGGGAGTGAGCCCAAAACTCAGGCATATGCCCTGACCAGAAATTGTACCATGACCACCTGGTTCATAGGTCAATGTTCAACCACTGAGCCATGCTGGCTGGGCTCTAGAGAGAGTAAGGGGGAGAGAGAGAGAGAGAGATATAGAAACATCAATGACGAGGGCAAATCATTGATTGGCTGCCTCCTGAATGTCCCCAACTGGGGAGTGAGCCCAAAACTCAGGCATATGCCCTGACCAGAAATTGTACCATGACCACCTGGTTCATAGGTCAATGCTCAACCACTGAGCCATGCTGGCTGAGCTCTTGCTCAGTAAATATTGATCTGATAGAGGTATGTACTCCATGCTAGCACACATAGTGAGAATGATGATCAGAAAGAGTTGGGGTGTGCCAGGAAACATCCCACAGAGGAGATACTATTGAGCAGAGTTTTGAATAAAAACAAGAGGTTCTCCATTGTTTGATTATTTGTGATTCTTCCAAGAATGCCCTGCTTCTTCTTTGTTCTTTTGTTTTCTTTGCCTCAAACTCTGTTTCCCACCTTTTCCAGGAAGTGAACTCCTATTGATCCTTCAAGGATGAGCTCAAATGTCTCTTTCCCTCTGCTTATATTTGTGGGAGGTTTGGTACAGGGTGAGGAGAAAGGAGTTGGTGGTGGGAGAATAATAGAAGGGGGTAGGAGGAGAAGATGGTAGAATAGTTCTCTGTATGTCTAAGGAGAAAAAAAGATATGAGCCACTATGCTTAGAGAAGGTAAAGGTTAGAAGTTACTGTAAATGTTCAAAAGTCTGTGAGACTTTAGCCATAAGTATAGCTGCTTTAGGGTGGGGCACAGGTAAGGCAGTGTGTCCCAGAGGGCACAAGCAGGCCCTTTACTCTGCCTGTAACCAGCATGGATGCTTCGGTAATGTCCTGGCCCAGGATCCTTGTCATGGACATTGATATTCTTGGAGTAAGCAGGACAATGAAGTTTACTCTAAGTGGCTCTGCTGGCAGCAGGTATGAAGGACTAGAACCAGAAGAGAAGATTAAGAATTGGAAAGATACCTTATGGCTGCAACAGGAGGCTGCTTAGGTAGCCCATGGGAAGCATCCCTTTGGGGACCCTTATAAGTCCCTGAGGGATCACTTGGAGCATGGAGGTGATGCAGAGGTCCTGCCAATTTTCTGGCGAGGATGTCAAGTCAGCAGACATTTGGGGTATGTTTGTTGACATATTTTATTCATTGGATGATGTGCTTCTGGGAACATGAATAATGTCTTACTCAGCTCTTCATGGTCCCAACACTTGACTCAGGGAACTCAGTGAATGCTAAGTAGACTGAGATTAGAATGTGAAGTGTCTTAAATGATTACTGAATAATTTTTTGAAAGGTATTAAGAAATATAGAGTATTTTTTAGAATTGGGAAAGTATAAGGAAAACAGTGTTTTAGAAAGGAGAGGAGAAAGGTAGGACTGAGTTGATTTAATAAAAACACAGAGAAACATAGAAACACAGCTGAAACCTATATGTTCATGTTGATCAATGTCACTCAAATAAATTTAACTAAAAAAAAAAAAAAAAGAAAAACGGAAAAATCAGAGAAACTTTGGGGTTTCTAACCTAGCGGATTGGCGTAGGCCTGTCTATAGAAAAGAGGGATATAGTATGCTACTTTAGCTCAGCATGAAACAAGTTTAGAAAGAGGGTTGGGGCTGATCTCTCAAGAGATTTAATAGAGAAGAGAAACATAGGACAGAATCTTAAAAATGATAGGGGAAAATGAAAGTAGAATAAACCAAAAGTTAAAGGAAGCAAAGAAAACAGTACTCGAAGGGAAATTTATAGCTATATATATCTATATTAAAAAAGAAAAACATCTCAACTCAATAACCTAACTTTGCACCACAAGGACCTAGAAAAAGAACAAAATAAACCCAAATCCCAAAAGAAAGGAAACACTAAAGATTAGAGCAGAAATAACCAAAACAGAGAATGTAAAACCAACAGGGAAAATCAACAAAACCAAAATTTGGTTCTTTTAACAGATGAACAGATTTGACATACATTTAGTTAGATTAATTAGGAAAATAATGGAGACTACTAAAATTGCTAAATTAGAAATGAAAGAGTGGACATGACTGCAGACTTTATAGAAATAAAAAGGAATTATAAGAGAATACTATGAAATAAACAAATTCCTAGAAACAAGCAAATTACCAAGACTGACTTAAGAATAAATATAAAATCTGAGAGGACCTGTACCAAGTAGAGAGGTTGAATCAGTAATCAAAAATATACTAGCGGAGAACCAAGATGGCAGCATAGGTAAACACCTGAACTTGCTGCCTTGCACAACCACATTAAAACTACAACTAAAAGACAAAACGAATATCATCCAGAACCACGGGAAGGCTGGCTGAGTGGAAATTCTACAACTAGAAGGAAAGAGAAGAGTGCATTGAGTCTGGTAGGAGGTGCAGAGGTGTGGAAGTGCGGAGGTACGGAGGCGCGGGCTAAAGGGGCTGGCGGCTGGGTATGCTGTTATCTTTTTCAATCGGGAGTGAGAAACAAGCCCCCACCTGCTCTGAACTCCAGTTCTGGATGAGAATTTGGGGACCCAGACTCATATGGAGAGACACTGGACTGTCTGGCATCAGGCCGGAATGTGAGGGCGGCTTTCTCGAAGAGGTGCTTGCAGTGATCATTGTTCCTGCACAGGGCCGTGGGACACAGACCCCGGGACCTTTCTGAGGCAGAGCAGACTGGCAGCCATTGAGGTTTGCTCTGCCTTGGTGATTCCCTGAGACCCTGCCCCACCCAATTTACAACCCCACCCAAGCTGTGCACAGAGGCTTTTACATACATATGAATGGCCTGGCCTTTCTCCGCCTAAAAACCTGTCAAACTATAGCTGGGTCAGAGAACCACAGAGCTTCCAAAAGAAGGCCTAAGACTCCTCAGCAACCTTTATTGCTTCACAGCTGTGCCTCATCTGGGCACCTCCAAACCCCAAACAAAGAGGAGGAATCTGCAGATCTCTCTGTAGCTCTTGCTGGGTGGCCTCAGGCAGTGGCTGACTTTGCACCTTCTTGGAGATCCAAGAGCCAGTGTACCCAGTGGTCAGTGTGAGACCATCCAGATTACAACTCTTCACATCCATAAGAGACACACTCAGGGGGCAGACTCAGTGAGCGCCAAAGCCCCACTGAAGTAAGTACTGCCCCATACGGGTGTCTCCAGCACAGAAGTTCTCCCATTGTAGACACAACTAGTCCTCACAGCCAATTGGCCTGGAGGTCAATTCCTCCCAGTGATATCAACAGCAATCAAAGCTTAACTACAACAAGAGTGTACACACAACCCACAAAGGGGTGCACCAAGAGGGTCCACCTCAGGTAATTAGGGAGGCTGAGCCACCGGGCCCTATAGGACACTTAGCACAGAAAGACACTCTATCAACACAGGGAAGCAGCCAAAATGCGGAGACAAAGAAACAGGTCACAAATGAAAGAAATGGAGGAAAGCAAACTACTGGATATAGAGTCTAAGGTTATTCAAGAATCTTCTAGAAACCTCCGAGAAATATAGTGAGACCCTCAAGGATATAAAAAAGGACCAATTAGAAATTAAACATACACTGACTGAAAAAAAGAATAATATACAGAAATCCAACAGCACACTAGAGGATCCCAAGAATCAAGTCAAAGATTTGAAATACGAAGAAGCAAAAAACACCCAACTGGAAAAGCAAAAGGAAAAAAAGAATACAAAAATATGAAGATAGTGCAAGGAGCCTCTAAGATAACTTCAAGCATACCAAATATCTGAATTATAGGGGTGCCAGAAGAAGAGAGAGAGCAAGATATTAAAACCTATTTGAAGAAATAATGACAGAAAACTTCCCCTACCTTGTAATAGACTTACAAGTCCAGGAAGCACAGAGAACCCCAAACAAAAGGAAACTAAAGAGGACCACACCAAGGCACATAATTAAAATGCCAAGGGTAAAGACAAGGAGAGAATCTTAAAAGCAGCAAGAGAAAAATAGTTAGTTACCTACAAGGGAGTACCCATATGACTGTGAGCTGATTTCTCAACAGAAACTATGCAGGACAGAAGGGAATGGCAAGAAATATTCAAAGTGATGAATAGCAAGAACCTACAACCAAGATT
>NW_005353839.1:309099-311689 GCF_000412655.1 Myotis brandtii | reverse complement strand
GCGGGGTGGTAAGGGCAGAGGGTGGGGTGGGAACTGGTTGGAGGGGAGCTGTGGGGGGAAAAGAAACAACTGTAACAATCATGCTTGTTTTCAAGATTGATTTTATCATTTTCCTCTCTGTGTCTGCTTCCTGTCCCTGAAACTTTGTCACCTTCTTTAAATACCACGCCCGAAATTTCACAGCCCCACTCTGCACCAACCTTCTTCCTATACACTATACAATATACTATTTCACTTATTTATCTTGTTCATAGTCGGTCTCCCCTGCTAAAATGTTTATTCCGCCTGGTGGGCATGGCTCAGTGGTTGAGCTGCGACGTATGAACCAGGTTACTGTTTGATTCCCAGTCAGGGCACATACCCCAGTTGTGGTTGGAGTTGTGGGCTCAGTCCCCAGTGGTGGGCCTGCAGGAGGCAGCCGATCAATGATTCTCTCTAATCATTGATGTTCCTGTCTCTCTCCCTTTCCTTTCCTCTCTGAAATCAAAACAAAGATATTAAAAAAGGTGAACTCCATGAGGGCAGAAATTGTTGCGGCTTTGTTCATGATGGGTCTCCAGAAACTAGAGCAGTGCCAGGCATCCAGTAAGTACTCAGTGAGTATTTATTGGATGACTTAATGAATTCACCTTTCCCCTCACTCCCAGAGCCAGCTAATTCTGCATCTGTGGTGACTTGCTTCTACAAGGCAGTACCCATATGACTGTGAGCTGATTTCTCAACAGAAACTATGCAGGACAGAAGGGAGTAGCAAGAAATATTCAAAGTGATCAATAGCAAGAACCTACAACCAAGATTACTCTACCCAGCAAAGCTATCATTCAGAATTGAAGGTCAGATAAAGAGCTTCATAGATAAGAAAAAGCTAAAGGAGCTCATCACCGCCAAACCAGTATTATATGTCCTTTTTTTTTCTTGTGCTGCTGCCGTTTGTTCAACTGTCATAATTTCTCAGAACTATCACAAGAGCCTGCCACCTGCTAGCTAATGAAAGCTGGCAAGTTATTGAAATCATCATAATTCCACATGTAAAAATGGGGATGGTACAGACTCATGAAACTGTCACAGGCTTATGTACATATATAATGCATGTGAGTGCTTGGTCTGGTGCCTGTAAAACAGAATAGACACTCAGGGAATATTAGCTCTTGGCTAGTTCTGGCTTAGCTTTCCTGCCTTGTCTCCTGCCCCATATGTCCCTTAACCCTATACGTTGGCTCCAATGGACCCGTTGCGGTTGCCCAAACATCACATGCAAGTTTGTTGTACAGGTAACGCACAGCAGGAAGCAAGAAGCAGGCAGGATCAGCTAATTTCTTTCTCTCTGCCATATAAGGTACTTTCGGACCACAAAGCCCTCGGTTTGCATCAAAGGAAGAACAAGCTGAACGCTTTTTATTTTTCATTTTTATTGCAGCGGATCTAAACCGAAACTAAGAGTGTTTTTTGTTGAGCCTCGAAATTTTGGCTAAACCGATTCATAGGTTTTTAATATTTTAGATGAGAACAGTGAGACCCAGGAAGAATAAGTAATGTACCGGACGTTATGCAGCAAGACAGAAGCTAATTGGGCAAAAGCATTTCCTTTCCTAAACTTAGGGTTTCTTATTCTTCAACGTGCTGGCGATAAACTCCAAAGAGTCTTGTCTTAGGAAAGCTCGCTTCCCGTGCCCCCAGAGACAATTCCCTTGGATGCAGATACAACTTTAGGTAGCAACTGAACCGTTTAACATTGACAGAAGGTAGCAGCTTATCAGATAGCATTGCGAGCCCCACCCAGAGCAGCACAACACCAGGGAGTCCCTCCGTGACTACATGGGTTTGTACGGGTATTTACCTGGGCCAAGGCCGGAGAGAAGCGAGAGAAACTGGAACCACCAGATCATGCTCTTAGCATTGGTGCTGGAGACTTCTCGCCACCATTCACGAGTAAAACTGCAAGTGCTTCAAATAGAAACTTCCGCTTCCTCTTAGAGGCGTGGCACCAAAGAAACTGAGGTGAGAAGAGCAAGGACCACGGACCCGAAGCCCTGGGTGCCTAGCAAAGGACAATTGTAGGAGGGGGCCTCACCCTCAAGGTGACCTTTCCTCCCTAGAGATAATATTTAAGCCTCAATGGTATTTCAGGCCCCGAAAACAGGAAAACCGGACAAGCAATGCGATGGCTGACATCAGGACAAGCTGCCTTGAGGAACGAGCCCGTGCCCTGGTGCTGACTCATTTCCGACCCTGAAAGCGCACACCTAGAAAGCTGCTGAATATTCTATTGAGGTCTTCCCCTGGGATCTTCCCTGAAATCTTCACCCTTAAAACCCGTAGGATGGAAGACCCAGTGATGGGGAGCATAAGACATTTTGGGGGCTAGCAATCTGAATTTGTCCCAGTGACCTGCTTTCTACTGCACTCTTTTGCTAGCCCATAATTAACTCCATTTGTGAAAGAACGTAGAAAACTAGCAGCTGGACTCTGTTCCTAAGTTAATCAATGTTCCTAATGCACATTCCTGAAGTCACTGCCCCTTCCTTAATTATCTGGTCTTGCAAGAGCTATTTACCTAAGTACTCTCAATTCACAAGGGCTATAAACCAAG